>NW_024412402.1:4884610-4930927 GCF_014898765.1 Herpailurus yagouaroundi | reverse complement strand
CACACACACACACACACACACACACACACACACACACACACACACACCATGGTTTAAAAATGGCAAAAGGCCCAAATAGACATTTCTCCAAAGAGGATATACAAATAGCCAATAAGCACATGAAAAGATGGTTACTAGTACTAATAATTAAGGAAATGAAAATCAAAACCATAACAAGATACTATCTCACACCATTAAGATGCCTACTATTAAAAAAAAAAAAAAAGTGGGACACGTGGGTGGCTCAGTTGGTTAAGCATCTGACTTCAGCTCAGGTCATGATATCACAATTCTTGAGTTCAGGCCCTGCATCAGTCTCTCTCCTGTCAGGGTAGAGCCTGCTTTGGATCCTCTGTCTCCCTCTCCCTCTGTCCCTCCCCCACTCACCCGCACACACATGCTGGCTCTCTCTCTCAAAAATAAACACTTAAAAAAAAAATGGCAAGATTGTGGACAAATGAGAACCCTATGCATTGTTGGTGGGATCATAAAATGATGCAGCCAATATAAAAAACTGTATGGCAGTTCCTCCGAAATTAAAAATAGGGGTGCCTGGGGGGCTCAGTCAGTTAAGCATCCAACTCTTGATTTTTGCTCAGGTCATCATCTCACAGTTCATGGGACCAAGCCCCACATCAGGCACTGGGCCTGCTTGGGATTCTCTCTCTCTGCCCCTCCCCCACTCGCTCTAATAAATAAATTAATTTTTAAAAAAGAAGTTAAAAATAGAGCTGCCATATGATCCAATAATTCCACTCCTAGGTATATACCAAAAGGAATTAAAAGTAGCCATCTCAAAGATTATTTGTACACCCATATTCAATGCAGCATTATTCACAGTAGCTAAGAGGTGAAAACTCAACTATTCATCAATGGATGAATAGTAAGGAAAATGTGGTAGAGACATGCAATGGAGTATTATTTATCTTTTTAAAAGAAGGAAATTTTGACACATGCTATAACATGGATGAATGACTTGAGGACAATGTGCTAAGGAAAATAAGCCAGTCACAAAAAAGACAAATACTATATGATTCCACTTACATAAAGTATCTAAAGTGGTCAAAATCCAAGAGACAAGTAGAATGGTGGTTGCTAAGGGCAGGGGGAAGAAAAAAATGGGGAATTGTTTTATAGGTATAGAGTTTCAGTTTTGAAAGATGAAGAGTTTTGGAGATGGGTTGTACATTGCAAATGTATTTACCACTATTGAACTCTACACTTAAATGGTTAAGATGGCAAAATTTATGCGTTTTTCAATTAAAAATTTTAAATCACAAACTTTAAAAGAACAGGAATAAAGACCCCCAAAATATGATCTGAGATGACAGAAGTGGAAGCAAACAATATAAGCATACCATCTCTGTTAAATATAAATACTGTCTCTATGGAGTTTTCTGGGGTTTTTATTAAAGTCAGAATTAAAATTTTGATAGTTTTTTTTTTAAGCCAAAAATATTCAGATGAGAAGAAAGATCTGGGGGAAAAGAAAACGGAGATGTGGAATCTAGGAAGGGTTTGTGGGTTTTGGTTTGGGGCCTTGCTTTTCATTAATGTTCCTTTCACTTCTTTTTTGTTTTCTTGGTTTGGTTTTTTGTTGTTGTTTATAAAAGAGCAGAGGTTTGAACATGTTTATAGGGTGAAAAGTAACCAGTGGAGAGGAAGAGATTGAAAATATAAGAGAGGATACAGAAGGAAAACTTCTGAAAATACCAGGAAATTCAGGAAGAACTTACACAAGTAGTTAGACTCTTACTAAGAAATGTTTAAGATGTATGTGACCCTCCTACCTCTCAGGTCCAACTCCTTGTCAGCGAGGACAGTTCTACTAGGGGAGAAAGCTAAGGCCAATTTCAAGTGTCTCTGAACAATAGCTCTCTATGCAGCTTTCCAGCATCCAAAAAGTCTGTTTCTCTCCAAGAACTCCTAGCTCTGTGATTTAATACCCCTTTATCTGGGTAATTGTGATCATAAGCATGTGCTGAGAACCACCAATGACCAATTTACCTCCCCACAGTCCACCCTCTGACCCTTGCAAGTTATCATGCTTCCAACACATGGGTTAGTACATTTATAATGTATGTAACCTGGCACCAAACAAGTGCCTCACATCAGCACAATTCATATTATTTGTCTTATTTGAGCATCACTGTAGACTTGTGGTCTTGCATAAACTTGCTGTAATGTATCAGAGTCATTATTTTTTTGAAGCTCACATTATTAATTCAGTACATCTCCAGTTCTCAGGCCCCAAATACAGAACCACCTCTTCTCCAAGGAAACTTGGCTCCTTTTTGTGGAAATACTAGTAAAAACCCAAATGTGGCTTACTAGCCAAGTATACTGTCTCATAGAGGCACATGAGATGGTTTGAAGACATCAGGAAAGAAATTATTTTTCCAAAAATGTGGGAGCTCATGTTGATACAGTATCCTCCCCTTATCCACAAGGGGTACTTTCCACAACCCCCAGCGGAAGCCTGAAATCATAGTATCAAACCCCGTAGGTACACTGTTTTGTCCTATACATACATGCCTGTGATAAAGTTTAATTTCTAAATTATGCACAGTAAGGGATTAACAACAGAGCAATTATAATAAACTATAATAAAAGTTTGTGAACATGGTTTCTCAAAATTTCTTATTGTACTGTATGTACTTACCCATCTTCCTTTTATGAGGATGTCAGAGGATAAAATGCCAGCGTGATGATGTGAGGTTAATGACATGGGCACTATGATGTAGCCTTGGGCTACTATCAGTCTTCTGAAATTATGTCAGAAGGGGGACATGTCATCTGCTTTCAGACCACCACCAACTGCAGGTAAATGAAACCACAGAAAGAGACACCATGGACAAGGAGGGGTGGGTGATGGGGACCACTATATTTTCAATTGGCCTCTTACTAATTATTTGTCTCTTGCTCTAAACCTGATGTCCATGCCATATTTTCATATACCAAATCATGTGTCCAAATTATACTCCTGCCTTCAAATTTTAAAGCTCTCGTTTTATTTCCTTTTTGACCTCTGGCTCCAGTACTGGAATTAGTTCTACAGTGTCCAGATTTGTGTGCCACGCCTCTCATCAATACCACTCAAGTACCTACTATCTAAAAGCAAAAAAAGCAATCCCAACCTCCCTCCAGAAAATACAAAGGCTTGAAATACCTGGCATCTCAGAGTGAATCAAACTCCCTGTCATTGAGGATACAGTTCAACTTGTGAGACAAAGCTGAGGCTGTGCCAAGTGTCCCTGAACAGTATCTCTGAAGTAACAGTACCAAAGAAAGGCAGAATACAGCCACTATTAGCTTCATAAGTTTTATTAAAAAATTAAAAAACAAAACACTTCTTTAATTCTTCATTTTCAGTATTACCAGAGTCACTGTTTAATTTTTATCTTAAGGAGCATTAGTTTTGAACTACAATTTCCTTTGGATAAAATGATACTGTTTTCACCCTGTGCCAGCCCAACTTTTCAAAATCCAACTCCTATCAAAAAAAACTAAAATAGTAACCGACTGGGTTACTACGTCGGTTGAGCATTTAACTCTGGATTTTGGCTCAGGTCATGATCCCAGGGTGGTGGCACTGAGCTCCGTGTTGGGCTCTGCACTGAGTGTGAAGACTGCTTCAGATTCCCTCTCTCCCACCCCCCCTGCCCCTCTCCCCTACTCACTCTCCCTCTCTAAAAAAAATAAAGAATAAAAAATAAAAAAAACCTCAAAATGGATGAAGGACCT
This sequence comes from Herpailurus yagouaroundi, assembly GCF_014898765.1. Lineage (NCBI taxonomy): Eukaryota > Metazoa > Chordata > Mammalia > Carnivora > Felidae > Herpailurus > Herpailurus yagouaroundi. Next base: position 4,927,183 of record NW_024412402.1, on the reverse strand, counting down.
GAATGTGAGACAGGAAACCATCAAAACCCTAGAGGAGAAAGCTGGAAAAAACCTCTCTGACCTCAGCCACAGCAATTTCTTACTTGACACATCTCCAAAGGCAAGAAAATTAAAAGCAGAAATGAACTATTGGGACTTCATGAAGATAAAAAGCTTTTGCACTGCAAAAGAAACAATCAACAAACCAAAAGGCAACCGATGGAATGGGAAAAGATATTTGCAAATGACATACCGGACAAAGGGCTAGTACCCAAAATCTATAAAGACCTTACCAAACTCCACACCCGAAAAACAAATAATCCAGTGAAGAAATGGGCAGAAAACATGAATAGACACTTCTCTAAAGAAGACATCCGTATGGCCAACAGGCACATGAAAAGATGCTCAACGTCACTCCTCATCAGGGAAGTACAAATCAAAACCACACTCAGGTATCACCTCACGCCAGTCAGAGGGGCTAAAATGAACAAATCAGGAGACTATAGATGCTGGAGAGGAAGTGGAGAAACGGGAACCCTCTTGCACTGTTGGTGGGAATGCAAACTGGTGCAGACGCTCTGGAAAACAGTGTGGAGGTTCCTCAAAAAATTAAAAATCGATCTACCCTATGACCCAGCAATAGCACCTCTGGGAATTTACCCAAGGGATACAGGAGTGCCGATGCACAGGGGCACTTAAACCCCAATGTTTATAGCAGCACTTTCAACAATAGCCAAATTATGGAAAGAGCCTAAATGTCCATCGACTGATGAATGGATAAAGAAATTGTGGTTTATATACATAATGGAATACTACTTGGCAATGAGAAAGAATGAAATATGGCCCTTTGTAGCAACGTGGATGGAACTGGAACTGGAGAGTGTTATGCTAAGTGAAATAGGTCATACAGAGAAAGACAGATACCATATGTTTTCACTCTTATGTGGATCCTGAGAAACTTAACAGAAGACCATGGGGGAGGGGGAAAGGGGGAAAAAGTTATAGAGAGGGAGGGAGGCAAACCAAAATAGACTCTTAAAAACTGAGAATAAACTGAAGGTTGATGGGGGGTGGGCGGGAGGGGAGGGTGGGTGATGGGCATTGAGGAGGGCACCTGTTGGGATGAGCACTGGGTGTTGTATGGAAACCAATTTGACAATAAATTTTACAATAAAAAATTTTTTTATTTTAACAAAATAACTGATTTCCATAGCTTCCCCCAAAGTTCAAGTGGAACAATTTGCATGAGGCCCCTTAAGATCTGTGCAACACTGCGTGGGCTCCTCCAAAACCACCAACTCAAACAATCAAAGACATTTAAGGCGAACACACTTCCATCTGAACATTAGGTTCATGTTACGTTTGCATACCATCCGGTGTTGACTTCACTAACAATCAAGATAGGTCTTAGCCCTTGTGTTTTTATAGCAAGAAACCCACATCCTTACATGGAAAAAAGATTTCCATGACAAGTCCACCTTTGGGGCTAACTGCTCAACTAGAAAAGAGAAGAAATGTAGTCACGTTCTTCAGGGTAACTCCATGGATAGTACCCAACTAGATATATAAGTGTGACTGTTTTGCCAAATCCAAATCCAATTGATCAGGTATTAAACTACCTTTGAACTGAATGGGGCTGAGTCACTTTGTTTTTTTTTAAGTTTATTTATTTATTTTGAGAGAGTGAGCAAGCATGAACAGGGGGAGGGGCAGAGAGAAAAGAGAGAATCCCAAGTAGGCTATGTGCTGACAGTGGGGAGCCCAATGCGGGGCTCGCTCTCAAGAACTGCAAGATCATGATCTGAGACGAAATGGAGTCAGATGCTTAACCAACTGAGCCACCCAGGTGCCCCGCCCACCATTTTTTTTTTTGAGGACACCTCCACTTATGTGGTCCCTAGAAAGTTATTTAAGATAAACTACTTCTTTAGAGGCTAATAGTCGAGTTTCCTTTTTTGCACATCCAAGTTCTCTAAATGAAGAGATTTTCTCGGTTACTGGTTTTATACACTTAAGCAAAGGACACTATCATTCACTTCCACTAGACGCCATCAAACCTCTCAGAGGAAAAGAGGCAGGATGACCTAAGCTGAATTTACCCTAACTTCAGTCAGCCTTCTGTCATAGAGATCAACTTTCTGAACAGACCCTCTATCTAAGCCAACAATTGTCCTTTTCTCACTTCTTTTTCAAAAGCTGGAGAACATGGTTTCTTCACCATGTTCCATCGGCTTCCTCCACCATCTATCTCTTTGCCTCTTTTTCAGCTAAGCCAGGTGGGTCATGGTATGAATCGGCAGAAACTTTCATCCTAAGTGCAGAAGTTGCAGAAGCCATGGCCTCAGTCAAGACTCTAAAGTGACCCAAATAAAGCGGGAAAGGATGAGATCTTCCCAAGACCACTAATCCTGGAGATGAACTGATAATTATTATCCAGGCTCGTGGTCACCTGCTCCTGTTTCTCTTAGCTCTATTCCAAAAACAGACAGCTTTTTCTAAACCAAATTATGGCCAAAATTACTTACCTAACACTTAGCTGAGCTATCTTGAGACTACTTCAATTTGGTATTTTTAATATTCTACTTAAAAGTCACCTTTGTGAAGTTGAGAATTATTTCTGAGACTCTATCTTCTGAAAGCCATTTTAAAAAGCTCATTTGGCTTGCACAGAACAGTGAAAGCCAAGGTCGTAGTTCTCAAAAGACTTTTCTATAAAAACAAAGATTAACTCACACATGTTAAAGTAATAACAGAACACCAGTTCTTCAATTTTCTCTTTGAAGTCAGCCTCCCTATCTTAAGGGGTCCCTGTGGCTCACATGCAATAGCCTTGATTAAAACACCTTCAGGACCCCATTTTCTCCTTCACTTTCCTGACACTTCCTCCAAAAATCTAAACATGGGGGGAGGGTGGATGGGTGCCAATCATACTTCTGGCACCAACTACAACTTCTGAGGACTCCAGATCATCAAGAAGAAAACACACAGTCAGATAAAAGTATCCATGTATTTAGCCAAGCATAGAGAATCTTATCAGAAGAGGGCCCACATGGAACCCCCATCTAAGCAAAGGCAGCAAACCTCAGCATGCTTTTCTTTGCCCTCAATGGGCAGTGACATTAAACACACGAGTTAGGGTCGTATCAGATTTGAGAAACTTGTTTCTGGCATGCATGCTGTTAGCCACCATGCTGTCTCGTACAGACAGTTGCACTTGTTATTAAGCTGTTGTCTCTCCGTTTCATACCCACTCTCATAGTGTGCTCTATGGAGGGGCTGGGAACCTGCAAACCACATCTCTGCTTTGCCAGCAGGTGCCCTTGTTAGGCTCTACCAGTAGGGGGAGCTAGAGGGACTCCAGGTTAGAGGAGAGAGGAGTGCTCCCTCCCTTTCACTGCCATATCCCACCCGCCTCACCCCAAAGCAGTAATTGCAGGATTTGGTTCATTTCCAGCTTCTTTCCACCCTCCCAGAATCAGACTCCTTGCACCATTCAGAGGTACCAGTACTACCCAGGCAGAGCCTCCTCCCCAGAGATCTGATCCCCAGATCCAGAGGAGGGCTAAGGTGCCTGCTCTGAGCTCCTGGTGTATTGGCACCATCCAGGCAGAATCCCTTCCTCCGAAAGTCTGAGTCCCAACAATGTGGGATCCTCCCAGAGCTTCTGGATTCTAAGAACAATCTTGTCCCTTAGATCCCCCAAGCCTAGGATGGCAGCTGCTTCATGCTCCATGTTACCTTGCTGCTTTTTCAGTCCTCTGTGGTTTCACCAATTCCCCACATCCAATTCTCCCTGCAGAAATAACTAATGTAGTTTCCACTTTACCAGCTAGACTGACAAAAGGACCTCCTTTTGTTGATTCGAAAACTTAACACTTTCAAGCAGTGTGCCATTCACCACTTCACAGACTGACTTCAACTGGGAATCAGTGAAAAAGGAGAAGGGAAATTATTTCCAGCCATCTCAGGCCAGGAACACTAGACCTTCAGCTAGTAGAGAAATAATTGTGTATCTGAGGAAATACCACTGGCTAGAAAATGTCCAACCACCAAAGAACTGAGCAACCCTACACAACCCTGAAAATATATCCATCTTTGTATCTGTCTTACAGGGACACCTTCTTTGCCCTCTTGCCCCTACACATATACTTATTTCCCCCACTTGCCAATCTCAGAATGAGGTACAGTTGTGAAGGCTGGAGTTATAACCACCCAGCGGGTATGTGCCTTCTGACTGAAATGAAATGAAATGCAGCATTTCTTAAAAAGCCAATTATTTCCAACCTGTTCCATTAGAGTCAAGCGTGCTAAATGAGCATGTAACATATTGACTTTTGTGCCCTGTGGCATCTGGGGCCATAAATGTCCTGCTTATCATAATACTCATCTCCATAGCTCTTACAAATCAGGACCCTCCCCAGGAGAGCACACATCGCCCATTCATAACTTAGAATGGTAAAGGAGACAGGCTGCCTGATGTAACAGAGCAGGGCTCCCCTGCCCTCTGCACTTCTGCTCATATGGCTGGACCTGCTGCACCCACCCGACTGCACGTGAGTCAGGAAGCCTCCCCACCTGCCTCTTAACAGATGGCAGACAATACCATGCAGGCAGTGCCATTCCCTGTGAGAAGGCAATCAGGCTCCCAAGGGGACGGCCCCAGGCCAGGAGACAGTGAGGGGAGATGTGAGGAAGCCCAATGAAAACAAGCTTGGGAGTCAGATCTACCTGCATTTGAGTTTTGGCACTTGCTTCAAGGCTTTGAACAAGTTCTGTAACCTCCCTGAACCTCAGTTTCCTTCCCCGGAAAGTGGAGCTCATAATGCCTATTATATAGCTAGCATGGTGATTAAAGATATAATGTGTACAGGGGTGCTTATGTAGTACCCAGCATGCTGTCAATGCTTGAGAACAAGTAAGCACTATGCTGTTTTGTGTTTTATAAATATTAACAGTCTGGTGGATTTCAGATTGCTGAGGGACCATGCTTTCAGTGCATCATGTCACCACCTCTGCTGTAGGTATAAGCAAAAGGCAGAAAATTAATTTTCTGGGATCTTTAAAATGATCAATTGCTGTGCCCCCTCTGGAAGATGTACATCCTCATACCCTTCTCACGACTCTTCTCCACCATCCTCCCATTGCTTCCTGCACAGCACCCATTGTACAGGTGGGAATGAGTTTCCTGAGCTCTTCTTACAGTACCTTCTCCAGTCCTGACAAGATTTCTCTATTTCCTGCTGTTGGTGGAATCCTAATGGCTCTGGCTCTTGATGATCAGAGAGGAGGAGAGGCTCTGCTTTTCTCAGATCCACCAGGAAAAACCCAACGCACCCAGCAGAGGTGACTACAATACTCTCAGCTTGCCCCCTGAACTTTTACACAGGTGTGGCATTTGGGATTCGCCAGGGAAGCTGCGTAATTACTTAGAAAGAATGCAGTCTGATTGTTCTTTCTCTCCAAGTGCAATCTCTCCTAATAACATCACCCAACTGAATGCCTCCTAATTCTGTCGAAATGCATTTTAATTATCACTGCTTCTTATGTTGGTGAGCTGTCGCTGGAGTTTTTGATTTGTGATGGAAAACAGGGAAGCCATAAAGTATTTTGGTGACAGCTCCGTGATTAGGCAGCATTGCAGCAAAACAAGTTGTCACAATAAAACTGATTAATCAAGTTGTCAGAGTAAAACAAATTAATGCCACAAAAACCTTTGCTAGAAATTACCTCTGTATCTTAGGGTATTCAACTGATGGATTCCTTCAATTAGCAGAAACTTCTTTCTCATGACCATTTCTGAGTCTGAACTTAGGATCTAGGTTGGGCCAGTTGCCCTATAGCAAAAGAGTCAATCTCTGAGAATTCAGGCACATATTTGGAAAGGACAGTCACTAACTTGATTTTTTTTTTTTAATTTTTTTTCTTTTAACGTTTATTTATTTTTGAGACAGAGACAGAGCATGAACGGGGGAGGGTCAGGGAGAGGAAGACACAGAATCCGAAACAGGCTCCAGGCTCTGAGCTGTCAGCACAGAGCCCGACGCAGGGCTCGAACTCACAGACCTCGAGATCATAACCTGAGCCGAAGTCGGCCGCTTAACCGACTGAGCCACCCAGGCGCCCCTGACTTGATTTTCAAGATACTTTATTCCTTACTACTTGGGAGATTATTAGAACCAAAAGTATAATCTAGAGCTGGGATGCCTGAGTGGCTCAGTCGGTTAAGTAGTCGACTCTTGGTTTTGGCTCAAGTCCTGATCTCACAGTTTTTGAGTTCAAGCCCTGCATCAGGCTCTGCATTGACAGCACTGAACTTTCTTGGGATTCTCTCCCCTCTCCCCTACTAGAGCTCACTCTGTCCCTCTCAAAATAAACTTAAAAAAATTTAGAAGTATAACCTAGAGCCAATGTTCCAATTTGGAACCAATGTTCCAAAACAAGATAAATACAAAAGCCATTATCTACAGTTCTACCAGTGGGTCTTGATTTAATTTTTTAAGGATGTTTAATCAGTCCTCTGGCTGGAAGGACACTGCAGTTCTTGTACATTCCTGTCTCAAGGAAAGACTGTCTGCACTGGAGATATCAAACATAGAACCTGTCCACCACAGTTCACTGTAACACAGATGATGATGTTTGGTTATAAGAGCCATAGCCCCTCATGACCAGAGGTGATGGGATAGAAGTGAGCATAACCAGTGATCCTGGTATAAACTGATGAACTGGACCAATCACATTCCATCTGTCACAATTTCAACCTAGGAATACTGACAGAATGGGCCAGTTAGCTGTGGAAGCTGAAGGTGGAAAAGTACCATAAGGTAAAACAGAGCCATTAAGTGTCTCAGCAAGCAACAGCTTTGAGGTAAAGATACAAAGTAGGGACGGGAATCTATGGGTAGTAACAAGAGAAAGACAGTAGCCCATGAGTAAGTTGATAATCAACACTAATCACTAGAAAAGCTTCTGTTCTAGAAAGATCTCCAGGTTCTATTCTAGTTTATAGTCTTAGAATAAAATCCCCTTTACTAGAGAAGGCTGGAATGAGTCTCTCTCTCTTGCAAACATTGTAAGACACAAGGACAACCATCAGGGGGAATAGAGAGAAGGTATAAGAAAGAGACACGTTTGAGAATGAGTGGTATTTAAACTATTCATCAGATGAGATGCTACCTGGAATACCATACCGGAGTGTAATACCTGCATAAACATTTGTAAACTGGTAGCAGTTTGTGGGAGCCCCACAGCAATGTTAAACTTCACCAATTACCTCCGCATTGAACAGAGACCTAAAATGGAAAATGCTGCCTCTTGGCCATCCCCAGAAACTTCCCCTAGAAGCCAGTGATTTTAACTGGAGTAAGTAGATAATTGATGCATCAAAACCAGGGTCTAGCAGGAGTCTCCAGGCCTTCAAGTCATTGAGCACACCATTCCTTTCTTTGATATTAGAGTACCACCCTCACGAGACTTTGGGCACACCACCTTGGAGGCCTGAGATCCACATTCTGGAGCAGAGAAGTGATACAAGGTGGAGAGAAGTAAAGGTATTGTGACAAGGTCTAACCCCAAATAATATTCTAGCACCAAACACTGTGGGTTTTTTTCAGCTTTCTAAGGAATAAAGGGTCATTACCTATATACAGATGGAACCCTCATTCCACTGTAAAAGTATATCCACTATGTTCTTCACCTTCTCTTAAAGCACGCCATCACCTAGCCTTAATGACACCTGAATTTCTCTCTCCCAGGAAGATGACCCTCCACAGTTACGCAGCAGAGACCCACTTTTTCCATGGTGGATTTCTGAACAGGACCTGTTACTTCATACCCTCTTGTCTTTGCTCATGTTGTTCCCCCTGCCTCAAAAGCTCTTTCTGCCACTCTATGCCACCGTCACTCCCTTCTGTCAAGAGTAATTCACACCTCTTCTCAAGGACTTTTTCTGACCACCTCCTTCTGTCCAAAGGCCTGCAGAGGTTCGTTTCACAGACACACTGAACATTTATAGTCATTTGTTTACAAACCTCTCCCCAGTACTACCCTAGGAGCTTCCAGGGGGCACAGGTCATACCTTCTTCATCTCCACACCCTCCAGCAGTACCTGACACACAGTAAAAGCCTGACACATGTTCCCTGAATCAAAGAAAATGAATCAAGTGACTGACCCAGGACACTAAACCCAATTCTTCCAATGCAAAACCCATGGTCTTTCTGCCACAACAATCAGGCACCCCCACTGACAACAGCTGAACCAACAAATGGAATGCCAGAGAAGCAGGATGGTAGCAGGAAACCACCTGCTGCTGTTCTGCCCTAATCTTTGCCTGCCTCTATCGAGATGTGCCAAATGCATCAAACCCCAGGCAGCATTGAAGAAGGTGCAGAAGCTAGTGCCTGCTGCCTTGAACCTCTTTAGGTCACTGTCACATTTCTTATGTATCAGGGATGAAGTACAGAATCACCTAATATTCAAAAAGGGAGAAAACTAAGATCATATGATTCTTCCTCTTCATTTTAAACATGAAGGACTAGAGGCAGAGAGAAATGAAGGAAGTTGTCCTAGGTCACCCAGCAACTTAGGGGTAGAGCCCAGACTCTAGAGCCCCATCTCCTCCCACCCTGGTCCATTATTCCTTTGTCTGTACCCATGGCCACTCATGATGTTGGAGGCAGGAGATGATATCCTAGACTTTGTTAAATCCATAGGACTAGAATCAGGCACACACATACCCAGATGTCACAGTAGAGAACCTCTGCCTCTTTTTCCCCAGACCTAGCCTTGGACTCAGACAAACCCAGGCTTAAATCCAATTGGTACCATCTATTAGTCTAGTGAAGTGGTACAAGCAAGTTCCTCTAAGCCTCCGATTCTTCACTTATATACTGAGGGTTTGATATCCTCCTCTAAATGTTGATGTGAATATAGGTAACATGGTTATGTCAAAGTTCTTGACAAGAGTTTGGCATGCATTAGGTGCTTAATAAATAAACATATCAAATTGGTTCTGCGTCCTAAGATTCATTCTGAAAGGTTCTTTGAAAATTTTATAGTCCTCCTTAAAAGCATTTTGCGAATACCCAACCTTGACCTGTGGTCTTTTGTCCTACAGAGTCTTCCATACTTTGCTCAAGTCAAAGATGCTTCTTTAACACAACAGATAGTTCACTTTTATAAGTTCTTTTATAAACTCACTAGCATCCAGTATCATTTTCTCAGTTGAGGCAGTAAAAATCTATTTCATGGAGAATGGAAGAAAAGCATCTCATTACCTTCATAGCTTTTTGGTACTTTCATCTTCCATCCTAAATCTGTGCTCTGATATTTATAAATTGGTCCTATGCTTTTGCTACCACCTGACTACTTTCATTAATTAAATTTATCTTTTTATCAAAGAATTACACACACATAGTTTAAGGAGGAAATAGTTCTATAGGGCTTATTATTAAAAAACAGCATGTCTCTCCACCACAATCTCAATTTCATTTCCCACTCCCTGGAGGCAATCACTTTCAACTCTTACCTGACTTTCTTTTGAATTTATTTCTATGTCCCTAAATAACATGCTTGGAATGCTACTTTATTGACTTTTAGACTATACTAACTCACCTGAAAGATGAGGATTTAACTCCTCACCCTCCTCCAGAACCCGCCACATAGGTGCACACGTTTCCACCTCCCCGTCCACACTCTCCTCCTACAGATAGAGGTACACTTTCCTGGGTCAATATTTAGTATCTACATTACTGTCATGAATACAAATGCTCTTCATAGCCTCGCCATTTGTATACCATTACTGCTCTTCCATTCCTGCACAACACTGTTTACCCTGTTCTTAATGGTCATGTGGGTTCTCTAGGTACCTATCATTAGTTCACCCCCAAAGTCTTCCCCAGTTGTGTATATCCCCTAGATACATTCAGCCACCTTAGGTGTTCTGTCATTTTCTTCCATCCAAAGATGCAATCTCTCTGGAGCCTTCTGGCCTGCTGCACAGTTGTCATCTTGGACCGTCCCTTTCACCACCAGTATGCTGAGTATTTCCTTCCCCTCAGTCTTGGGTTGGAGCCCATTTCTTAGATCCCGGGTCTTTGTTTTTCTTGGGTTACTTCCCTGTCTTGGTAAGCACACCCTTTAGTGGCTTCATAGGAAAAGAAAGGATGTATATAGGAAACAAATTTTTTGAGGTCTTGAATATCTAAAAATATCCTTAGTCCTACCATTATATTTAACTGATTGAGTATAGAATTCTTGATTGAAAATTATTTTACTCTCAAATTTTGAAACTATTTCTCCACTCTCTTTTAGCTTTCAGGGTGGTTGTCCTTGATGTTCTGAAATTTTACAATAACGGACCTTAGTGAAGCTTACTTTCATCCACTGTGCTGATTCCGGAAATACAGATCATTCATTCTGAGGAATTTTTATTGAGTTTTTTGCAGGTGATTATTTTTTCCCATCTGATTCATTCCTTCTAGAGTATCCATTATTCAGACGTTAGACTCCCAGATGTTTTCTGCTTTACTTTGCTTTCCTAGCTTCCTGCTCCACTACAGAGAGATTTATCCAACTTCTTCAACCCTCATTAATTCTCTCAAATTTTTGCTAAGTGTCTATGTACAAAGCAATGTTCAAGTCACTGGAAATACTGCTGTGGAAAAAAAAAATCCCTGTCATCATCAATCATACAGTTCTTATACACTACTAATGATTTTTTTGTTTCTGCTACCAAATTTTAAATTTGCAAGAGCTGATTGTGATCTTTTCCTTCTTTGTGGCATCCTATCTTATCTCTGGGCATTTGACAGACTTTACGTTTTTTCCTTCCTCCACGGTGTCTATTTCCTTAAATTTGCCTTTGATGGTTTTGGTTTATGTCTTTCATATTAGATGCTTTCCTCAAATATCTGTGTGTCTGTTCACATTTCAGAATGGCATGCTAACAGATTAAAAGCTCTGTGTGTATGGCTTGGGCCTGTCAACCTTGGTTACACAGCTGGTAAAGAAAGGATAGGTCTATACTCTCCTAGCAGAACTCCTGATGTCAGCCTCTTTAGGTCTTTCTTTCTGGACTAGTCAGATTTCCCAGAAATATCTTAGGACGACAACATTCAGTATATTAACTTTTACCTAATCTCCCTACCAACTTCCTAGGTTGTTGGTTATAGAGATTCTGTCTGACCTTAATATGGTTGGAGATGGACATTCTTCCAGCTGCAGATAATAATAGCATTAGTTACCTATCGCTACAAGTTATGTCCCTAAATAACATGCTTGGAATGCTACTTTACTGACTTTTAGACTCTACTGAAGAGTCTAAAATAATATGCATTCCTCCTGCATTTTATTATAAGCAACAAGAAGAAACCAGGCAGTAGCACCTTCAACATTTTGCTTGGAAACCTCCTTAGCTTAATCATCCAGTTCATTAGATTCATCTTCCACTTCTGTATCAGATCAGGCAAGAAGGTTAAGTTTCTGCCATGACATCAAAGATTGATCAATCTCTCTCTCTCTCTCTCTCTCTCTAGTTCCCACAATAGGTTTCTCACTTCCCTTTGAGACCTCACTAGCAGCATGAAAGTTCAGTTTTCTATTATCTGATCAACTTACCTTAGGTTTTCTCTAGTAAGCACACCAAAAATCTTCCCAGGCTTCATCCACTGGCCAGGTTGGTAGCCACTCCATATTTTTAGATATTTATTACAGTATCACCCCACTAATGGTACCAAAACCTACATGGGGTATCTATTGCTCACTAATACATTATCCCAAACTTATAAGCTTGAAACTTTTATTATCTCACCTTCCCTATGGGTCTAGAATCCAGATGTGGCTCAGCTGGGTGCCTCTGTATCAAGGTCTGTCACAGGCTGCAATCAAGGAGCCAGGTGCAACTACAGTCTTAACTGAAAATATAACTGGGGGAGGACCCACCTCCAAGCCCTCACACATGCTGTTGGCAGGATTCAGCTCCTCATGGACTGTAGTTCTTTGCTTGCTGTTGCTTAGGGGCTTTCCTTGGTTCTCTGCCTCTCCATAGAGCAGCTCACAACACAGCACTTGGCTTTCCACAGAAGACATGAGTAACAGTGAAAGAGGGAAGCCCAGGGTAGAATCAGTCTTTTTAATAACCTAATCTAATGTCATCAATTTTCCCATATTCTATTGGTTAGTTGTGAGACCATAAGTTTGGTCTACACTCAAGAGGGGGGGAAGATTACACAAGAACATGAAGACCAAAATATAGGAATCACTGGGAGTCATCTTTTTTTTTTTTTTTAATTTTTTTTTTCAACGTTTATTTATTTTTGGGACAGAGAGAGACAGAGCATGAACGGGGGAGGGGCAGAGAGAGAGGAAGACACAGAATCGGAAACAGGCTCCAGGCTCTGAGCCATCAGCCCAGAGCCTGACGCCGGGGCTCGAACTCACAGACCGCGAGATCGTGACCTGGTTGAAGTCGGACGCTTAACCGACTGCGCCACCCAGGCGCCCCAGGGAGTCATCTTAAAGGCTATCTACCACAGTAGAATCATCACAAATAAAAGACAACTTGAGTCAAAACAGCAAGAAGTCACAGAATAACAGAAACACAGAACAGAGAGTAAAGGCCTGCTCTTCAAGGCAGTTTTCCAGTTTCACATTTTGGCTTTGCTGTTCTGACACACTGGACTGTTTTGTTAGTTGGTAATGCAAATTTTCCAAGACCTCTAAAATCTAATTTAGAGGTCATTCCCAATGGTCATTGGGAAGCCATTTTCAGGATGTTAAATTAGTGTATTGTATAACTGAGCGAACAGTAGTTCCTGGAGGAGAAAAATATATGCTGAGAAATGTAAGAAGAACATCCATGAAATCCATGGATAGATAGAAAGAACTTCCATTTCCTAGGGTGACACTGACACCTCCTGCTGTGACTTGTCCAGCTTTCCTGCTGGTCTCTATTCCATCCTGATTTTTATTCCTAAGACTTATCTCTGACTAGCATCTAAGCCATTCATCCATTCACTGGTCAGCCACAAAACACTAATTGAGCACCTGCTGTGTGCTAGGCTCTGCACCAAACACTCTACAGAATTAGTCACATCCCTGCCCTTGACAGCACACAGTCTGATGGGGGAGGTAAACATATATGTAACCTTACAATTGAGTGGATGGGGTTAAGGACAACATGCCAGGTGGTGGGCATGGCAAGGGTACAGCAGGGCAAAAAATTGTTTAAAAGTTCTGCTCAGATTAAATAAATGGAAAGAGGAAATTCTTGGCTGTCTTAATCTCATGAAGATTTTTGTCTACCAAGGAGCATCCAAATTCTTTATGTGAAAAGGTTAATGGTCAGGAAGGACTTTATGGTTCAGTGCTGTCAAAAACTGAAGTGCGTTGCCATAGAAACCATTCTTCAATTCATTCCCTTTCTGCGTTTCAGACATATTAATCTCTCACTTTCCATGGTAAGCTTTGCTCCTCTTTCATTCTCAGATCCTTAAGTATGCCATTCCCTTTACCTAGGACGCTCCCTCTACCACATCTTCCTTCATCTTGCTGGCTCCCACTCTTTCAGCTCAGCTTGGAGGCTACTTGCTCCAGCAACCCTTCTAGGACCAGTGCCACCCACAAACCATGTGGTCTTCATTAGCCTCAGAGCTGTCCCTGCTCTTACACTCTTTGTATTTTTTCCAGGTTTGTCTTTCCAGATTGCCAATAGTAAGTTCCTTGAGGACAAGGGTGTTGTTTGTCTTTATCATCAAATCTCCAGAGTGTAGCAGGTATGTGGTATATGGAAAGACACAGTTGACTGAACAGAGCATTCGTATATATACATTCATTTTCAGAATACAGCAAAAAATAAAGCAATAGAAACTCCATCCTTCTCATAGAATCAAAGTATTCTGCTCTTTCAAGCACATAACAAAGTTCAATAATTGAGTATTTCAGTTGCAAATCAACCCACAAATAAGACTAAATACAAAGGACATGATTGTTTTAAGATAGAAAGGTCAAATTTGGCTACTGGTTTATTTCTTCAATGATAACCTGAGAAGGTAAATAAGGCTCCTGATTGAGAGAACTACTAAGAACCCTTGTTAAGAGCCGAAAAAATTCTAACTAAGTGACGGGGCTCCCCACCCAGGGGCCTCACTGGTAGGGTGGCTGTCCTTGACATTATCTGGCTCATGATCTTGAGAATACAATTAAAGTTGTGAAATTCTCCCCACCCCAAAGATGCACATGGACACATATTTAGAAACCTGCTTACTATTTCAGAGGTTCCCTGATCCCCCTGAGCTCATGCACAGACTTCCAACTGAGAAGCCCTGGCCTAGCATGAAGTATCTATGAAGACTCACAGACAGCTATGTGAGCTATGTGTTCTTGAGGACATAGGTCACAAAAAGCAGTTTCTCTTTCCTTCTCAAATCCTCAGGGTGACAGCGACAAAAGCAGCTATGACAGCCACCAGCTGCACCCAGCCACTGACAGATACTGAACAATATGGAAAGAGCATATTGTAAATTTCTTGAGGTCTGGGTCTGTGTCTGCTCTATTTATTGTAGCATCCCAAGTGAAAACAGAACAAGAGGCAAAAACTTGTGGAGATTTAAAAGAGAATGAAAGAACAGACATCGATGAAGACAAAGAGACAGCATTACAAAGAATCAGAAAAAGGTAAGAGGACACAGAGAGACAAAGACACAGGAGAGTCACGGGGAACCAGGACCCAAGGCATTAAGTCTCGTCACCTCCCACATGGCCTTCCCCACAATTAGCTTCAGAGCTGCCATGAGAAGGCACTAAGCTGGCCAACTGTAAAACTGTTTAACTTGTTAGGACTTAAATCAATAAGAACCAGTGTAACATTTGTGCTTCGTGTTCCTCTTATTTACGCAAAAGCCAAACTGAAGAAAAACTCTATTTCTCCAGCCTTAAACATTTCCTCCGGGGAGCTGAGTTCCTTCAAAATCAACAATGAAACGTTGAGGGGGAAAAGAATTAAGCACATCGGCAAAGCTATATTTAGATCAAGCTCAAAGACCCTCTCAGTTTTCTCCTTGTCTCCAGCTGCTTCCAATCTCAGCACAACTCCGCAATTCAATTGCCACCGATTTGCAGCTTCCCATTGGGGCCTCTGGCCTGTCTAAATGCAAGAGCCAGGAAGACTGGCATGGAAGACGTGGACAGCAGCTGCGGGGGCACAAGTCTGGTTCAAACCCACCCCTCCAAAGCAGATATCCCTCAGACAAACTTATGCTGACCAATACGGGGGTGTCCTACCCTGCCTTCAAGGCTCTCCTTGGGGGATCCTAAAGCCTTCTCTAAACCCTCGCAGGCCAAGGCGGTGGGAAAGGCAGCATGGTAGTTAAGTGCACAGGGCTGGCCTTCCGTGCCTTTCTGGCTTTCAAGACGTTGAAGCAAGGATGCGGTGGGTGCTCAGGTTTGACCTTCGAGATTTCCCTGGGTCTTCTCATAGCAGCCATGATCAAGTGTGCTGACAACACAGGAGTCGAAAATCTGTCTATCATCTCTGTGAAGGGGACGAAGGGACCACTGAACAGACTTCCTACTGCTGATGTGGGTGACACGGTGATGGCCACGGTGAAGAAAGGCAAACCAGAGCTCAGAAAGAAGGTACATCCAGCAGTGGTAATTCGACAACGAAAGTCATACTGGAAAAAGATGGCATGTTTCTCTATTTTGAAGGTGATGGGGCTCATAGTAAACAATACCGGCAGGAAAAAAAAAAAAAGGTTCTCCTATCACAGGACCAGTTGCGAAGGAGTTTGCAGATTGTGGCCCAGGACTGCATCCAATGCTGCCAGCACTGCATGATTCCTTGGTGCCTTTGTTTAAAAAAAAAATTAAAAATTATTAGCTCGAAAAAGGAGAGAACACAGGGCTGGCTTTGAATCCCAGCTCTGCCTCTTACTACCTCTGTGGCTAAGCCAGTTATTTAGCCTAATTTCCGGCTCTGTTTTCTGAAAAATGGGCAGAATAAAATCTGCCATATAAGGTGGTTGTATCACACGTGACTCTTGGAGGAATGCAGTGAGCAGAATACCTGTTGCATGGTAGAAATTTGGTAAACATCCCCTGATAAGACTAACCCTCCCCCCCCCCCCAAAATGCTGAGCTGTGCCTACATCGGAGCGCATAACCACAAGGACTAAAATGATCCAGCAACAGGTCTGTTTCACCACTACCCCAGGGGGGATGGGGGGGAAAGCCTCCTCTCCATCTCCAGCGCCGATCACACTACGGGCACTGCAGGAATGCTTGGCAAACGAACACAGTTAGAAGCTAGCGTGGAAAACCGGTTTCTCTCCTGGACTTTCACACTCTCAGGATTTCTGGCCACCGGAAGTGTGGGGTTCCCCCAGCAATTCTCCACCACCAGCTAGGTGTCCTATAATTTAACCCAGTTCTAAGGCTATCCACCTGGAGAGCGTGGCAGACTCGGCAGATTCAGGGCTCAGTCCCACGAGACAGCCCTCATCCCCCTTTAAGATGCCAACTCTTGCCACGTGTGGTTTTTAACGTTTATTTTTAAGAGAGAGAGTGCAAGCGGGCGTGGCGCAGAGAGGGAGACACAGGCTCCAGGCTCCGCACTGTCAACACAGATCCTGACGGCGAGGCTGGAACTCACCAACCCTGAGATCGTGATCTGAGCCAAAGTGCGACTCTCGACCAACTGAGCCACCCAGGCACCCAGCTGTCACCTGTACTTCCGACCAGAGAGCTCCACATCAGAGGCTCCCCCCTCGGCCTCCATTCGCCTCATCTGAAGTGGCTCGCAGAACTCAGGCAAGTTGCGGACCAGGCTACCAGGGTATTCCCAGTTTATTATCACTAGGAGAAGCTATGCATTGCTTCCCCCCTCCCCCCACCAATCACGGGGGATACGTTCCAGAACCCGCAAAGGATGCCTGAGGAGAGAACTGAACCCGATATACATGGTTTCTTCCATATATACTCACTTATGATAAAGTTTCACGTAAATTAGGCAGAGCAGATTAACAGCAATGACAAGTAATAAAATACAATTAAACAACACGCTGTAATAAAAGTTAAGTATGTGGTGCTTGTCTCCCAGAATACCTTGCGGTGAAGAACTCCCCATTCTTCCCGTGAGGTAACCGCGCGTAGACCGCCTACGGGCAGGATGACGCGAGGTGAATGGCGTGGACACCGTGAGGCGGGGTTAGGCCACCAGGGACCTGCTGACGACTGGTCAGGAGGAGGAAGTCCGGCTTCGGGACCTCCTGGGTAAACCCCAAGTAACTGAAGCTGTGGAAAGCCAAACTGCCAGTAACGGTGGCAGGGGGCAACTACTAAAACGGAAACAGCCAGATGGAAGCGACCTTGGGTACCCCACGTGGGAAGAGCAGCTTCCTCACCCTCCGCCGGGACCTCCACATTCGCCAACCGGAAGCTCTCCTAGGCTTTTATAAAGCCCTCAGTATCTGGGGAAGATTGATTTCATCATTGACCAATAGCAATGGAGCCTACTTCTAGCCCCTCCCACTTCTCCCGGGAGGGGGAAGCTGAAAGTTCCAACCTACTAATCGCCTAGCTGGTTCCCCTTATAACTAGTTTCCACTTTGGGTTATCTAGAGGCTTTGCAAAAATCACCTCCTTAACGTAAACTCAGGTGTGGTTGAAAGGGGCTTGTTAGGAATAACAAGACTCCTTTTGCCTCCATTTCTCTTACCACTTAGGAAATTCCAAGGGTTTCAGGAGCTCTGGACCAGAAACAGAGCGAAGACCAAATAGGTATTTCTTATAAATCACAATATTACAGACGGATACTACACGGGTAGTATGGGTCGGCTCACATTTCTCCTATCAATATAGACTCAGGAGAGATCCGAGGAACCTACTCGGACTTCTGGAAATTTCTGTCACATGATATCCTTTGTGGTTGGTTCTCTCCCTTGTTTGCCTATTCAACCCCTTGCTGTTTGCAACTAAATCGGTCACTTAGGGGAAGAGATCCCCTGCCCCTGCTCAGGGTCCATGAGCTTGGTAAAACCTTCAGCAGTCGGTGGAGGGGAATTAACATTTGCAAGGGCAACTAGTCTTAGCCAGCCATCGGTCTGGGGTCCTCATATGCATGGGCAATAACACGCCCTGTGTTGTCTTCAAGGCAGAAATGGCCCAAAGAACTACTCAACCGGCTCCAGGAAATGGCTAAATGGCAGGTCAAATTGCCCATAACTTTGACGAGGAGGATGGCTAGATGATTCCAGTGCCTCTCTAGGGAGAAATGAAATTCAGAATTCAAGCATCAAGAAAAAGAATCATAAAAAAAAAAAAAAAAATCCCCTATGCAGAATTTACATCCTGCCGTAAAATGGGCAAGGACTGAGGATACAAAGGTATCCTCATATTAGCAGAGTGCATTTGTCAGGAAACAACCTCCTCCAGCTGGACCAGACTGTTTGCCTTTCAGATGATTCCTGTCAGGGCCAAACAATCCAGACATTTGCAATTATAGCCTATCAATTTGTTTTTAAATTATAAGGCTGCCGGGAAGACTTGACTCCTTGCCGGAAATATGCTGTGCGGGGCTCTGGGGCAGCTGCTATGCAATGTGGTGAGACCACCAATCTGTCCAGACACAGAGGATTTATGCACCTGTGTGTGCAGCTCACGTGGAGGCACTGGGCTGGGCCAAGCTCTGATCTGGCCTCTCTCATTCCAATAGCACTGGGTCCGGTGAAAATGAGGAAAAGAAATCTCATTTAAAATGGAGTCAGCAAGCCCTGAAGGGGGAGCACTCACACACCACTGGTTACATACAGCCTCCAAAACCAACACAGAAGAAGGATTATCACTCCCTGCTCTAGTAACAACTCACAAATCACCACTTGCAGCAAAACACAAACTGCCACACCCACAAACTCTTGTTCTCCAATGAACTTTTGCTCAAAACAACCCTCCTCAGGGGTGCCCCAGGGCATTCCGTTGGTTAAGATCTAACTCTTGATTTCAGCTCAGGTCATGACCTCATGGTGTATGGGTTCCAGCCCTGCGACCGCCTCTGCACTGACAGCATGGAGCCTGCTTGGGATTCTCTCTTTCTGTCCCTCTCCGACTTGCACTGTCTCTCTCAAAATAAATAAATAAACTTTTTTTAAAAAATGCCCTCAAACTTTTGTTTTTCTCCAATAAATTTTTGTGCAAAATAACCCTCCTCAAACCTAATAAAAGCTGGCCTTCCCTCTGTCTCTTCAGACTTGTCAATGGTTTTTCCATAGTTCGCTTGTCCTGAATTGCAATTTCATGGCTGTTCCTGAATAAGCTTATTTTGCCAATAAAATAACTGACTGTTTTGTTTTTTAGGTTGACACCTGCAGATGTCTAACATGGCCCTATTCTGACACATGCACAAGTTGCTAGAGACATCCTCCTCAAAGAAACTGAGACTTCTCTAAGTGTCCTTTCAGGGACATGGAGAAGGTTCTTTTCTTTGCTTCTTGGGTGTGTTTGCATCCTCTGAAGACATCCCTGTGGGGAGGGTATCCAAGGAGTTGGCCTTGAACACACCCTTCCTCTTCATCCACACAGGAAGGGTGCTGTCTGGTCACCCGATACAGAGAAGTGTTGCCTCTCACCTGGAGGACCCCTATGGCCATCTTCATAGAACCAAAGCATAGCCTCTGTTCCAACAGAATCAAGCTCTCCTTTAATGAAGGCCTCCAGAAAGTTTCCTGGTAGCATCAGAGGATAAGGGGAGGGGACTGTCTGGCTAATTTGCCCCTTAGATCATCTGGGATAAGGGGGGTGTAAGATACAAACCTGGAAGAGGTTTCCTTAACTGTACCCTCACTCCCCCAGCCCTCTCTTCTGGAAGCCCTCACTATCCAGCATCCCTCCTCTCTGGGGACATCCCACCGCTTCCACATGTAAGGGGTGCCCCAGTCCTGAATCCATTCTGTGGGAGGCTCTGATATCAGTTGGATATCAGTGAAGTCATTCCCCATCTGGGCTTCTGCTCACTGCCAGGGGTTGAGGGGTGGCAAAAGCAGGTATTGTCTCCTGAGCCACAACTGTGGTTATTCCCAAGGGTGGGTCTGTTCCCGGCATAGAGGGTCAAGCCAGCCCTGAGCCCTGGAGGAACAAGGGCAGGCACACGCCATACCTGCTGGGTCAAATATATGTTGCTGGAAATGCAGAGCCAGAATTAACAAGTCTGATGCAGCCAGATGCCCCAAAGAAATTTTTTTTTCTTATTTTATTCTCACTTATTAAATTTTATTATTTTTTTTAAATTTTTTTTTCAACATTTATTTATTTTTGGGACAGAGAGAGACAGAGCATGAATGGGGGAGGGGCAGAGAGAGAGGGAGACACAGAATCGGAAACAGGCTCCAGGCTCTGAGCCATCAGCCCAGAGCCCGACGCGGGGCTCGAACTCACGGACCGCGAGATCGTGACCTGGCTGAAGTTGGACGCTTAACCGACTGCGCCACCCAGGCGCCCCAATCACTTATTAAATTTTAAACAGCCCTCAAAGACAGTAGCCTAACACGGAAATCAAAGACAACAAAACAATGTGTTTGTTTCCTATTAATATGGTAGAGCTGTCAGTCCTGCTGCAACAGAGCTGTGAGTTACTGAAGAAAAACCGTCTTCTCTGAGCAAACCCAGAGCTGCACTCCTGGGTGGCCCCAGCTGGGCCGGTGTCCCAGGGAGGTCACAACCCCAGCTCCCAAGAGCCCCAGCTGCCTGCACTCACATGCAGTCTGCTGCCAGGACAGGCCCAAGAGCCCTCAGATAGCTTCTGGCTGCCTGGGGAACCTCAGGGCTTTAGGAGATTCCCCCAAATAGCCCACGGCCAACCTACATTCTCTGGCACCAGCTGAGTAACCAGCAGGCTTGACAGTTGGAGAGGGTTCTTTAGTACTTTCCCGTGAAAATGGACAGAAAGCTCCTAGAAAGCCAGGTGTGGTCTCCAGGGCTGTCTTGAGGTCATTTGTACTCCAGCTTCCATCCTCCCTACCTGAGCTGGGCTCTATGAGGTATTCTGAAGCAACCTTATAAATAGAGACCTCTTGAGATACTATGAAAACAAGTTATGCAAATCAATGGCAAGTAAAGTGTGTGATCATGTAACTCATCCAAATTAGGATACTTTTGAGAGCAAGAGTGCTGTAAATCATTAAGCCAACAATATATACAAATGTCAGATCATTATGTTGTACACCTGAAATTAATACAATGTTATATGTCAATTATACCTCAATAAAAAAAACAAGCTTAGACAACATGAGTAAACTGTGACTAGTCTTAGTCTTAGACCCTTGCATCCCACTCTTGAGCTTTCAACCCACCCATGACTCTCTCTTCCAGCCTCCCCATGCCCTAAGCCTCACCCCAAAGGCAAGGGGTCAGGATGGAGGGGACATCTGGATGAAGTCCAGGCTAAGGAAGGGATGAGGGTCACACAGAGGTGATACATATTTGTTGGGGATTTTAAAGGGTATTTTCATTTGAAATCTGGTTTGACAAAACGACTAAGGCATCAGTTTCTATTATGAACATTCCCCTTGGTGACACCCTCCACCCCCACCCCCTGTGACCAGCACAAAACAGACTTTTGTGGGGAGGAAGGTTCTGAAAGGGGAGTCGGCAGCAGCAGACAAGGGGGGTAGAGGGGACCCAAATCAAGCCCCTTCCCATCCCAAGCTTATCCATATCTTGCTCCATGCTCTGTATTCAAGGCTTGGGGCAGCAGCTCTTCCCTGATCACCCTGGGCCAAAAGAGGTTTAGATCCTCATGGGAGTAGAGAGACCAGAGGCCATAGGTCCATCACCTACTGGCAGCCTAAGCAGCTCAAAAGTCATCCTAGGGGGGATGGGTGCCTAGTCCTGGATGCTGAGGCATTGAACTTGTGTGTGTGCTCGTGTGCATGTGTGCTTGCTTGTATTTGTGCTGAAAGGACACAGCCTAGTGGGAGCAGAATTTTCTCTCTCTTGCAGCACTTATAGAGCCAGGAAGAGCAAAAACACTGACGAGACAACCCCCTTCTCTCTTTAGCATAGCCTCAGAGGGGATCTTCCAGAAACCCTCCCTTCTGCTACCCTCTGGAAAGAACACTGTGCAAAGGCCCCTAAGGGTGAACAGATGACCTAAACAGCTCCAGGAGCAACATCTGGGCACAACTGGCTGGTCAAGGAATTGGCCCAATGGTGTTGGGCAGAGCAGATATTTGAAAGGGGGGTTGACAGATGACAGAACTCCTGAAGTCTGCACCACACCTCTGCCTCATGCAGACATCTACTTAGGTGGTGAGATCTCCCATACTTTCCAGGCAAAGCTGCTGAGGCCGACCACCTCAACTGCCCACCCAGATGCCCAGGTTCCAGGACTGGCAGCTCCACGGGCCACTAATCCTGTAGGAAGTTTTGGGTGATGCCAGCGGAGGCACTGGTCAGCTGTTCCCTTAAGGAAATTGAACTGATATTCAATTGACATGCGGTTGACAAGAAAGACTGATTTGCTGGCCAGATCAGGGTGGTCACAAAACTGAAAGCTAGATAGCAGATGTTAGCACCCAAAACTTCTGCCAGTTTGTTTCCCCCAAGGTCAAGCCTAAAAGGCAGGCTAGCCTATCTGTGCCAGGAAATGGAACACCCCATGCAGAAGAGCAAAGAATAACAAGCCCTCCAGGGGCAGAAGCCACCTCAAGCCACAAATCCAAGTGCACACGTGTCCCGGTGACACTAGTTGAGAAAATTGCTGCCAAATTCTACCTTGTTGCTAAGAACCGAAAGAATTCTTCACTCCAAGCCACAGCAGAGGAAAGGCTGGGGGGAGGTCAAGTGGTGTGCGTTACATTCAGGCCAAATGTGGGTGGGCAAGTGGAGGGTTTCCGGAGGGGTGGAGGGTGGCTGATGACCTGTATGCTGCCAGGCGTGGAGATGCTGTATGAGGTGTGACACCCATGTTTCCACAGTTCATGAACCAGCCAGGCCTCAAGGCTATTCCCATGGAGAAGCTCTCAGTACCATTCGCAGCGAGGCTGTCCATCTGGAATCAGTGCACGGCCTCAGGCTGAGAGAAGGGACTGGGTACGTGTCTACTGGGATCCACATGCTGAAATATTTCAAAACACATTTCACCCTTGTCTCCTCATGTAACTCTGCTTATCTGTAAAATTCTCCTGCTTTTCCCCCTCAGAACCTCTGTGGTATCTATTCCTTGAGCCCACGGAGTTCTGAGGGGAGCACCCAGATCCATGCCTCCCACTCGCCTTGGGTAGCTTTTCACATCACTGTCTCACTTCCCTTCCTGCCTGGGCAACCAAACGTGAGAGACCTGGACCTCCTGCCATTTCCTGAGTCAGACCACATCCTGACACCAGGCTTGCCAGCTCTCATGAAACGGCTGGTGACCTTCTCAGGCACTTCAAAGGCAAAGCCCCAAGGCCCCCGTGTGCAGGAAATTAGTAAATTTCACAAAGTGCCTGACTGAATTTTACCCTGCCCTCCCAAGCACGCCTGATCAAGGAACCCAGCATGTACACAGATCAGCAAAACACAGTGATTGAAGGAATAGCCACTCTCCTTTTTACAATATAGGATAACTGTCCAAAACACCTGTGCCTTTCCGTCTGTGGTTTTCCCCAGATTGGCTCAATACTTACTATTGTGGGGAGCATGCTAGCGGGTACAAAGAAAGTAGAGACCACAAGACTCACCAGCCTGACCTCAAGTTGCTTCTAGGAGCCAGCCAGGGATGAATCCAAATGATAATAGAGAAAGGGCCAAACCTCAGAAAACAGAGAGCCATAGGGGATACAGGAGGCACACATGGGCTCATTGGTTTCTCAGGAAAGCTTTGAGAAGAGGCCCCAAAGGGCAAAGCAAACATGCCCACCCTTTGTAGTAGATGGAATGAGACACTGGGATGGAGCAAAGAGAACCTGCCATTGTACATCAGCAAAACCCAAGACTACACATAACCACTCACTAGCTGAGCAACTTTGGCCGAGTTACCTAACCTTGCGGTGCCTTTTCTTCATCTCTCAAGTGAGAATATTAATCCGAGCCTCACAAGGGGGCTGCAACGATCAAATCAACAAACATTTGTCAAGAGCCCTGTCTGGCACACAAAAGCACTCCAGGAATATTAATTTATTGATTGTGAGCATTGCACGAAGTCATCTCAGCACTAACCCCACACAATTTTCCTTCTGAGCTGCCTCCAAGATGAGAAGACAGGGCAGGGAGAAGGGAGCAGAGTTCACACCTGACATTCTAGACCAGGCATTGCTCTCCAGTGGAAAACGATAAACAGCTTTCACTTGATATTACCCCAGAATCCTTCCCCCAGGAGCAAATATTACAGAGTTTAAAAGCAAACTGAAGTCAACATCCAGAACAGAAAAGGCAATATGCATGTACACACACACACACACACACACACACAAACATGCACATGCACACACACACACACACACACACACACACACACACAGTGCACTCCCTCTTTGCAAGAAAGGTTGCCATGGAGATTAAACAGAGAAACAGCAAAGACACAGAGGAGCCACTGAAATGGCTATAATTAATTTAAAGCATTAGAAACAATTAAAATTGTATTAAAGCAAGTTCATTTGAACAAGGCGTAAATCAGGTGAGCTGATCACATCAAGCAGGAACAAAATAAAGTATTGCTTTGGGGTGTTGAAACAGGCACCTTCAAAGGAGAGAACTAAATTATTGCACAGTATGCAGGAACAATAAAATATGTAACCTAATTTATCTAATGTTTCTGAAAACAAGATGGTTCTCCAATACTTCCAGTTCCTCTATTACTTTATGCCAGGTTCAAAAACAAAACAAGGACAGAAAGCTACCCCTTATCAAGCAAATGGATCCATGTCTCTTCATCAGTCACTGTGACCACAGATCACTCCCCAGTAGAGAAGAGGAAACAGGGGACCACATCGTGGAACACCTACTGGACACCAGCCACTCTCTGGGCACATAGCACCATCTGCCTCCTTCGCTACTCCCACAAATGCCACAAGGAAGGCCTGAGTGGCCTGTCCTACCATCAGGAGACTCAGAAAGATTGGTGACTTCAGATGTCACAGCAATTTGGCAGATGAATTAGCACTTGAACTCAGACCTGTCCGGATTCCAAAGCACATGCTCTTGCCACCACGTCACACCACTTCTCACGGAAGAAACAGAAATGGGACATGGGACAAAGGGCAACCAGTACCAGTTTTGGGCATCTGCTGTATGCCAGGCCCTGTGCTACACATCTTACAAACATCATCTGATTTTATCCTCACAAGGACCTTTTGTTTCTCAGAGAAGGAAATTTATAGCCCGCACAAAGCTCAACTTGCCCAAGATGACACAATCGAGATGAGCAAAATCAAGATGTGCCCCCCACCCCCAGGACTGCTTAGCCCTCTGCATTTGCTCCCTGGTCCTCAGCTCCTAGAGCACCTGTCACTACCATCATGTGTCACAACCTGCTTTAGATTGAGTAGCATTTGGGGGCAGCAGGATCTTCCATTTTTCCATGTAGACAACTGCAAATAGCAGAGAAAATATTTTGCAGGAGTCAATTTCAAGGCAGATCTTGAATTGAACGCGTGAGATTTGAATGGGTTTGTTCCTGAGACAAGAGGAGCCTGAAATTTAGAGCTGAGATTGGAGAACATCAAGACAAGGAAAAACACAGGGGTATTTGCACAAGGCAGTCTGAGGCTCCACAGGCTAGCCGCAGACCCACTAGTCCAGGGAAGACAGGCCTGTGGCCAGGAGAGTGGTACCAAGTGTCAAATCCAATGACACAGGGAGAACAGAAGTGGGAGAGGAGGTGAGATGGGCAAGAGGCACGTTAGATGTGAAAGAACCGGGAACAAGAAAGAGAAGTAGAGAGCTAATGCAATGGGAACGTGTATTCTGTGGCCTCTCTCTTCCTTGGTGTCTGACGTATGTGTTCCAGGGATAGTTGGACAGCTCCATGGAGCTCATCAGAAGGCGCCAGCCAAAAACATTACCCAGGTCTCTGCCTCACAGTCATATGTGTTGTTACAATATTGAAATATGTCATGCTGACTATACACAGCCAGTTCCCAGAACCCCACAGGGGTTCCCATCACCTTGGCCAACCTAACCCTCCTTCAAGAACACTTAGGGCTCCTCACATACTATCAGCCACAAGGCTGAGACACGCTCCAACACCCCAGCATTGTTGCGATTTGCCCGGCTGGGTCACGTTAGTGGGTAAATATCTATGCATATCACCCCTTGCACTGTAAGGACTTACAAAAGTGACACATTGAATCTGGACCACAACCATGAGAGGGATAGTTTGATCTTGATTTTACTGACTCAGGCTTTGGGAGGTTAAGCAATTGCCCAAGAGAAGCGGCCATGGGAGACTGGGCTAAGAAGCTGGCATGAGCTGAGGAGAGAACCGAGAAAATGAATGGCTGGCATCTGCTCTCTCACAGCTCAAGGGACTGAGCTTGGAATTATTTCCTATGGGGAGAAATTCCATGGGTCACAGGGAGAATGCTAGGCCATAAGCTGCCTACGAAGAGGCCCTCTAACTAGGTGTTTAATTAGCCCACTCCCTGGATACATTAAATACAGATGGCCATGTAAGAGAGAAATTTATTGATGAAATGAAAAATTAGATGAATGATAGAAGTTGCATTAGCACCTATGCCAGCCTCCTGCCTGTGATTCCAGAAAGGAAGTGAGGGGGTAATAAATGGCCTGCACCCCACCTGACAGGGAAGATAAAAGGCCCGTCTGGGCAACTTGGGTCTCCAGAAATATTTATTCCTCCACGTAATTCATTAGTACACACCAATGTGGTACAGAAGCAGTGTGTATTTCAAGTTACGATTTCTCAGAGAATAATTTCCTGTGCCTTCATAAACTACAGACCACCCACCGCAGAATAATCTGAGCTCGGAGAAGTTGAAGCAGAAAAGAAGCAAGCCAGAGCTCATGAGGTGGAAAGCAGGATCAAGCAGGAAGAAGAAGTTGTGGGTTCATTCGCTGATTCATTCATTCTTTCATCAAATATTTATGAGCACCTACTATGTGCCAGGCACTGTTCTAGGCACTGAGGGTATGGAACTTAATAGATAGATAGATGAAAGATAGGGAAAGAGAGAGAGAGAAAGAGAGAGAGAGAGAGAGAGAGAGAGAGAGAGAGAGAGAGAGAAAGTCCCTGCCCTCATGACTTTTCTAATCTAGTGTGGGAGGCACACAACTTTTAAAAATATATAAAATGACACCAGACCATAAATAGGTGGAACTAGTGCAAAGATTCCGAGGCCAGAATGTTCTTGGTATGTTTGAGAAACAGTAGGAAAGCAAGCATGGCTAGAACAGAGCATGTCAGGACAGAGTATGGGCGGTGGGGTATACAAAAGCTGGACCAGCAGAGCCCTAAAAGCCATAGAAGAATTTGGATTTCATCCTGCGTATAATAGGGAGTTTGAAGCTGAAAGAGGGTTTTAAGTAAAACAGTGATATAACCTGATTTACATTTTCAAATGTCTCTAGTTGCTGGTAGAAAATGGATCATAATAGGCTAGAAATGTGGGGACATCCGTTAGAGGCCACTGCAGCATAAATAATACTTACTGAAGGCTTATTATGTCATGTAGTGTCATGTATTAACTCATATAATCCTTGCAGAAGGCACTTTTATTATCACTGTGGAGGGATGGAGGCATAGAGAGGTGAAGTGAGTGACAGAGCCAGGTTCTAAACCCAGGTCCTCTGCCTCCAACCTGCACTGCTATCTCTCTGCAGTAGTCTAGGAGAGAGACTGCGGCGGCTCGGACGATGACGATGCCAACTGAGGTGGTGGGAAATGGTTGGATCCTGGGTATATTTTTAAATGAGTTAAATAAGATGAGTATCTTAATTAAATTAGATGGGAGATGAGAAGAAAAGACAATTACAGACCATTGCTTCAAAAGTACTGATTTCCAAAGTTCTAGTAAGAGCCAACCACAATCTCTAACTCAGTGGCTCATAAACCCAGAGACTCAGCAAACACAGACTCTAGAACCTCACTCTGCGGGCACTGAAGGACACATTCCAGACAAGGCCCCGGAACCAGCATCTTCAAACCACTTGTCAGGTGACATTGAGGCAGCTGGTCCCTGGGCTAATGCTGGGGGTCCCTCCTCTTGGCCTTACATCCTAACTCCTACTATGTGAGATGACAGAGCCACTCAGCTGCAGATGAGGACTTGAAGGTCTGAGAAGGGAGTAGTCAGACCCAGGCAATGAGGGGTGGCACTGGGGACAGAATCTCCATCCTTTGTGTGTGTGTGTGTGTGTGTGTGTGTGTGTGTGTGTGTGTGTGACAGAGAGAGAGAGAAAGGGCATGCAAATGGGGGAGAGGGTGGGGGGGGGGGCACACATAAGCAGGGCACTGTCAGTGCAGAGCCCAAACAGGGTTCAATCCCACAACACTGGGATCATGATCCGAGCCGAAATCGAGTGGGATGCTCAACTGACTGAGCCACCTGGGTGCCCCAGAATCTCCATCTTCTGACTGCTGGGTAGAGCTGTGGACCCCACCCCAGGATGACTCCTTCAGATAGCACCACGTAGCTTACTGGCATCAGGCCTTGCAAGCACAGGCAAAGGACCCTGAATGAGCTCTGTGCCTCAGATGTGGGTTCAGGCTCTGACTCTGTCACCTACCGACAGAGAGATCCAGGGAAAAGTCACTTTACCTCTCTGGGCTTCAGTGTTCTCCTCTGTAGAATCAGAACTTCAGATCGTCACACCCTGGCTGTCTGAGTAAATGAAACAATACATGTGAAATGCTTAGCAATACCTTAATGTTAGCTACTCTTTGTGGTTTTATTACAATGCATCCAAATTTCCTGGCTCCTGATACAATGTCTTTCTCCCACAGCATGATTAGGATTTTGAGGGCTTTGTGTTTCCAAGATCAAAACGCAGGTACTCCAGGAGGAAGGAGAAACTCAGGAAGTTACAAACCAATGCCTTAAGGTGCCTGGGGGCAGACCAGCAGGAGGAGAGCCCTTGGGAGCCACGCAAGTCCCCTGACGATCCGTAGCAATGGCAGAGGGCGAAACATACCCTGTGTCCTCAGAAGGTTGAACCACAACAACCAGTTACATCTGTATTAACTTACACCTCACAAAAGCTTTCAATGGATTGCTTCACTTGAGCTTCAAAACAACTCTATCAAGTAGCTGTTATTACTGCGCCTCCGATTTTAGAGAGGAAAAATGGAGGCTCAGTCACACCATTTGCCCAGATAACGCACTAATTAGCAATAAATCTGATTTTAGACTCACGATCTATTCCCGTCTAGGCCAGCGCTATCCAACAGAAATACAATGTGAGCTACTTAGGTGGTTTTTAGTTTTCTCCTAGCCACATCTTTAAGAAGGAACGCATATCATTCATTTTAACCATATACTTTATTTAGCCCAATACATCCAAATATTATGATTTTAACACATAATCAATATGAAACATTTAAACGGGATTTTTTCATTATTTTTTATACAGTCTCTGAAATCCAATGTCTATTTTTACACTTACAGCACATCTCAATTTACTAGCCGCATTTCCAGAGCTTAATAGCCACACGTGACTAATAAATAGTGACTGGCAACTAGTGACAACTCTAGATGAGGGGTCAACAAAAATCCTTCTGCAAAGGATCAGATAAATATCTTGGGTCTCAGCGGCCACATTCACACCCTGCTGCATATTCTTTTTTTCTTTTCTTTTCTTCTTTTTTTTAACAATGCTTTGAAAATGTGAAATCCATTCTCAGCTGACAGGCTGTAGAAAAACAGCCCGTGGACCAGATTTGGCGTGTGGGTCATGGTCTGCCTACTCCGGCTCTACAACATAAGCTCCCTGAGGGCAAGGACATGTGCACTACTGTGTAGCCTCTTGTAGTGCCTGGAATACAACAAGCACTCAACAAATAGTTTGGGATTCAACTTAACTGAGGCAGGTCAGACAAGATTTATTATTGCCACTTGATAGACAACGTAAGTGAGATCAGAGAGTCAAAGCAACTTATCCGAAGTCACACAGTTAACTACAAACCCAAAGCTACGTGATTTCCAGCCCATTGCTCTTTCCTCCAGTCACACTTCCGATACCTGATGATACCCGTTTCATAGCTGCATTGCAAGTCTCTTGGATTCCCAGTTCTTTGGTCTGTCTCTTGGCCTCTGGATTTGATCTCAGGCTCCCAGACCACACACCCACCCCCCCCCAGCAGCCTGGCAGAGAGGAGGAGTTGAGGGGTCCTGCACATCTTAGGAGATGCTGACGCAGCTCCCGGAAGGTAATGTTACGATGAAGAGCCTGTGTTGTGCTCCTCTCCCTCTGTTCCAGGATCTCTCCGGAAATGAACGCTCTTGTAAGGCTAGAGGAAATGCACTTCTATTCTCCTTTCTGCCTAAAAGCATCTGCCTCCTTCACAAAGAAGGTAGTGAACCAGTTATAATTACACACCATGCACTGGGGAGCATGAAAGTGACATTTAGGAACACAACCCTTGGATATGTGGTGGCTGCAGTAAACATTATATAATTGCTGCAGCATCGATCCCAATAATTAACACCAAAAAGGACAGACAGCATGGAAATTCTCCAAGAAACCGCCACAGCCTTAGAGTAAAATGGAACCCAAAAATATCTCTTAGAGACAGCCCCTCCCACTTCATATGCTAAGACATTTTGGGGGGTAATGTTTTCTGCCCAAACTATTTTCTTTTTTTTTTTTCCTCTCGTTATGAAAAGAAAAAATTGTATTTATTTATATATATTTTTTAATTTTTTAAAATATAATTTATTGTCAAATTGGCTAACATACAGTGTATACAGTATGCTCTTGGTTTTGGGGGTAGATTTCCATGGTTCATTGCTTACATATAACACTGAGTGCTCATCCCAACAAGTGCCCTCCTCAATCCCATCACCCATTGCCCAAACGATTTTCAACACAGTTTTTCCAGGGGCCAGGGGACCGGGGAACAGACAGGGAAGTGGAGATGGAGACACCAGAGAGTTCTCTGATGTGGCGGTCTGCTTCCCAGTCCCCTCAGGTTTCACCCATGACATTGGTGAACTTGGGAAACTGCAAGTTCAGTGTGGCTGGATCACAGAAGGCAAGGAGCAGACCTCGAGAGATGGCCTGGGGATGTCAAGGATTGGTCTTGTCTGTAGGCAGTGCAGAGTTCCTAGAGGGCTTTATGATGAGAAGGAGCAGGGCCACTTTGCATTTTGAAAAGAAGCAGAGAGACGGGGAGAGAATGACCACAGCCCGACTGTGGCGGTGGGGACAGGGAGAAGTGGACAGATCCAAGAGATGTTTAAGAGGCAAACCTGAGGGGGCCTGATGATAGCATGTAGGTGAGTCAGAGATGATCCCAGGCTTCTGGCTTTGGTGACTGGAAGGTTGGTGATGCTGAAACCTGGAAGGAGGGAAGACAGGTTTGGAGGAGGAGGACAACGTGTCAGAGTGTTGGGTGCATGTATTATAAGAAGGCTTTGGAT
The DNA here is from genome assembly GCF_014898765.1 of Herpailurus yagouaroundi. Taxonomy (NCBI): domain Eukaryota; kingdom Metazoa; phylum Chordata; class Mammalia; order Carnivora; family Felidae; genus Herpailurus; species Herpailurus yagouaroundi. Next base: position 4,895,641 of record NW_024412402.1, on the reverse strand, counting down.
AAAAGGGAAAAGTGGAGATATGGCTCAGAAGAATGGCCGGGTTAAAGATAGAGAAATGTGATTCACCTGCACCCAGAAAGTGCTGGACCACAGAGGTGGGTGAGCTGCCTGGGGAGGAGAAGACCAGGGACACACTAGGTGAGGGGCAGAGGCTCCGACAACGGAGACAGAAAGAACAATCAGAAAAGGCAAAAGAGAAACAAAGAAGGGAGGGGTGAACTTAGAAAAGAAGGAAGAGGAGTTTTGGATTAAAAGAGGTATACAATTGTGTCTGATGCTGAAGCAAGAAGAAAGGGGACTCTCCTATTCATTCAACAATGATTTACTGAACACCTACTATATGCCCGGCACTATTCTAGGTACCGAAGATAGAGCAGCGACATGAACATAATACACGAAAATTCCCTAACCTTGTGGGAATTTCGTGCTACTTGGAGAGAGATAGAATTTAACTAGAAATAAGTAAATGTATTTGGTATAGGTAGTAGGCTAGAGGCCCCCCCAAAAAATGTCCAAGTCCTAACTCCTGGTACCATGAAATGTGATCTTATTTGGAAATTGGGTATTCACAGATGTAATTAGGTTAAGAATCTCAAGATAAAACCATCCCGGACTTTAGCTGAATCTTAAATCTAATGACTGATGTCCTTTTAAGAAAAAGGAAAGGGTGGGGCGCCTGGGTGGCGCAGTCGGATGAGCATCCGACTTCAGCCAGGTCACGATCTCGCAGTCCGCGAGTTCGAGCCCCGCGTCGGGCTCTGGCCTGATGGCTCAGAGCCTGGAGCCTGTTTCCGATTCTGTGTCTCCCTATCTCTCTGCCCCTCCCCCGTTCATGCTCTGTCTCTCTCTGTCCCAAAAATAAATAAACGTTGAAAAAAAAATTTAAAAAAAAAAAAAGAAAAAGGAAAGGGATATACTGGAGATGGGCACACAGAGGAGAAGGCTGGTTGAAGACGGCGACAGAGGCTAGAGTGATGCATTAACAAGCCAGGAAGCTAGAAGACAGTTTTGAAACAGGTTTTCTTGTGTCTTCAAATCTGTCTCTCCTCATAAGAACACCGCTCACTGGATTCAGAGTCCATCCCCTAATCTAGCAGGACCTCGTCTGACATTGATCGCACCTGAAGTGACCCAATTTCAATTTCCCAGTAAGGTCACATCCTCAGGAACCGAGGTTGAGGACCTCAAAATATATTCTTGGGGGAGGACACAGTTCAATCCACAACAAACCCCATATAATTATCTTAACGGATGCAGAGAAAGCATTTGAAAACTTCAACACTCACTCATGATAGAAACTCTTGGCCAACTAGAAATAGAAGCAACTTCTCTCAGCCTGGCAAAGGACAACTGCAGAAAACCTCCAGCTAATATCAAACTTCACTTTGTGAAAGACTGAGGGCTTTCTCCCTAAGACAAGGAGCAAAGCAAGGATGTCCACTCTTGCGATTTCTATTTATTATCACACAGCAAGTCCTAGCCAGTGAAATGCATGAATGAACAAATGGATGAATCAAGATGTGAAAGGAAAAACAAACTGTCTCTATTTGTAGACATGATTGTCCATGTAGATAATCCCATAGAATCTAAAAAACTTACTAGCATCGATATAAATGAGTTAAGCACTATCACAGGATACAAAGCCAATATTTTTTAAAAAGCAATTGCAGGGGCGCCTGGGTGGCGCAGTCGGTTAAGCGTCCGACTTCAGCCAGGTCACGATCTCGCGGTCCGTGAGTTCGAGCCCCGCGTCAGGCTCTGGGCTGATGGCTCAGAGCCTGGAGCCTGTTTCCGATTCTGTGTCTCCCTCTCTCTCTGCCCCTCCCCCATTCATGCTCTGTCTCTCTCTGTCCCAAAAATAAATAAACGTTGAACAAAAATTAAAAAAAAAAAAGCAATTGCATTTGCATCTACTGTCGATGAATAATTAGAAATTTAAATTTACAAAAATATCATTTAGAATAGCACCCCAAAACTGTGAAACACTTAAGTAAAAGACTAAGAAAACATGTGCAGGATCGGTATACCGAAAATTGGAAAACACTAATGAAAGAAATTTTATTTGGGGCGCCTGGGTGGCTCAGTCGGTTGAGCGTCCGACTTCAGCTCAGGTCATGATCTTGCGATTTCTGAGTTTGAGCCCCGCGTTGGGTTCTGTGCTGACAACCTCAGAGCCTGGAGCCTGCTTTGGATTCTGTGTCTCCCTCTCCCTCTGCCCCTCCCCTGCTCCTGCTCTGTCTCTCTGTGTCTCTCAAAAATAAATAAACTTTAAAAAAATTTAAAATAAAACCATGAAACTATTAGATGAAAACATAGGAGGAAATCTTTGTGGGCTGGGGCTAGGCAAATATTTCTTAGATATGACACCGGATTAATAAGTAAGATCATCAAAATTAAGAACTTCTGCCTGTCATAAGACACCATTATGAGAAAGAAAAGACAAGCCACAGACTAGGAGAAAATATTTACAAAGTACATACCTGATAAAGGACTTAATACAGAATATATAAAGGATCCTCAAAACTCAATAATAAGAAAGCAAACCAATGTTTTAAAGGGGCAAAAGAACTGAATAAAACACTTTGCCCATCAGCAAGTATGTGATAGGATGTGCAACATCATTAGCCACTAGGGAAATACAGAATAAAACCATGATGAGATACCACACACATCTAGTAAAATGTTTTTTTTTTTTTTTTTGATTGGTAACACCAAGCGCTTGTGAGGACCCAGGTCATCTGGAACTCTCGTCCATTGCTAGTGGGAATACAAAATGTTATAGCCACTTCCAAAAGCAGTTCAGCAGTCTCTTTTAGAGTAAAACACACTCCTCCCACACAGCCTACGAATTCCACTTCCAGGTGTTTACCCAAGTGAAATGGAAACTCACACTCGCCCAAAAAAAACGTATGTAAAATTTTAGAACAATGGTATTCATATTTCCCCCAAGCGGGAAAGTACCTGACGTCCCTCAACTGAAGAGTGGATAAACAACAGTGGAGTATCCCGACAACAGAACCCTCCTCAGTCTTAAAAACGAATGAACTACTAATGCACAGCAGCATGGATGAATCTCAGGTGTGCTGTCCTAAGTGAAAGAAGCCAGACCCAAGGGCTGCGTACTTCAGCGTTCTATTTATATGACATTCTGAAAGGCAAAAGTTGAGAGACAGAAAACACATGAGAGGTTACCAGGGACTGGGGGCAAGGGAAGGGGTGGGTACAGGGGAGTGAGTTATTTTGAGTGAAAGAGCCGTTCTCTGTCTTGATTGCACTGAGTTGAACCACTGGAGGTGTTTGTCAAAACACGCAGAATAGTATACTGATAGAGGTGAATTTGACTATATATACATTATTCCTTAGTGAAAAGAAAAATTAAAAAAGAATCACCATTGTCTGTTGGGTTGAGAACAGACTGTAAGGCAAGGCTGGAAACAGGAAGACCGTTAGGAGCCCGAGTGAGAGATACAGTGGTTGGACCGAAAGTGGGCCCCGAATTCGGCAGTACGTAAGTCATCACTGACTTGTGGACGTAGTTTCAAAGAAGAGACAAAGCGGGAGACAGGCTTCAAGGATGAGGAGTGAGGTAAGCATGTGCACACGGCACTGGATCCTGGACCACTGACTACTCTGTCAAGAAACCTGCATGGACCTGTCCCACGAGAAGAGCCCCAGCTCAGAGACAGCCCTGGGGATTCCCCAACTTTAACACTGAAAGTCCTGCATCCAGGGAAACCCTGCGGTCCTGAGCTCACCAGGACAGGTGGTCACCCGAGCCTGGTCCCCGACCTGCCCCAGCCGAAGGGCCACTTTGATCACACTGCAGTTCTGTCTTCCCTATGAGCAGACGTCCCTGCCCTCCATCCCTTACAAGCCTCTGAACTACTTTCTGATACTGCTCACCTGTGAAGGGATGCAGGAATACTTAATAACAGAGCAGTACTCTAGGGCTTTCCATGTCACCTTCTCTTCAGCCACTTGTGTGAAGGCTGTTAGATGATTCTCGGTATCAGGAAGAAATGAAAGAGTGGTTTCATCCCTTCACTGCCAGGAAGCCGGGAGCACTGAGCCGGGAACACACCTTTCCCTCTCGTCTCACTTTTGAAATGCCTGTCTTGAAACAGACACCGTGACTTTTGCTTTGCTCTTATCCATCTTGACATCTCCACAGTTGTGCATATTGAAAACACTCCCTCCTTCTCAGCATCTCTCTCTGCTTGCCACCATGCCTATCTCTCCAGGATCTCCTTCTGCCTTTCTGATATGTTTCTCAGCCTCCTTATTGACTAATGAAGTGCATGCTGGCAGAGCATCCGGAGTAACATTTGAGTGTCAGGACTTGGACGTTAAACAGGATCTGGGTTCGAATCCCAGCTTTGTCACTCTCTAGTGGCATGACTTTTGACACATTACTCCTCTGACCTTCAGGTTTTCCTTGTGTAGAATGGGTATAATGAATGCCACTTCATCAGATTATTGTAAGAACAAAATTAAATGAGATTATGTATAAAGGGGTAAAAACTCAGCACAAATTTGTAACAGAGCAAGCAACACATAAACATAGCTCTTGGTATTAAAAAATCCTCCCAGGGGCGCCTGGGTGTCTCGGTCGGTTAAGCGTCCGACTTCAGCGCAGGTCATGATCTCACGGTTCGTGAGTTCGAGCCCCACATCGGGCTCTGTGCTGACAGCTCAGAGCCTGGAGCCTGTTTCAGATTCTCTCTCTCTCTGACCCTCCCCCATTCATGCTGTTTTTCTCTCTGTCTCAAAAAGTAAATAAACGTTAAAAAAAAAATTTAAAAAAAAATCCTCCCAACAGTAATATTCAACAACAGGCAAGTGGCTAATTAATAAGTTAGGCTACACCATGATTTATTTATAGAATACTATATGACGAAGCCATTAAAAATAATGTTCTGAAGACTATTTAATGACACAGAAAAATGTTCACAATATAATTTTAAGAGAAAAAAGTCAGGCTATAAAACTCAGGTCCCTATTCCGTTCTTTAAAAGTATGCGTGTATGTGCGTATCGTGCGTATGTATTTAGAAAAACAGAAATCTAGAAAATGATGGCTACTTTCCTTCTCATTTACTTCTTCACGTCTTTATATTCTTCTGAATTTTCAAGGTTTTGCTAATGAACATGTGTTACTATCGAAACAATAGATATTTTTGAAATTCTGTCACCAATTTTTTTCATTCAACTGATTTTTCTAGCACACATTATGTGCCAAGCAATCTTTGAGACTCTGGGGATGCTGCAATAAAAAAAGCCAACAGGCAGGTTTTCCTCAAGATGCCACCTAGCCTTGCACAGAATTCTCCTTAATTGTTTTATGCACTCATTTTTGTCTCCACAAATAAATTAATTCCTCGAGGGAAGGAACCGCATGGTCTTCTTCTCTGAAGCCCTCCATCATCACACTCCATGTACTCAGGAAGAGCCCGGTAATGCATTGTGCTTCAAGATTTGGGCGTTGGTTGAAAAGCGGCCAGTTTCCTACAATTGGTTATCACAGGAAGAAAAGAAGAGGTGCCTTCTTATCTTACCTACCGCCCTCCTTTCTCCCTTGTCTTGAGCGGGAGGGGGCTGAACATTCAAGCTGCCACCTTCAGGGGGTTTTCCTGGACGCACAGGAACCTCATGGGTAGTCTAGCTTTATGTGAAGTGGTTTACTTTCTCCCGTCTGCGCCAGAATACATATCAAATCTGCCTTTTCCCACATTTGAACAACTTGAAAGCACGCTTAGTGATGATGTCATCTTAGATTCAGGGTTGGGTTTTTTATTGTTTTTACACCAGCCACACCTTGGGCGGTCCAGTGAAACCTATGGACGTTCCTTAGAATAATGTTTTTCGGGGCGCCTGGGTGGCGCAGTCGGTTAAGCGTCCGACTTCAGCCAGGTCACGATCTCTCGGTCCGTGAGTTCGAGCCCCGCGTCGGGCTCTGGGCTGATGGCTCGGAGCCTGGAGCCTGTTTCCGATTCTGTGTCTCCCTCTCTCTCTCTGCCCCTCCCCTGTTCATGCTCTGTCTCTCTCTGTCCCAAAAACAAATAAACGTTGAAAAAAAAAATTTAAAAAAAAAAAAGAATAATGTTTTTCAATGGCTAAATACACAGGATTACAAAAATACACATGATTACAAAAAATAAGTAAATAAATAAATAAGGAAAAAGAAAAAAAACTAAATATACTGCAATGTAATTACCAAAGTATTTTAAAAGCTTATTTATTATAGTAATAAATCTGCTTCTTTGTATTGCATTAACAAATTACATTTGAAATACAGTCAAGTGAAAATTAAATTTTCATTTTTAAAGACACACCCATATAAAAACTGCATTGGCTTACCTTGAATAAGAACAAAAAATTATGGAATGGGTTTGTTTCTTTTCAAGATAGTACACATGTCCTGTTAGAAATCCAGTTGATTTTGGTATTTTTTTTATGGTGACAGTGTTGAAAATCCAATCCTCAAAGATACAGTATTGAAAATGGAATGAAAGCTTCCACAGCACTTTCACAAAGCAGATAAGTGTCTTCTGGAGACCACCAAAACTCCCTTAGGCTTTTTAGTGAAACTCTAGCTAGAGTGGGGTTTTGGTCCTAAGATCAATGAATTCATCTTTGGCTAGGTCAACACCTCTGATGCAATTTATATCAGAAAGAAAAAGAACACTACTCTGGGGTTCAATTTTGTTACCATCGAGACAGAAATAACTTTTGAAAGAGTTCTAAAGTGTTTCCAGGTGTTTGTAGATTACTCTTTTCAAGTAAATTGACAGAATTTTATAACTCAGCTCCATTGAGGTAAAGCACTTGAAAGTTTGCAAAGACCTCAGCCTCGTATCAGCTGAGAAAGCTCACAATGTTTTTAGAGGTGCCCATAATGGTGATATCAGGGAATTAAGAGTCATCTCGCTCCTATGGTTAAAAATATCTGCCAAGGAAGCCAACCAACCCACAGACAAAATTCTTTCTTTCTAAGTGCTCCAAGAATGGATTTTCTTTTTCTATTAGAAAAAGTGAAACTTGTCTCCTCCAAGTCAGTGAGCTTCTCTGTGGTAGAGAAGCCCCTCGTTTTCCATTGTTTCTTGACACACCCTGTAAAAATACTATGATTCAGAGACCCACTTTTGATAAAGTTGGTGATTTTTATGCCTTCCAACAAAACTTCTCTCAGGATTTTTGGGAAAGCATGAATACATCTGTGTTCAATGCAGCAAATGAAAACACAAGAATTTCTCTTTGTTGATGTTAGCGGGGTTATCATGAACAAAACAAGGAGGCGGCCATGTTGAAGAATGTCTGTAGTGTCGTTGAGTGACTCACTGAGGGGAGTGGCAAGGCTGCCAATTCCTCCATAATCCACTTCAAAGTATGTCAACTGTTCTTCACAGAAGCATCTCTGACTAGAGAGCCACTTCCTGGCCTCTCTGCATCCCTAGTATGTGTGGCTGTAGGTGAACTTCCTCCAGTAAAGTGAGCCTTCTTTTGTTTGGCACTTGGTAAGAAACTTCAGGAGTGCTTCCAGAAGTTTTCATGAAATGGCAAATCTGCATTTTCAAAGCATCTTGGCTTTTTCAAACAGAATTTCTTCATCCACATACACACAAAGCCCTTCATTTTCTTGGATGCATTTTCTAGATGGACAGACATGAGGTGCTCTCTCAGTCTTCCTGACCTCAAGATTCCATTCTCAAGAATTTGTCCACGATAGAAAGGAAGCCACTGTGGCTTTCATGTCCCATTGCTTTGTTAATGTAAAGAAACCAGGTATGCACCTTCCTTGTCTTTGGCAGCTCAAGATAAATTGGGTCTTTGAAAAATAAATAATACAGAAAGCTAAAATAAAATATTTTTTTATTCTTTGACATTCCTTGAAGTGTAATATTTTGCTTATGGTTCCTAAGTCATCTGTTTGATAAATCTACACAGAAGGGAATGATTTGTATGTTAATTAAGTAAAGTATAAAACGTTCATTAAATTTTAAGAAAGGTTAAGTGAAGTAAGGCAATTTTTATGACTAGCCAAAGTGTTTACACTAGTAACATCTTTCACCTTTGTGTAGACCAGGGGATTAAACAGTTGTTCAGGAGTCCTGTTCGTGGAATTCAGCTATTGCTTCATGTGACTCTCCATGACTTTGTAGAAATAACGGTTCTCATTTCTAATATTGTCACTATTTCCCACAATGGCATTCTTTTAAATGTATGGCATTTTCACAGAACAATAGCACAACAACAACATGTGAATAATATACTGTACATGTAAGACTTTACTTCAAAACACAAACATGGTGCAAAACAGAGAGTAAAACTGGAAAAATAAATCGGAGAAAGTACTTCCACTGTTCATACAACTTACCACACTGTGCACAACCCATGTCACTGTGCAATCTGTTAGTGATCACCAGAAGTTACTTTAAATACCACACTTCGACAGTCAGCTCAGCCATCGGTTATGTTTGAACTCATCTGTGTCACCAAAGGCTGCATTACCAGCAGAGAGTGAAAAACTCTCATTAGAGCAATTCAGATTGACAAAATTTGAGCAAACTATGAAAAGGATTCAACTCCTTCTGTGCACTGATCCATAAACATTTACAGTTAAGGAATGTTGGAATGTGTGGGTTGCCCCTGTGAGAACAGTCAAACTCACTGCCCAGTGGCTGGCCTACCCACACACAGAGTTGCCAGACAGTGGCCGGCTAAAATGGAGAAGAGTTCTTCCAGAAGACCCATCCCACATTTCCAGATGCCATCTAATAGCTTCTGTAATTTCAAAATAGTGGTGGGTGTAAATGACATTTCAGATACCTATGACAACTGTAATGTGATATGAAAACATTTGTGATTTCCACTGATGACAAAATGACAGGTCATGCTCATACTACCAGCTGGTTGTCACGCTTGTAATTGAAGCTACATTTCAGATACAGGATAGTGAAAATGAAGCTATAATCCTTCCCTACGTATGTTCACGGCCCCTCCGACTTCTATTCCACAGACCTGATGGGCCAATGGAGCCAGTTAAGAACCTCTGTTTTATGTTGATCATAGAACCAAGAGAGTGGTCCCCAAATTTGAGATAAGAGAAATGAGAAAAAAAAAAAACAGCAAGTTTTTATAACACTAAATGTTTTAAACTTTAAAGGTTTTTTTTCTTTGCTTTTAAAATACCCTTTTGACGAAATGATAGAGTAGATAGTCATTTTTTTTAATGTCTTTACCAGGTAAAAAGGAAAAGTTGGCAATCCTATCTCCAGTTCCCTTACCCATTCCTTTTATTGTATTTATTGGTCTAAGAAATCCAAAATCTGGGACTTGTTGGTCCAGGACACCATGACAAATCCAATGAGCCCCAATTCCAAATCTCACCTAACAGAACCCCAAGTTAGTCCATTTATCCACTCTGTTCCCAGTCCAAAGCGAAATCCTGAGCACTCTGAGCCATCATGATAGACCCACTTCCTAGGAAGAGATTGATTTACAGGGTGGAAATGTGACTCACTCTAACCAGTTGAACCTGAAGTAATGTGATTGTGCCTGGGTGTCTGATGTCTGGAAATGCTGAGGTTGTTCAGCCACCATGAGGGAAGCCAGCCTAGGATAAAGTCAGCAGAGTGAAGAGACAGAGAGGACCTGGGCCCTCAATATCACAGAGCTGATCCCACCACCCAAAGCCCCACCGATGCTGCATTCCTTGCTATGTGACACGGCTCCTAATTATTTATGACCACTGAGTTGGGAGGTTTCTCTAACATGCAAGCGAAGTCATCCTAACTCACCCAGTGAGACACTTTGGGAAGCTTTCGGAAGGGGCATTACCTCTTAAAAAGGCGCATCAGGGTACTAAATAAGCTTACCTGTCCCTGTTTATGTCAATTATCCCTCCTACAACCCTAACTCGAGCCACTCCCCATGATGTTGCTGATTTTACCTCCTAAATAGCTCCCATTACTTCCCATTCTTTCCATTTCCACTGCCAACTCAAGCCCAGCCACCACTAGCTGTTCAGTCGACACAACTGATGGGCACAGCCCTCCAGCTGGTTTTCCTGCTCCCACCAGGGCCTCTTCGAAACACAGCCAAGTGACTGTTTTAATGTAGACCAGTTCACATCACTTTCCTGTTTAAAATCTTGCAATAGTTTTTCTACTGAACTTGGAATAAAGTGCAAACTACTTAAGTTACCTGCAAAGCCCTACAGAAATTGGCCCTCTGTACCCCTCACCCCTGTCCCCCACAGCTGCAGCCCCGTAGCGCGGCGGGGGGGGGGGGGGGCTGTGTCTACTTAAAGCCTTCAGATCCCCAAGAGCTCTGCTCAGCAACCACTTCTTCAGGAAGAACTGTGACGACCACATCTTCCACCAGGACCAAATCTGGCCCTCAGGAGTATCCTCATAGCACTCTGTATAGTCTTTCCTAGTATTTAACATGATTTTAAATTACCTATTCATTTGTATTATTAGCTGATGCCTTTTTTCCCTACTAAAAGGTAAGCTCCCTGTCTTGTTCACCACTGGATTCCCAGTCGCTGAAAGAGTGTAGGTATTCAAAAGATATTTGTGGAACAAATGGATGGATGTTCACAGATGGTCACAGATACTCCTGGGAAGTAGCTTGTCTCCGAGCGTCTGCCTTCATAAACATTACGCAGGATCCCTGTTCACCAGCTCCCAGAGTCCTGCTCTCAGGCAAAGCGACTTTACACCTGACTACTCCCTCTCTGTGCCGTGCTGGAGGTGGGGAGCAGAGGCCCTCCTATTGCTCCTAAGGCTGACTCAAGCCTCACTCACACTCTCTCCAAATCATGGAAGGAGGCAAGATGCATAACATCTATTATGGGCTGAATGTTTGTGTTCCTATGAAACCCATATGTTGAAGCCCTAACTTCACGAGGCAGTGGTATTAGGACCTTGGGACATGACTAGGTTTACAGGAGTTCATCAGGGTAGGATCCTTATCATGGGATTAATGTCCTTATAAGAAGAGGAAGAGACTAGAACTCTTGCTCCCTCCC
>NW_024412402.1:4725710-4884210 GCF_014898765.1 Herpailurus yagouaroundi | reverse complement strand
AGCACCCCCACCCCCCACCCCTGCTGTGTCTACTTAAAGCCTTCAGATCCCCAAGAGCTCTGCTCAGCAACCACTTCTTCAGGAAGAACTGTGACGACCACATCTTCCACCAGGACCAAATCTGGCCCTCAGGAGTATCCTCATAGCACTCTGTATAGTCTTTCCTAGTATTTAACATGATTTTAAATTACCTATTCATTTGTATTATTAGCTGATGCCTTTTTTCCCTACTAAAAGGTAAGCTCCCTGTCTTGTTCACCACTGGATTCCCAGTCGCTGAAAGAGTGTAGGTATTCAAAAGATATTTGTGGAACAAATGGATGGATGTTCACAGATGGTCACAGATACTCCTGGGAAGTAGCTTGTCTCCGAGCGTCTGCCTTCATAAACATTACGCAGGATCCCTGTTCACCAGCTCCCAGAGTCCTGCTCTCAGGCAAAGCGACTTTACACCTGACTACTCCCTCTCTGTGCCGTGCTGGAGGTGGGGAGCAGAGGCCCTCCTATTGCTCCTAAGGCTGACTCAAGCCTCACTCACACTCTCTCCAAATCATGGAAGGAGGCAAGATGCATAACATCTATTATGGGCTGAATGTTTGTGTTCCTATGAAACCCATATGTTGACTTCACGAGGCAGTGGTATTAGGACCTTGGGACATGACTAGGTTTACAGGAGTTCATCAGGGTAGGATCCTTATCATGGGATTAATGTCCTTATAAGAAGAGGAAGAGACTAGAACTCTTGCTCCCTCCCTCTCTCCCTCTCTCTCTCTCTGTGTGCTGTGGGAAGACACAGCAAGAAGGCAGCCATCTGTAAACCGGGAAGAGAGATCTCAGCAGGCACGGAATCTGCAGACATCTTGATCTTGGGCTTCCAGCCTCCCAGCTGAGAGAAACAGATGTTTGTTGTTTAAGCCATGGAGTCAGTGCGTTTTGTTATAGCAGCTTGACTAAGAAAATGAATCAAATATGTGGGTTGCAGAATCAGAGACATGGGCTCACTCCGGTTCTGCCACTTTCCACTTACATTCCCCAGGACTAAGCAGCCAATATCTCGGAGCCTCGGTTCCTCATTTGTAAAATGAAATAATAAGAATATGAACCACACAGAGTTGCCATGCGGATTAAATGAGGTAAGCTCTCAGCAGAATGCCTGGCACACAGTATAAACATTCAGCAACAACGGTGTCTATTCTTGTCTGAATTACTGTCATAGAGCTGAGGCACAACCTTAGAGATTAACTAGTAAACGGCCTGATTTCACAGATGAGCAAACATGATCCAAAGAGGCTCCAGCGGCAGAACCAGCAGGAGGAGCCAGGGCGGTGGCTCCCAGTGGGTGCCTTTCCATCCCAGTGGTTACTCTGACAGCCTGTGGGCCTCCCAGAGCTGAGAAAGAGCATTAAGGGGGTGAGGGGGGGGAGGGGCAGCCAGGAGATTCTCTCCCCCAGGCCCAGGATGGGCTGAGCTAATAAGTGAGTGCAGAAAGGACCAGAGGGGGGCTTCTCTGCCCCAAGAGAATATCCATCCCCCCAGGAGCATAAAGAGACACAGCCCAGGAGAATGTCCTAATTAATCCAGTACTGTCCATCTCTTTTACCAGGCCTTCCTGCTTACTGTTTACTGGGCTTCCTTTCAACACTGTGGTAGCTTTCTCCCTGTCCTGGGACCAAGAAAAAATGAATTTCCTGCTAATAGCATCCTCATCATGCGAACACCCAAAGGTTATTCTATGAGGATGCAATTCAGAGACAGCCTCACATGCACACACACATCTGAACAAAAAATATATTCCTTGATGCCTGCCTGATGTTGCAGCTTATGCAGCTTTGACAACCATGGGGAAGAAGAGAAAGACAGAGAGAGAGGGAGACAGAGAGAGAGAGAGAGAGAAAAAAAAAAAAAAACAAACCTGTAAGAGGTGCAAGTGCCCAGGGGCAACACAATCAATCACTTCTAAAGGGCATACTTCCCCTGGAGAAAAGGTTGAAGGGAATAAGCAAGCAGATTCAATGAAGAATTCTGAATCTATTGACTGAAATCTGTTGTATTTTCTAACTATTTGAGAACCCATCATGTTTGCATCAGGTAATCGATTGAGGACTTACGTAAATAGCAAACAGAAACTTTCCAAGATATGGGCAAATTCAGCAGAGATGAACCTTCTGTTGCCCTGCAAAGCCTGCCTCTCCTTCCCTGTTATCTTTGTGATGAGATGTGGCCAGCCACCTCCAGACTGAAGGCCCCCTCGTTTCCTCCAGTGCTAATAACAATCACCATGATGACCAGCAGTTGCTCTGAGAATGCACAGTACTCTCCTTTGCCTCCTGCCTCTGCCAGAGCTGCTCCCCTGCAGGGACCCCCCTCCTCTGGACTCTTTAGCCATGCTTGTCCACCACCGTTCACCTAGAAGGTGGCCTTCCAACACCACCTCCCACTGAAACCTTACCTGGTGTCCCCGGGCAGCATTAAGAGCTTCCTTCAGTGGGTCCCAGGGACGCCTAGTGCTTCCCCCCACCATTATGACAATGATCACACGGCTCTAACTACCGCTTTTAACACAGAGACATCCCCTCCCCCGCCCCCGCAGTTTTATGTTCTGACAGGTCACTGAACCCACTCCTATTGTGATAATGACCACTTTGCCCACAGCACTCAATTTTAAAACACACCTTTATTTTCACACCTGTGTGTTTCCAAAAAAAGGATGTTTTGCAAACCATGTGTACATTTAATGTGGTACTGTTTCTGATTTTATTTGTCTCAAATGTCTTATTGTATTGAGAGTGCATCTTAAAATCAAAGAAATAATGTCACTTACTTGTGCGTCTGACCTCCCCTCTCCACTATGAATTGTGGGAGCAGAACGATCTTTCTGTGCCTCTAGGAAGCCACTGCCCAACAGATGGAGAAGGGAGGGAAGAGCAAGGAAGAAAAGAAGGAAGAAAAGGAGGAAGGAAAGGAATCTCTTACACTCTGCAACCTACAAAGCTCCTTCGCATCTCACTTTCACTTACTTGATTTCCCATCAAAGGGCACTGGGGTTTCTCTCCCAGACATTTTCCCTGTAGCTTTCCTGGTTACTGCTGTGTGGGTACTCATGTCTGCTATAGATGCTCAGCACAGCCAGGGTAGTCAGCCACCTAGGGCACGCACTATAAGGAGAGAAGCAATGGGGAAGAACGTCACAGATTCTGGTTTCCTGCAATTCAGCTTCACAGGCCAGACCACTCTTCTGCGAACCCTGCACCCTACAGGTAAGAGCTCACTCCACTGAGCTCCATCACATCTCAGCTCCTTGTCTGTCGGGCCCATGGGGCATGCCAAACTCTGGCCTCACCCTTACCTATCCACCTGCTTCCCAAGACTGCAGTCAGCAGCTTTCTCACTTCCCCCAACTCATGCCTTGCCAGTGACATCTTCCTTGGCCCCCAGCTGTCCAAGAACGTCTTTCTTGACCCCCAGCCCTGACAGACCTCACCGTCCTCTGCCTAGCACCTGCCGTCTGAGCCAGACTTATTAGCACCGAATATACTGTGGCTGTCGTTTTATGGCATTTTCCACAGCAGAGGGCTAAGCATATAGGTAATCAGTTCACACATGATTGAAACAAATTAACGTGACAATCAGCTTTTCTGGGCTCCTCTGCCCTTTTTCATTTCCTTGGTCCACCATTCCTTCTGTGTCTAGCCCAGACAAATCCCTCTCTCAGAGGCTCACTGGTCAGTTGAGAATTGTGTCCCTTGCTTCTGGTTTTTCCAGGCATTTTGTTGGAGGTATGCCTGGACCAGGCTCTAAGCAGCCCCCTGAAACTCAGGCCTTGTCAGACATCTCCCTGAACTGGTCTCTGTCCTTATCGGTTCTTCTCGGTTCTGCTCAGATAACCGCTTTCACGGGCATTAGAAGCGGGAGAAAGGCAGCTGTAGGACACGGTAGGCCTGTGCACACTCCACGGCTGACTCTATTAGGCTCTGTTGACATGAGTGGCTATCAAGTCAGGTGTTCAATCTTTACATTGTTAAAAAACAAAGTTCAACTGAGTAAATTTGAAGATCTAATTGCCTTTATTCAATGATTTATGAATATGCCATCTAGGAAGCATAAAAGAGCTCTAAAGAGCTGTTTAAAATAAAAGGCTTCCATAGGCAGAAAGGGGTCAAGACAAAGAGTGGATTGTTTCTGGCAAGGTCACCTTCCTTTGGGTAAAGGTGGAGGTTATCAGGGAGATGACCTCACTGGTGCTGACCAGGTGATTCCAGCTTGACTGGTCAAAGGTCACGTTTCTGGGAGATGCTGAAACTCCACTTCGTCTGGGGGCTAAGCCTTGGTTTGCGGATGTGGGACTTAGCACAAGTGACTCCATTTGTTGTTTTTTCTTTTTCTTTTTTTTTTTTCAACGTTTTTATTTATTTTTGGGACAGAGAGAGACAGAGCATGAACGGGGGAGGGGCAGAGAGTGAGGGAGACACAGAATCGGAAACAGGCTCCAGGCTCCGAGCCATCAGCCCAGAGCCCGACGCGGGGCTCGAACTCACGGACCGCGAGATCGTGACCTGGCTGAAGTCGGACGCTTAACCGACTGCGCCACCCAGGCGCCCCTATTGTTTTTTCTTTTTATCATGAACAATTGATTCTGTAAACCTAAGGGGTGTGTCATTTACGTTTGCCCCTATTAAATTCCATCAAACTTAGTCTTATCATTCCAGCTGGTTTTTACCATTTTGAGGCTTCATTCTGTCCTTTCAACTCCTCAGTAGGGTGTAAACAGTGTACACGGGGTTTGTGGGTGGCATCGAGGAAAGAATTAACACCACGTCTATAGCAAGGATTTAATTCACTTCTTAGCCCTGAGATACCATGAGGCCTGGCAGGCTGAACGGCCTTTTAGGGCTCATTTTTTTAAATTTTTTTTTTTAACGTTTATTAATTTTTGAGACAGAGACAGAGCATGAACGGGGGAGGGGCAGAGAGAGAGGGAGACACAGAATCAGAAGCAGGCTCCAGGCTCTGAGCCACCAGCCCAGAGCCCGACGCGGGGCTCGAACTCACGGACCGTGAGATCATGACCTGAGCTGAAGTCGGATGCGCAACCGACTGAGCCACCCAGGCGCCCCATAGGGCTCATTTTTATAGGAGTGGCACATGCCCAGTAATTACCATCTTATCCCACCTTCTCTCTTGGGCTCCTCACACAGTGCTCCCTGTCTCAGTAAATAGAAGGCATTCCTAATTCCTCCTTCCCCTTCAGCCTGCACATGAAATCAGTTCC
Source organism: Herpailurus yagouaroundi (assembly GCF_014898765.1). Classification (NCBI taxonomy): domain Eukaryota; kingdom Metazoa; phylum Chordata; class Mammalia; order Carnivora; family Felidae; genus Herpailurus; species Herpailurus yagouaroundi. The sequence continues at coordinate 4,878,941 of NW_024412402.1, read as the reverse complement.
TTGGTCCTATCAGTTGATGCTATCACCTCAATAAATACTGCCATTCAGCCACCACTCCCTCCTACACTTCAGCCACACCTTTGTATACTCTTCCCTTCATCTCTTTCTCTAACTTCCATGCTTCAGGCCTCGGATTGAAACCTCACTTCCTCCAGAAGGCTTCTCGTCCTGCAGATTTCTCATCCTGCTGCCAGCCTCCCCATCGTGGTGTTTTCTCTATCATATCACCCAGCCACTGCATGATGCTGCTTACTTAACCCTTCCCAGCTACATCTACGTTCTATCAGGACAGGGGAAGGGTCTGCTTTGCTCATTATTACACTCCCAGCATATGGGAGATATCAACAAATATTTCTCGAATTATTGAATGAAGTAATGATTCTGTGACCTTGGATGGGCAAGTTTAAAATCACTGGGAAGTGATTTGGCTCAACACCCATGAAGTTTCCTGGTATAAGAGAGAGAACAGAAGCTTTGGCCCCTGATTAGCAGTGGTACCTGAGTCATGTCTCTTAAAACTCCATGAGCCTCAGTTTCCTCATCTGAAAAGTGGGGAAAAAAATTTATCAGGACACCTGGGTGGCTCAGTCAGTTAAGCATCTGACTTCGGCTCAGGTCATGATCTCACAGTTCGTGGTTCAAGCCCCACCTCAGGCTCTATGCTGACAGCCTGCTTTGGATTCTGTGTCTCCCTCTCTCTCTCTGCTCCTCCCCCACTTGTGCTCTGTGTGTGTCTCTCTCTCTCAAAAATAAATGAATGTTAAAAAAAAAAAAAACTATCATAGGCGGTTGTCCTGATGCTCAAAGGAAATTATGCATATGAATGTATTCCCAAGCTGAAAAACTGTGGTTCAAGGACAAATATAACCATAGACCCCAATCCTGTCCTGTCTGCAGAAGTTGTACCAAAGACCTGAATGAGCTCAACCTTGAGCACCGACATCATCAGTTTGGGCTCAGTACTAAGTCCAGCAGGTCTTTTTTATTCTTTCTCAACCTTTTCTGCTGTCTTTACTCTCTGACACTCCTGGGCCACTTCCAGAAGCTTTCATAACCACTTCTACTGCACTCTCTTGGTGGACGGTTTAATGATCCTGAAGGCCCTAGAACTACATTGAATTAAAACACAAAATGGATAGCATTGTGCATTTTAGTGAAACAGCAATTAGGAGCGGCACTCACCATGTACTCAGGAGGGCAAGAGCGCTGAGGAGAAAAGGAATAAAGTGACCTCATAAAGACACTTAATTTCATTACCACCAGACACAGCTTCCCATTATTGCTCTTGGTGTTTAATGGTTTTATGATTCCATCTATTGATGCTTAGCTAGTTCATTAACTGTGCTGCTAAAAATACAATTATCTCCAACAAAACCTTTATCACTAATAAAAAGAAGGGGGGAAAAAAACCTCTGTCATTACCAGAAAGCAGTGAGGTAGATACACCTCCTGTGTCCCAAAGTTGGCCCCAAAGTTTTTGTGGACACTGAGACTATCACTCACACACTGCATGCAGCTAGTTAAAAAACTCAATCATGCAACTCCAATTCCAAGCTGACTCCAACTCACTAGCTGGACTGATTCTCTGCACCCAATTCACAATGGGTCTGATTAGGTCGACTGAGTCAACTTGTCGCAATGCTTGTGACAAATGTGAAATATGAGAATCTTCTTAACCATTCATTCATCCAACAGGTATTTCCTAAGCCCCTACTAGACATACAGAGATACTTAAAATAGACAGGGCTATGCTGACAGGAAGCCCACAGTCTAGAAGACAATGGGATCAGAGGACAGAGAATCCCAGTTACTGAGCTGGGGCTTAAGGTGGACCTCCAGTCCCTATGCGGAGTGAGGAGGCAGAAGTGGATACTAAGAACGGAAGGTGAGAATGGCTTTCTACATCACTTACCATAAAGGCCACTACAATGGCTTTCAGGCCCTGCAGGGTCTGTCCTCAAGTCCCACCCTTTTTATCTCTCTTCAGAGCCTATAAAAGGTAGGAGGGAGGCCAGTACAAATAACCCAGGCCTGAAATCAGAAGGAGACCAGGGTCTGATAAAAACCTGTGTAAAGATTTTTAGGTGGCCTGCTTATTCTAAAGAGTCTATTTCTTCCTTCTGGAGCCCAAACTGCTATCAGCAACCATGTCTCCCTGGCTCCATTTCCTATTACTTTTCCTCTTGCACACTCTGCTCTGGTCTCTTTATTGTTTCTTGAATGTGGCAGGCCCCAGGGCCTTTGCATCTACTGTGTTGCTGCCTACACAGCTCTTCCCTCAAGAAGTGTCAGGGCTCATTCTCTCACTTCTTTCACTGAAATACCCCTTCCCAGTAAAACTTTTCCTCCCAACCTACCCACTCTCCCCAATCCCTACCCTTTCCCTGTTTAATTGTTCTCTAGAACTTTAACCGCCATCTGAGATACTATATACTTTACTTTTTTTTATGTTTATTCACTGTTTTTCTCAACTGCCATGTGAGCTCTAATAGGGTAGGGACTTTTCTCTTTTGTCCACTGCTGGCTCCCCAGCACCACAACTGTGCCTAGCATTTGGGAAATACTTTAAAAATATTTGTTAACTGCCCAAATGTGCTGTTTGCCTCTGTCCCTCTGCTCCAAGCCCACTCTCTGTATACTCCTCTATAATGCTTTAGTGCCTTTGCCAGTTGACTTGCTCAGAAGTTTCTCAATAAAAGATATTGGGTGCAAGAGGAAGGGAGAAGCCACTGTTCTTCCTCCCTCTCTCTCTCTCTCTCTCCCTCTATTTTTTTTTTTTTTTTTTTTTTTTGGTGATGTCTCTAAAGTGCTATGTTATTTCCATCATTCCAACTCTAGCTGTAACAGCTCCTCCTCAGTGGCAGCTGCTCCTGTGGCTACAAACCCTCCTCTGTGTTCCCAGATCCTGGTAACACCCCCTCCTCCCCTTTGTTCCCCCAGCCCTAGCTGTGGTAGCTTCTTCCAGCAGTTAATTAGCTCTGAGTCACCTCACAATCTCACTTTTGTTGCTCCAGCCTCCCAACACCTATGCATCCAATAGCCCACAATAAATCCCCTCCATTTGATAAACCTAGTATGGTTTCTGACTAGGTCCTAGTGGATACAACTAGTGAACATGGGAGGGAAATAAAGCACAAGCATAGTCCTATGAACTAAGCCAATGCAGAGAAAAGGGGGAGCTCTGACAGAAGCTGTACCACCCTTCCCAACTCTGAGGGGAGCAAAGAAGCTCCAAGATCAATGGAAAAGCCAAGCAGTGGAGGCTGGTCTGTCAGATACCAGCTGAAGGCTGACCCCACCTGATGGTGGAGCAGATACCAAGGCCGGTACCCGGCCTCCATCAGGCTTCAGTCCAGAAAGCCTAAACCACATGTAGAACCCAGTGGATCCACCCAAGAGATGCTTAAGAGATGCCGACAAAAGGAGAGCCAAGGGCTGTGTCCCTGACGCTCTCCGTTCCAGGCCTGGGAGAGTCTGCAGTGCAATCTTTCGGATCTACCAGCATCGTGTTTGTATCGGGCTGATCATTGAGGATGTCATCTAATTGCATCAGTGGTTTTTGCTTCTTATCTCATGTACTTCTCTTCCTCAGCTGTTCATCCCTGTGACTAGTGCAAAGACAATTCATGGCTCAATTGTGCGCCTTTTTTAAAATAAATTTTATTTCAATGTTTATGTATTTTTGAGAGACAGAGAGAGACAGACCATGAGCAGGGGAGGGGCAGGGAGAGAGGAAGACAGAACTGTCAGCACAGAGCCCAACGTAGGGCTCGAGTTCACAAACTATGAGATTATGATCTGAGCCGAACTCAGGTGCTTAACCTACTAAGCCACCCAGGCGCCCCAGTTGTGCACTTTTAATGCGTCTGAGGTTGAGATGTATGAATTTAACTGGTAATCTGCACTCAAGTTTTCCCTGAAAAGCTGTTATCTGTAGTGCATCTCATAATCAATGGTACCTTAAAAGTAAAGGATTGTGGTATTAACAAGAAAAACCCTAGTGAGAACCTTACTGTGTGCCAGGCCCTGCACTCAATGGTTCCACTGCCCTATCATTTCATCCTAGAAGCAGGCCTGTGAGGGATGTTTTAGTGTTCCTATTTTAGTATATGTGCTGCCGAAGCGAGCACTAGTGTTCTTATTTTTATGAACAGGACACAGAGGATTGTAGCTCACTGGTGTTGAGTTCACACCATGGAGTCCATGATCTCTGTCCCATTGTGCTACCCATCCTCAAACTTCTGACCAGAAGGAACGGCTGAAGAGTAGCTTCTGAAATAATCTATCAGTGTCAGAACCCTCAACCAGCCCAGCAGTAAGTCTGAACTGAGACCTAGAAGCAGGGCAGAGAAGACTCATATGGAGATTCAGATCTCCCCAGGTCTTCCCCATGGAACCATGGCCCACGTGGCCAGCCCACCTAGGAAGCATCTCTTCTGCCAGACAGAAAGAAGTGTTTGAGCTGGCCCTTGAGGTGGTTCCAGTGCAGTTAGGGAGATATATGGGTGTGCAGGAAAAGATAAATGATGATAGGCAATACTATCAAATGCCCCCCAAAATGGGACAACGTGTGTACATAAGGCTCCAGGGGTTGCTTATGGGACAATGTGTGTGTGTAAGGCTCCAGGGGATGGAGAGCGTTACAGGATTAGCAGGCCATCCTCATACCCCAATTTGTCTTTGGGAGAGAGTTTCTGAGGGTTGTGAACTTCTCTGGTTCCTCTGCTCCCTTTGGACCCTCACAACAACCTTACAATATAGGTCTTGCCGTCCCTATTATACGGAAACCCTAGATCACACAGCTGGTGAACAGTTGAGCTGGATTTGATTTGAATCTCAGTCTACTTAACCTTCAACTACACCATGTCATCAGTGTGTGTGTGTGTGTGTGTGTGTGTGTGTGTGCGTGCTCCTACATGCATGCACGCACACCACACATGCCTTATCTACTGTCTACAGAGGCAATTATTTTTTGGGAAAAGCAACACAGGACATATTGCCAGATACATTCAGAGAAGCCAAATATTCCATAATCCTTCCTGGGTATTTTATTGTTTGTGAAAGAGAATGGATTGTTGTGGGTGTTTCGTTTAGTTTTGTTACATTTTAATGAGAAGTCTGGTTAGAAAATAAACAAGTTGTAAAACTTGAGATTTATTCTTTACCTGGCAAGTTGCTTCCTACAGAAATGGGGCTGCACTGAAAGAGTAACTCGGTCCTCAGTGATGGCCTCACCCCCAGGGAACCCGACCTGTTTGGTGTTGGTCTAAGGCATGCAGAGAACAACAGGCTGAATAAATGCCAACCCACCAGGGTTTTCACCTGGTCACCAAATGCCCCAGGCATATCTCTTCATTCATGTAACAGACATATATCCAACACCTACAGGGTCCCAGACACTAGAGGAAATAAAACAGCTCTGCCCTCAAGATGCTCAGCCTGATGAAGGAGGAGGAACAAAAGTTAATCATTGCAATACAGTATAAGATGTGACATAACACAGTCTGTGGAAGCAGCTAATTCGACGTAATTAGGAGTGAAGGGGGCAAAAGAAGGTGTTAAGAAAACCGTAACAAAATTGGAGATATATAACCAGGGCTTTAAAGATTAAAGAAGACGTTGTTTCCCAGACAAATTAGGCAGGAGAATTCCTGACAGAGGGCGCAATAAGAGCAAAATCAGGGAGAACCAACAAGGCAGGTCCACTGAGTACGATGATGCCATTGGAGCAAAACTGGGGTTGAGGGGAGGTGAGTTGTGGGTCACACCCGGGGAATTAGTCCTAGATTGATGAGTTGTCATTGTTTCTGTTTTTGTTTTTGCTTTTAATTCATGTTCTAGCACAGTCTGATGTATTTCAGAACCTGGCTTAATTGATATTTTAATTATATGCTTACACCCTGTAACAATTTCAAATGCAGGTAGGTACTTGAAATGAGATAATGTACATGGAAGCACTTAGGGAACTCTGAAGTGTTAGACACGTTACTGTTAATGGTGTTCTGCATTGTTCTAAGATTCCTGAGGCAAACCATCATTCGTTCCCATACACAGTCATGGAGCCCCTGTTACGGGCCCAGCCTAAGCCAGGAGGCTGGGAGGGCTGAGGAGGGGGAGGACACACAGTACTTTCCCAGACACCCATCCGTGTGGCACGACTGCTCACCAACCATTAGCACATGAATGTCAGTACTTTATAGGTACTGAGACCGCAAACCCTTCCAGGGTTGGACCCCATTAAACCACACCACTGACGGGGTGCCTGGGTGGCTCAGTTGGTTAAGGTTAAGCATCCGACTTCAGCTCAGGTCATGATCTCACAGTTTGTGGATTCAAGCCCCACGTTAGGCTCTGTGCTGACAACTCAGAGCCTGGAGCCTGCTTGAGATTCTATGTCTCCCTCTCTTTCTGCCCCTCCCCTGGTCATGCTCTGTCTGTCTCTCTCTCAAAAATAAATATTTTTTTTTTAATTTCAACCACACAATCGATTTAACAGCATTGTGTGGCCAAAAGGCAACAGACTTAGTTTCCTACCACTACCGTGTGTGGCCTTGGGCTATCACAGTCCTCTGGATCTCAGTGTCCTCATCTGGAACATTCAGAGATAATGGCGATTGCCCCACAGTCTTCTCGGCTTTGCAGAATTGAGAAGCAGACTCTCTTAATTCATACCCACCTCCTGTGGTTATGTTGGCCTCACCAGGGTGAGATAGCACAGGAACAGCAAGGAGAATGAAGGAAAGAGGTGTGGGTACTCCAGGACTCGGTTCCAATCTGGACTCTGCCCACGGCCTTGGAGGTGTCACTGAACAGCACTTCATGGGCTTGTTTCCTCCCCTTCAAAAAAAAAAAAAAAAAAAAAAAAAAAGACTATCAAGGAACCCAAAGCCCCAGCTTCTCCAATAGTCAATACCAAAGTATACCTGCTCAGTGATTCAGCAATCATATATTGAATACGTAATATTCACTGGCAATGTACAATGAATGAGGCTTCAAAGATTTTTTTTAAATAATGATAATTTAAAATAATAAGAGGCAGCCTCTCAGAATTCATGTAGAACTCTAACCAAGCTAAAAATATGAATATTTCCTTCTTAAAGTCAGTGATCTACCTGGTGTCTGTGGAGTAGACAGTTAACAAAACAGTGCTCCAAGAGCTGTGAGGGTCTAGATTTCAGAACAAGGTCCTAGAACAGGGCTAGCCACGTAGTCAGTGTTGAATGAACACCTGCTGAGCTAACAGAGGTTATAAGTACCGGCCATCATGAAAGAACCTAGGAGAGTCACCCAGCCCATGGGCGGGGTCAAGGAAAGCATCCTAGGGGAGCATCTCCTGATGCCACTTTGCAAGAGAACTGCCCTCGAAGGAGTATGAGGCAAGAGAGTAAGAGCCACATTCCCACCCTGCTTCCAGTACTCAAAGGTAGGCTGAGGTGCTGTGGTGTCAGTACTGTATTTGCCAAGAGATGCCCTGGGGGTTGTAAGATGTTTTCTGGTCTGGAGGCAGTGGGGGCCAGGAAGCGGACAACTTATGGAAGCACAGACGGTCTCCGCTCAAACCGAAATGTTCACAAACATGGCCACCTGACCCACACCTTCCTGCCGAGGGGGCCCCTTGCCAGCACCTTGTTTTCCACTAAGCCACTGGGTATCTGGTTTGGCAGAAGCACAGCAGAATCCAGGCCGAAATTACTTGTTATATCTCCTTCCTGTAATTTCTTGATCATCTTGTCAGGCATTTGTCTTCATGCCAGAAAAATGAGCTCGCCAAAGGCCGGCTCCACCAACTCACTTTTTTATCCATGCAGAATTCTAGTCAGACCCAAACTAGGATAATTTCATTTGTTCACTGGTGGGAGAACAAGTTTGCAGAACTGCTTTGGAAAAGGTGGTTGGTTATGCACATAGACATGTGGCAGAGGGGACAGTATTAATTTTGATAGTGACTGGGGCTGAGTTCGACTGTGGGCTCAACCACTGGCCAGCTCCGGACGCTCCAGGTGAATCACAGAACATCTCTGAACTTCAATTTCCTGTCCCAGGGAAGCCCTTGGAGAGGCCATGTGACCTCCAACAGAGTAGACAGACCAGGGATGCTCACACACTGAGGACAGAATCATAAGCCAGCAGTATGGCAGGTTCATTGCCCACATCACTGCAAGTGCACACTGTCTGATGCTTCAGGTGGGGGTATCTTCAAAGAGCCCACTGTAGGGGTGCCTGGGTGGCTCAGTCAGTTAAGCGTCCAACTTCAGCTCAGGTCATGATCTCCCAGTTCATGGGTTCAAGCCCCATGTCAGGCTCTGTGCTGACAGTTCAGAGTCTGGAACCTGCTTCAGATTCTGTGTCTCCCTCTCTTTCTGCCCCTCCCCCACTTGTGCTCTATCTCCATCTCTCTCTCAAACAATGAATAAACACTAAAAAATTTTGAAAACAAAAAACAAAAAAAAAACAAGGAATGCATTGTTATTAGTCATGGTCTAGCAGGAGAACAGGGGACACTCCAATTAGATAATTTGAGGAAAGTTTAATAAAGAGATGATGCATGGAGGTATGGGCAGCATGGAGGAAGATCTTGGGGAAAAGTGCAGTGCTCTGGAGTTAAGAACTGCCTGCACCCTAACCATCCTGATGAGGCAAAGGGGCAAGAGTGGTTACCAGATTCCACATACAGAGCACAGAGTGTGCAGAGAACTTACTGACAGGAACTGTGACCTTCAAAAGAGAGAGGCAGTCAGATGGTTCCACAAGGAGGGAACTGGGAAATTAACACCCCTACCTCTCTCTCCTGCCTCTCCCTAGTCCCCTCACAGTACTCCCCATTGGCCAAACTCAAGCAGATGCTAAAAGATACAGGAGCCCTTTGAGATCACCTACACAGGTCACCCTACTGGCGCTAAAGCAGGTTACAGGGGGTTAAGAAATTAGGTCTGGAGAGACAAACAGGAAATATCTAGCACACCCCATGGAAGCAATCCACAAGAGAAAGAATCAATTTTGAATATGTGCCAAAACTCTGTGGGCACAAAAACAGCTAATGATTGTTCCAGTCAAATAAGATCTTTCCTGCTCCAAGCGAGGGGACAGAAACCACAGGTGGTCAACAGAGTTGAGAGCAGGAAAAGAAGGCACAAAGCAGGAAAAGAGAAAGCTAGCCATGCCCCTTTCCTACTGCAGGCTTTTAGCCTGAAGTGAACCTGACATGGAGAATGTATTAGTTAGAGTAGACTAGATTGCAGTAACAAACAGACCCAAACATTTAGTGATCCAACACAACAGAGGTTTATTTCTTGCTCATAAAACATTATAGGAAGGGCGCCTGGGTGGCTCAGTCAAACATCAGACTTCAGCTCAGGTCATGATCTCACAATTTGTGAGTTCGAGCCCTGCATCAAACATGTGGACAGCTCAAAGCCTGGAATCTGCTTCAGATTCTGTGTCTCCTCTCTCTGCCCCTCCCCCACACGCACTCTGTGTTTCTCTCTCAAAAATAAATAAACATTTGAAAAAAAATTTTTTTAAATACATTATAGGAAAGTTCCAGGTTGGGGTAGTAGGAAAGGCAGGAGGCTTGGCTAAGGGACCCTGGCCAGTGATCCTTAACACATAGCTTCCAACAACCACCCTGGGGTCATTTCCATCACAGTTAACTAGAAAGAGAAAACAGTATGGAGCAACACACTTGGGAAGTTTTTAAGGGGCAGACCTGGAAGTGAAACGCATCTCTTCTACTCACATTCCATTGGCTAGAATCCAGTCTTATGACCACTCCTGACTGCAAGGGAGACTGGGAATTGTAGTCCAGCTAGTCAGTCATGTGAGCAGAACACAGTATAATGGAAAATGAGGGGAAATGAATTTGAGTGGACAGCTGCCAGCCTCTGTTACAGAGAAACTTTAAATCCTGAATTTTGCTATTACAGAGAATCGACATTTAGATTACTGAAAAGGTCTGATTTGTGATTAAAAATTACAAGAGGATTTTTATTATTTGGCAGTGGTAGAGAGAATCATGAAGTCTACCCTAGATTTTATCAAAGGAACAGAAAAGTGCTAGCCAGAGAGCAGGCTTAAATAGGCCTGAACAACAGTTTTAAAGTCGTTTGCATATACCATTTGCTCAGTTACACCTGTTACTCTGTTACCCTTATGTAATCAGAATGAGTATTATTTTTCTCTCTTTTTACTTCTGTCAAATCTTTTTTCAATTTCTTACACTAAAGATTACTTTTAAGTGGGGAAAAATATAAGATACACTTTAAAAAAAAAAAAGGCCAATGAAGGGAGCACCTGGGTTGCTCAGTCGGTTGAGTGTCCAACGCTTGATTTCGGCTCATGATCTCATGGTTCGTGGGATTGAGCCCCGTGTCAGGCTACCTCTCTCTCTGTCCCTCCTCCACTGTGCTGTCTCTGTCTCTCAAAATAAATTTTAAAAAACATTAAAAAAATAAAATAAAATAAAAAGGCCAATGAAGTTACTCAATCTTCGTATTCTGCTTACATTCAGTTCTTTACCAAGTACTGGTGCCCAGTTGGTGCCTTAGTTCAGACTGCTATAACAAACTACCATAGATGGGGGGGGGGGCTGCTTAAACAACAAGCTTTATGTCTCACAGTTCTAGAGGCTGGAAGTCTAAGATCAGGGTGCCCGTGCTGCCAGATTCTAGTGAGGACCCTCTTCTCGGGTGCAGACTGCAGGCTTCTGATTGTGTCCTCACATGGAGGAAAGCTGGTGAGAGAGATCCCTGGGGGCTCCTTTATAAGGATACTACCCTCACTCATGAGGGCTCCACACTTGTGACGTAATCACCTCCCAAAGGCCCCACCTCCTAATACCATCACTCTGGGAGTTAGAATTTCAACATGTGAGCTGGGGAGGAGGGAACAAACACTGAGCCCATAACAATGACCATGAGCTTGTTATGCATAAGGAAGTTGATCAAGGCAGCGAGGGAAAAGAGCTGAGGGCAGGAGAACAGAGAATACGAGCTAAATAAAGGGCCTGTCAAAGTGCAACCATCACAGACAGAACCTAGCCAGCAACAAAAACACTTTCATGGAAAATTATAAGATAGCTATGGCTCAAGATCCAGGTAAAATGGGTAAAGGTGGTTGCCAGTAATGGGCTCGAAGACGTCCTCCTGAGAACAAGTCCGGGACCACCCATTAGACTACATATGCCTCAATCCTGCTTAGGTCCTAAGTAAACTAAGTAACTCCTCCATGGCGAAAATACTCCCTTCACCTATCAACAAGATACCGCACATAAAGTGCTTACCCTGGCTGGATTCATTTGCTAGGATGGCTTCTGTAACAAGGTACCACAGACTGTGTGGCTTAAACAGAAATTTATTTTCTCACAGTTCTGGAGTCTGGAAGCCCGAAATCAAGATGTCAGCATGGCTGGTTCCTTCCAAGGGCATGAGACCTCTCTTCTTGTCTTGTAGATGGCCATCTTTCCCTGTATCCTCATATCATCTTTCCTCTGCATGTATCTCTGTCCAAATCTTCTCTTCTTGTAAGGACACCAGTCATATTGGATTAGGGTCTGCCCTAACAATCTCATTTTACCTTATTTACCTCTTTGAAGACCCAGTGTCCAAACACAGTCCATATTCTAAGGTCCTAGGACTTCAACATACAAATTTCAGGGGGAGGGGAACACAATTCAGTCCTGAACACCAGCTAAATGGTCATAGCTACTATTATGGTCCTTGAATTCAAGGACCCGAATATCTCAACCCTCATCTTACCTTCCCACCAATATTTATGTCCCTTACCCCTGTGCCAATCACTTTCTCAAGTACTGTTAACCAAAGCACCTTGAACTTCCCCTTCCCCAGGCTTCTCTGTTCTATAATCTACCTGTGACACACCAAATCCTCCTCTAAGGGCAAGACTCTGCTCAAGCCCCATTAGCCCTGACCTTTCTCTCCACCCCAGCCATTTGAAAGGAAGAAAAATTAAAGGTTACACTCATGGTGTGTTTTTAGCAGCACAATATCATTCTATCCTCCTGCATTCCTGGGCCCCATGACAGGTTAGCAAATTTGAGCTCAGAGTGGTTACGTACTATGTCCAGGGTCACTCAGCAGATAAAGGCAGGAATGTGATGCTAATCCCGTCTGTGTGATTCCAAGTCCACTGGTCTCCCCACCCTGAACTCCTACAGCAATTCTGGCCTGAAGCATTCATCCAGCAGCTAAGCCTCTGCAGTACCCTGATGCCAGCTCTTTCTTATCATCTGGAGCTTCAACTTTGAGCTTTCATTAAGACTTTCTTATTCACGTGTCTTCTCTCCCCAGCGATTATTTTCAGCATCTTAAGAACAAGAATGGGTTTTCTCGCTTGTACTGATCCCTTCATAGCTATACTGGTGAGGTTCAGCAGAGACGGGTGATGTTTCAAGGCCAGGTGGTCAGTTATTCTCTGAATAACCTAAAAGACATACCCACTCCTCCAGGGAAATACAGCCAGTAGGACAGGTGGCTCTCTTTGTCCTCCTCCAAATACAGTGGTTTCATAAACTAATTAATTCCAGAGGTGGATGTCCAGCGATCCCCTCCCAACCCCAGGCCCTTGTAGGCCTCACGCCTGGGCAGGGCACCCCTAGAGCCCAGCTTCTAGTAACAGGGCTGGACATACACAAAGACACATTTGCCACTGCCCTTTGTTTTCCTCCCTTCCTTTCCTGTCCCCAGTCTCCTATCTCTCCTTTCTAGTTCCTCAAGGTTGCCTGAAGCTAACCTCTATTATTTCGTGGTTACTGTAGCCGGCCACTGCTCTAAGCACTTTGTAGTGTAACCACGACATTGAACCAGCAGGACTCAGGAAATGGTGTCATAAAGGTATTTTTATTTTGAGTCCCACCGTTCACTTCCACCTCCTCAGTGGGGGTGGCCCTTTGTGGATGAGAACTCAAACGGTTTACATAGTTCTTCTGGTCGCTCATAGGTAATAAAAAAGTCCTACATTCACTTTAAAATTTAAGCAGTCCCAATCCAGGGGCGCCTCGGTGGCTCAGTTGGTTGAGCATCCGACTTCGGCTCAGGTCATGATCTTGCGATTCGTGAGTTCGAGCCCCGCGTCAGGCTCGGTGCTAACAGCTCGGAGCCTGGAGCCTGCTTCGGATTCTGTATCTCCCTGTCTTTCTGCCCCTCCCTCACTTAAACTCGGTCTGTCTCTACCTCTCTCAAAAATGAAATAAAAACATTAACAAACTAAAATAAAAATAAAAAAATAAACAGTTCCAATCCAGCACCTGGTCAAATCTACAATGGTCAAATCTCACGCAAGAACCAACACTTAAAACTTGAAGTTAGAATGTTCTCGCCTGCCCACCTGGGCTCTGCCACATGTGGACTCTCTGCAGGGTGAGTAAGGGGGAGCACGGGTGGGGCCTGTGACAGCTGTGGAGGGCACCACTCTAACCTCCCTCAGGAGAGCCTGCTGTGAAGAGCAGCCCAGCTGCTACCCTGCAGACCCACCACCACATCTACACCAAGGCCATACTCCCCAGGGCAGCTCCCAACTCAAGGCCAAGTGCAGCAGGGTGCTAAAACGGGGCCATTTTACCTGCCAGGGGACTCTTCCAATGAGCAATGTTTCTAGGAGACTAGCTGGGGACTAGAGGGGGACTAGCCAGCCTCACCCAGATTTAATTCAGCGTGGCACTACAGTTGGAGACACATCCTACTGGCTTCTTCCCTTCTCCATCTATGTCACGACCCAAAGCCTCTCTCTGCCTAATCTTGCTTCCTCCCTCCTTACTCTCCATAGTATTCTCCATGTATTCACAGACAGTATTGTCTACTGGTCAAGTGCATCCTGCCCACAGTAAGTCTTGATTTGACTGATACTCGATTTGGCCTTTTTCTCCATTTTGCTGCTGTATCTCTCCTGTCCTCTGGGAGCCTCAGATTCCTCATTTATCATATGGAGATAGTATCAGACACCCTACATGGCCATCATGAGACTTAGTTATAATCTGTACAGCGATATAGGGCTTTGGCTTTGCTGGCCTGCACCACAGCTAACAACCCAGCATAAGAAGCCTACCTCTGATTACAACAGTTCAGATTGCACTTGGCTTCCAGAATCTTGGAAGCAGGAAACAGCTCAGTGAGGAAATGGTTATGTTTGTGCTTGTCTGAAATACCTGCTCTTTAAAAAAAAAAAGTCTTTTATGAACCATAAATGCTACTGGTAATGACACAGAGTTAGCATACATCCCCCAAATGAGTTAACCAAGCTTACAATGGGTTTCTCACATACCACCAGAGGCTGAGAAGTCAGTGCACTTCTCCAGGACCTAAACATGTTACACTCTTTGAGAGGGTTCAGCCCGACTCAACCCCCAAGGGGCTATTTCCCCATTCAGAAGACTGGCCACCAGTGTTTACACACCAGAGCTCCTGGACATTCCTCTCTAATCAAAGATGATGCTGAATTCCAAGCAGGACCTAGCTCTCACCAGCCCACCCCCTGCTCGGAAATCTTCTCCAGACCCCGCCCCTGCCCAGCGAAGGGGCAGACTGGTGGCCTCAGGCCAGTCACAGTGTGCAGACAGGTTTTGTACAACCGACAGTGTTTTCAAAATTTTGAACCAATATTTTAAAATCAGGAGCTGCACATGAAAATTCAGATTTCTGGCTCGCCTCAAACACCAGATCTGGCAAGCTGAAGTGTGATGGTTAATTTTATGTGTTGACTGGGCTAAGGGATGCCCAGATAGCTGGTTAAATGTTATTTCTAGATGTGTCTGTGAGGGTGTTTCCAAAAGAGTTTAGCATTTGAGTTGGTAGACTGAGTAAAGAAGGTCTCCCTTGCCAACCTAAGTGGGCACTATCCAATCTGTTGAGGGAATGAGAGAACAAAAAGGTGGAGGGCAAGCAAAATCGTTCTCCCTGCCTAAGAGACATCCATCTTCTCCCACAGTCAGACATCATGCTCCCGGCCCCTCTGAGGTTCAGACTTAACCTGGGGTACACACCACTGCCCCACCTCCACCTCTATCCTCAGGCTCCAGACTCCAGACTCAGCCTGAATTATACCACCAGCTTTCCTGATTCTCCAGCCTGCAGACAGCAAATGATGAGCTTCTTGGTCTCCACAACACATGAGCCAATTCCTATCACCCCCTCTTGTCTGTATCTGCACACATCCTACTGGTTCTGTTCCTCTAGAGAACCCTGAGCAACAACCCAAGTACACACATTTACATGGCAGCTACTGGCCAGAGCTGGGTCACAGGATCCGCCACTCTGCCAGCTTCACGTGTTAGCCCACACCATGGCCCCGTAGACACTGGAGTCGCAAACCCCAGCCAAGAGACTAAAGTCCAAATTCTTTGTCCTCCTTTCCTTAATCCTGCCCTAAGCTTTCCTTGAAACTTTATCGCTCGCTATGGATAGAGTGAGTGTATGATGTATGCTCCAGACTGGGCTACTTTGAAAAGGGGCACCAAAAATAACAGGTGTTTATTAATCCACAACAGGCATAAACTGGGACTTTTTCTGGCAAACCTGAGTGGACGGTTGCCCAAACTATTGACCCCAACTGAGCATCACGCACCCCGGTCTCCAGCCAACCCACATGGCTCATGTTTCCTCAATGTGACCGCCTCTGTGTGAGTCACTGCTTTAGCTCCTTGTCCCTGCTTCTGAGAACATCCTCTCCACTCATCTCAGCCTGTCAGGATCCAACAGCCTCTTCAAAGCCCAGGCCAAATGTGACCACTTCCCTGAAGCATTCCTCATGCTTCCCGGCCAGAACTCCTCTCTCACTTTTGACTTTACAGAGGACTTTGTAAATCTGCTATTATCCTTCCCTGTGTCTTGCACCAGAATCATGTCATTCATTCAATCAGCAAACATTTGTGGAGCACTGTGGATGCAGCAGAGAACAACATAGCCAGAGTTCCTCCCCGCACTGAGCTCATATTTACTGCACAGGATGGTGTTGCCCATTAGCTTTTAAACTTCTCAAGGACAAGAATTGCAGGTTGAAGGTTTAGTATTCTGATCAAGAATATTTGCTAAGTTAGGTTGCAAAACCTCCCTGGGCTTTACTCCAGTCACCTGCTAAGAAGGGGAATAAAACCCTTCTTCTCTTATGGCAGCACCCTGAGGATTAATGAGAAGCAAAGTGATAGTATTTGTAAAGTTAAAAACATTTTAGCCATGTAGAGTTCCAAAAATAATAGCTCCTCAGCAATGCAAACTGTGATCAGCACATCTGTATCACCTCCTTTTAAAACTTCTTAGGGTTGGGGGCGCCTGGGTGGCTCGGTCAATTAAGTGCCCAACTCTTGATTTCAACTCAGGTCATGATCTCAGCATTTGTGGGATCGAGCCCTACATCAGGCTCTGTGCTAACAGCACAGACTCTGCTTAGGATTCTTTCCCCCTCTCTCTCTTCCTCTCCGTCCACACTTAGGCGTTCTCTCTCTCTCTCTCTCTCAAAATTAAATGAACTCTACAAAAATTTTCTAACACTTGGAAGTAGGTATTGTTATTCTCTTTAACAGAGAAGAAACCCAAGCCTCACAGAAGTTATGTGATTAGCTGGCAAGGACAACAGATTAATGGAAGGAGAGCCAGGCTCGAGCCAGGTATCTGGCTCTGGAATCTGAAGGCCCTCTACTACCCCCCAGCAAAAAGTAACTGGATTCCAGGGTGGTACATACAGTTTCTCCTCTTAGGCATAAGACTAACAAGGCATTGAGAGAAACCCTACCTCAGTATCCCCGTGGGGAGCTCTTTAGCTGAGACCATCTCCACCCCAAATGACAGTGACTGGCATGGAGGAGCCAACACGTGGAGTTACCTGCTCCTGTCTGCTCCTTTTCTCCACATTCCAGGGTCCTCACGGACATTGTCCTTAGCCTTTCTGGGCAGCAGGGACACCCAAAGGTTGCAGAAGGCCTGGTCTATGGCTATGACTTGGTGACTCATCTCCCTGGGCAGGAGGGCAACACCTGATGAGACCCCCTATTGTCCCTCCCCTCACCACACAGGCCTCGAGACTGCATTCAGCAAAAGGGGTGGGGTGGGAGGAGTTGAGCAGCACAATCCTCTTGATTCACCTGGTGAAGTTACGACAGTCTCTCACCTGAGGGTGCTCCCAGGCCTGAGGTTAGTGCACGGCTCTCTGCAGGGCCTCTGCTCCTTACCAGGAAGGTGCACAAATTGGGTTAAAAAGCCACACCGCCATGATTCCAGAACCCCCGGGGCTGTGAGGCTGTGCTTCCCATGCCAATGAACAGCCAGCCTCCTCTAAATGTCTGCTGGCTTCTATAATTACTTGGGGAAAATGTCATGTTTGCCACGGTGCTATTAGAGTAGTGCACGGGCTAAGATGCAAACAACTCCACACCAATATAAATATTTTTCGTGGCATCGTTCCAGCTATCTGGTGCATGTGCTTCCAGATGATCACACAGGAGGAAATCAAAGACAGGGATCCTCTGTTATGAAATGCAGTCAGGAGACTGCCTCTGAAGACAGACAGTTCCAGTCTGGTGTGAAATCTGGTCTGATCCTTCTATTTGAAGCTCTATTTATTCCCTCTTGCTTGAGAACTTATCACTATCTGATTTGATTACAAAATGAAAAGCTAGATGTTCAAACAGGTTCCACAGAAACACTCAGCAAAGGTATCGTGGCGCCTGGGAAAGGGAAGAAGCAGACTGACGTAGGGCAAAACACTGGGCCTCAGTTGCCCCATCTGTACAGTGGGGATAAGACATCAACCGTCCAAAGTGAGGTTGACTTTCTTATACTTCCTTCAAGCTCTGAAATCCAATAATAAATTAGAGGCCTAGGATTTCATGCCAGAATAATATGGAAATAAATGCCAGCGTGTCTCCTGCTGACTTGAGGGTATGTGGTCAGGCCCTGCCCTGACATTTATGGGGCCCAGGGCAAGATTACAAATGGGGCCCCACATAGCATATGTCATAATATTTCAAAGTTATAAATCAAGCTAATAAATTGCTTAATATAATATGTTTTGTACTCCTACCTTGACAAATATGCTTTCAAAATGACCTGGAAGGCCAGGCTGGACTTCAGAATTCTTGAACTGCTCAGAGTTTCACACCACAACATGGCACGAGGAAGAGCTAACCCCAGCCTCCCACAGTTCTTCCCACACCTGGGTTCATCTCAGACTGCAAGGGACCTCGCAGTCATGCTTGTGAATGACCCAGCCTGCATGTGCATGCTCTGTGCATGCGTATACATGTACACACACGTACACACACACACACACACACACACACACACACACACACACCAGGGCATCCAGGCCAAAAGCACAGCCCTACTCTCTAGAGGACAGACCTCAGAAAGAAGCCTGGTAATGATCTCTGGGTTGTTTGAACAAGAAATCCCAGAGTCCTGTGTACCCATCAAATGGTCTAGAAGACCATTAGCGCTATATATAGACTCCTTACCCTATGGGGAAGTACACCCATAGGAGGCCAGAGTGGGGCCAGGGCAAGGACCCCTCTTGTTGACTTACCATTGACAGTGGGCTAATTTCCTTAATATATAAAGAGCTGCCTTGAATCAATGTGAAAAAAAAAAACAGCTTTTCAATTAAAAAAAAATAGATAGCTCATTTGGAAGAATATGAATAGCTCCTAAAGATGAAAAGATACTCCAAGGTTGCAAAGTCTGTTAGCACACTGTTTACTTGGTGTGCGAAGCAGTACTCTCATTCATTGCTGGTGGCAGTGAAGGGGGTATAAGCTCTGTGAAGCATGATTTGGCAACAAATGTAAAAATTACATACGCATATACTCTTTGTCCCAACAATCCCACACACAGTTATTTAACCTGGAGAAATGTTTTAACAAGAAACAATATTCACTGCAGCATTTTTTTGTAACAGCAAAATATTGGAAGAACCAGAAGTCAACCAGTGCAGAGATAGTTAGCCCAGCAATGTCCTCCCACAGAAGACATTGGGACAGGGTGCGTCTACATGAACCATACACAGACTGAGCTCCAACATACTTTGCCAAGCGAGAAAAAGAAAGCTGTCCAGGACAGTGATGGTGTGCTAAGAGCACATATGCACATATGCTCAGTGTACAAAGACTTTCTGGAATGATGCATAAGAGACTATTAACAATGGCTGCATCCTGGGAGGGAATCTGTGCAGTGGGGGACAGCTGTGGGAGGGAGAATTACCCTTTACTGTATTTCTTTTTGTGCCTTTTGAATTTGCACCATGTGTATGGTTTACTTATTACAAAATATTCAAACGATAGAAAAGCTTAGCTTAGCATGCCATCTGTACCTTTCTTAATGGTACATATATTTTTCTATCTTATGTCATCATTATTTATATACAAGTTTTGCAAATCTTCCATATTTTAGTTTGAGAGGGCAGAATTTTTTCCAAATAATAATGAACATTTTTGAGCATGTATTATCTGCCAAGCCCCTTCTTGATGATATATATGCATTATCACACCTATTTCTCTAACAATCACCTCTGATAATATGAACTATTATTCTCGTTTTACAGCTGAGGAAACTAAGGGTCCAGCAGGAGGCTTAAAACTTTCCTACAGCCCCCAGCTCTGTGCTGGGCAAGCAGATTCTAAGACCGTTCCACTCCAGCTCTGACTGACTTCAAGGGTGCTTTAACCATTATCTCTCTCTCTCTCTCTCTCTCTCTCTCTCTCTCGATCTCTCTCTCTCTCGATCTCTCTCTCTCTCTCTCACACACACACACACACACACACACACACACACACACACACCCTGGAATTTAGGGAGGTCACATCCCGTTTCCAGATCTGGGGAGAGCCAGAAAAGAACAGCCCTCCTTATAAATAGCCATAGGTTCCCTTTTCCCACTGCTGCCTGGAGGCAGAAGGAATTGACCAACTGAGGAAGAGAAGAGGTGGGTAGTTTCACACAAGAAAGGATATTTTTTAAGCAAAGGAGCTCTCTGGCTCAAGACAAGAGCCTGAGGGCCTATTCTGTCACTCCTGCATGAAGCATGGCTCAATTCTCAAAGCTCAGAAATGTCAAAGTATTGGGTGCAAAGTCCCTGGCCATACAGAGCCCACAGGCCCCTTCTGACAGCATGTCAAGCTTTCACACGGGCCATCCTACAGTCTGCGGGCAGAGTAGCAGTGGCTCCCATGGGGGGCCACCCGTATGAACAAAGAAGCAAAGGCTGCTGGTACACATCCCCCCCCACACACACAAAAGAGCTGATGTGTTACTGTATTTATTTGTTTTCCATACTCACAACAAAGCCCACTCTGGGCTCCCATAAGGCAATTTGAACCAAGCCCATGATCTTTACACACAATTCTGTCTCCTCATCTTGCATGATTTATACGGGGTTTAAATAATAAATGGCATGGATGCTGTAGAATTTATAGCACTCCAAGTAGGTCATTAAATAAATCACTGTATAATTTATATAAATGAACCTAAATCATGCAGTAGGAGGATTTCATTAGAAAATCAATCCTGGGAGTGGATAAACATGAAGGACTGGCAGGAACACGGTTGTTTTTGAAAAGTCCCTGTGTCTATGACTGAACGGAGAGATGCTCCGTGCTGGAGGGCACTTGGCTCTCAGCTTCCCGCTCGGCTGTGCGGGCTCCCTAGAGGCTGGGCTCAGGCCCTCATTCTCCAAGACCCGCATCCACCTGCGAGTCCCCGGCTCTTCCAGCGGAGACTCAACACGCCGCAAGGACTCAGGTCACCTCAAAGCCAGGTGGCCTCCTGCTGTCTCCATAGCACAGCCAGGCTGCAAAGCAGGGCTGGGTCCATTCTGAGCGAGGGAACCACAGAGCGCTCCAGCTAATGACAAGCTGGTCTCAGCCTTGAACACAGGCCAAGGACAAGTCCAGGTGTCTAGTAGGCAGGAGCATTCACCTTGCCGTGGGCAGGTGTCTGCCTGATGCTGCTGCCTGCAAGTTCCTCCCCCCAGGACTTCCATGCAGGATCCACTCCATCGGGATCCCATTCCTGAGAGGACATAAAGGGCGGGTGGACCCAAGGGGCAAGTCTGGCCTGGGTGGCTTACACCGAGACCCCCTCCAGGACACGAGAGCGAAGGCAGCGGCTGAACCCCCGAGACCTCCTTCCCAGCAGGGGAGCCACAACTGTGGCAGGTGCCACCGGTTAAGGGTGGGCGGCCTGGAGCCTGGCTCTGTTCAAGGCAGAGATGTTTTAGAAGGCCAGAGGAGGTCCTGTATTTTCAAAACCACTGTTTGAGAAAGATCAGGGAGAAGAGGTCAAACAAGATGCAAGATGAACAAAATGGGAGACATGACAGGCTCTGCCTGGGAGGCTCCCTGCAGCCTTTGAGGAGTGTGGCAACATGGAAAGCTAGAAGAGTCATGACGTCACAGGCCACAGGAGTGGCCAGCACTGCTCCTAGGGAGTGTGAATTTAAAGACTCTGATCCCTGAACACCTGAGGGCCCTAACTTTTTGGCTTGCACACCCTGAAGTGAGGCAGGTTTAGAAGTGGCTCTTTGTTCCTGAGAGAGGTGGTACCGAGGGACAGAGCTCCAGGAGGGCCCATGGGGACCACCGGCTTGCCTGGCACAGGGTCTGGGGACGCGGTGCAGGCCCTTCTTGTCCGCTGTTCCCCAAACACTCGCAGACACTGCCCCACAGCCTCCATGGAGACGCTTCGGCAGCCAGTGCCTAAGAAACAGGAGAGTAAGTCACTGACAGTGGGGACATCCTCTGAGTCTCCCAGACATTGTTCAGCCTCCCAGCCTTAATGATCTGAAGCCAATGGCTGTAGGAGAAAATTCTTCAGGTGAATGGCCCACCACTCCCCAAACATACCCCCTGAATTGTCAGGATGACTAAGGGTTGCATGGCGGAGGGAACCACCTGGCTCTGCATTTCCAAGATTTTCAGTCACAACTGGGCTGATAAGAGCTCTCTTCCTGGACCATAGATGGCTGTCTTCTCTCTGCATCCTCACATGGCAGAGGGGCCAGGGGGCTCTCTGGGGTCTCTTATAAGAGCATTAAGCCCGCTTCTGAAGCTGCACCCTCATGATCTAATCACCCCCAAATCTCCACCTCCTAATACAATCACATTGGGGATTAGGATTTCAACACCTGAATGCTGGAAGGACACACACATTCAGTCTAGAGCAGAGGCAGAGATGAAGGGCAGGGAGGGAGGTACAGAGAATTCTCTTGAATTCCCTGATCTGTTGGTCCCTGTTTTCTCTTTCTTGCCTTCATTGTCCAGTTCACTGTTTCAGAACTGGGCTACCTTTTCTGCCTCAGCTGCTTCTGCTTCTCAGCCCCTCATCTTGGATGCTCACACTCGCTGTCCTCAGAGGTCACCAGGGCCCTGGCCCCATCTACTCTTGTTTCTCACACATGGGGCATCTGCACAGCATTGGGCACAGCTCAACCCAGGCCCAGCCGGAGCCCCAACCCCAACTGCACCAGCTCCTGTGGCTGCTCTCTGCTTGTTTCTCAGTCATCTCTTCATCTCTACTCCTTCCCCCGTCTTCTCCCCTCCAGCATCAGTGCCTCCTCTGGTTGCAGATACCACACCTACGAAAATGGCTCTCAGGCCTGCATTTCTAAATCTGACCACATGGCTAGTGGTAAGCAGCCACCCCTGGTTATCATCGGGTCTCTCAGATTGGACACCTCACCACCTAAAGCTGGACTCTTCCTCTTTTCTCTCAGCAGATGGGCCTCCTTTCCTGCTGTCCTTGTCACCATGAGGAACAACACCATCCTCCAGTTTCCAGATCCTTCTGAACCCTCTTGTCACTTCACACCCCACAGCCAGTCCTGTACCAACTCCTACCATTGTTCCTGTGAGGTTTTCCTCATATCACTTCATTCCCACTGCCCTTGCCCTAAACCGGGCCCTCATCATCTCATACATTGTCAAGGGGACTGCACTTCAGAGCTGTGAGGGATTAGTCAACCCAACACTTCACGTGGCAGATAAGAAAACAAAGGCTCAGGTGGGAGGGACATGTGCCCAAGGTCACAGCCATTAGTCAGGACTTGAACCCAGGCCTCCTAATGATCTGCCCCTCACCTCCCCACAGCACTGAAGGCAAAGTCCACGACACCAGCCCAACCCCTTTTACTTTCTCTCATAACCACTTTCCAAGATGCTCTTTGGGGTATCTGCTAGTTCACAGGGTCCTTCTCCTCACCCATGGCACCATGGAGGTGGACCAGTGGTCATGCTGTGACCACACTCCCCTCCTGGGAAGGAGGTCACTGCATTAGGGATGGCCATCTCACTTTTCAGGCCAATCACGTTGTTTCCTCCAAATATGTGGAATTAGGGATAAGGAAATTCTAATTCAGTCAGATTTAGTCTCCTTAAGGTGGGCTCCCACCTACCCTGTGGTTTGAGGTGAAAAGGAGGGAGGCTGCTGAGTGACACAGACATATGGAAAGAACAGAGATGACAGAGAGAGGGAACGAGCCTAAGGCTGTCTGTTACTGGTTCTAGGCCCTTCCTGAAGCTCCAGCCCCCATACGGGTCAAAGGGTGGGGTTTTTTGGGTGATGGGGTAGGGAGGGACTGGTAGCTTTATCTCTGCCATTATTCCCATCAGTGTCCCTAATCCACCCCCAAAGGAACACATAATCTGAGTAAAAACTGGGCTGACCATGCAAACAGCTTCAACAGTCTCTTAGTCCTACAAGATTTTGTTTTGAGGTACTGTTATGCCCAGAATTCGTGATCCCCAAAGACCACTAGGGAGCCAAGTCTGATGTAAAAGCAAAAGAGCCTTTATTCGAGCTAGCTCGAGCTCAATCCCCTACCTGCACCAATGTAGCGTAGCGGTGAGATACTGGGGAGAGAGAGCTAGTTTCAAAAGGACAAAGGTTTTATTGGGGCCTAGGGGCAGTTGGTGAGGTAATGGCTGTGGCCTCAGCCGATTGGCTGGGGAAGGGTCGGAGTCCTGTTAGGCAGGTGAGCAGGAGTTTACTCAAGGGGAGGAGGGGTGGTTATGGTGAAGGACACAGAACAAGATGGAGTCGGTGGGGCGGCGTAGGCCCGCCCCTTCAGTACCTCATTTTGATTTCTGTCACTCACAATCAGAGTCCTAAGTAATTCACCAACCAAACCAAACACACACACACACACACACACACACACACCCCCCACAAACTTACAATGAGCAGAGGATACTTGATCTCAAGCCTGTATAAAGGTTTGCTTCTGCCAGATGTACATGAATGTTCTGTGTGCCTATCATTAAACTTGCTCTCACAGCTCCCTGCCCCTGTTCACGACTCTTTCCCAAGGTGGTTTCACAGTCATCACCTCTTGTATTGCCTTGAAGATGACCTGAGCCTCCCACATCAATGGGCTCATCATCTGTCATTCAGGTCCTACTTCCCCACCTTTGTGAATGTCCCTGTCCCTTCTACAATGCCCCAGGCTCCTCCTCTCCAGCATTCTGTGTTCCTGGGGGGCTCTAGACCCTGCTCAAATTAATTTTCCCTGGAAAGCCTCTCCAGGTGAGCCTCATCCAACTCTAAACAGCACCACCAGCCCCAGCCTGGGCTCAGCTTCCCCTTCCCTATAAGAAACATAGTTCATAAAAATGTACTCAGTAACATAAATTCAGTTAGGTTCTTTCTGGTGTGCGTCCTAACTTCCTGATGCTCTGTAAGCTCTTCTGCAAAGGTGACTGGGCGCGTTTTCGATTCCCCAGCCCCTTCCTACAGCATCCACTGCAGCACTTTCCACAACAAAGACACTTAATAAATGTAACTGCCTGACTGACTAAAACAGGAAAAGTAATAAACCAGCATCCAAACTTGCTCCCTGTAGGCCTCTAACTGCCTCCCTGAAAGTGGCAGGTGTCAGGAGCTCCAGGGCTCTCCACTCACTTCGAAGCCCAAAATTAAAATGTGTTCCTACATGAATGACTCTGAGCCCTTTGGAAAGGTCAGGGCAGGGATCAGGTGGAAGGCAGAGCTGAAGGCTGAAGGGTAGGAGCTTGGAAAGTGAGCTCTGTCAAGGTCTGAGTGCACACAACCAAATCTCCAGACCACGGCGGTAGTTGCCTCAGGATCAGCCCCAGGAGCACACGGTTGGTCCCCAGCCCAACCCCAAAACCTGTCGCCACAGCCCTCCTCATCCAAGGCCCACTGTGAGCATCAGCAATGGGCTACTTCAGGGCTTTCCCCCATTTCAGACCTTATATCCTATACACCACTCTGAAATATTCTTTGCACAAAAGGGAATAAGACAACTTAAGTGACTTTTTAGAGTAATCCATTGAAAAGCATCTTCACTGACTGCCTCTTAGTGGGCTCCATGCCCAATGTGGGGCTTGAACTCACAACCCTGAGATCAAGAGTTGGATGCTCTGAGCCAGCCAGGTGCCTGAGCTCTTACTATACACCAGGCACTGCATACCTCGTATCTCATTTAATCCACACCATAACTCTATTAGGTAAATTGCCACCATCACTCCTATTTTCCCAGCTGAGTGTTTCTGGGCCACTAGTGGGTCTGGGAGGTCAGCAGGGGGAAGAATGTCACAATGAAGGCCAAACTGAGCACTGAGGGAGAGTAAGATCTGAGTGACCCTTATGAGACCCCCGCACCCACCCAGAGACAGGGCATTGATGGAGAGCAGTGGACAATAGAGCTCCAGAAATGAGCTTTGAAAGTGACCATCTGTTTCCTGCAAGAAAGGTCTAGCAGATCTCTTCTCCTTTCCCACAATCACACATTAATATATTTGGCTTATCAAGGGGCACCTGGATAGCTCAGTCAGTTAAGCATCTGACCTCGGCTCAGGTCACGCTCTCATGGTTCATGAGTTCAAGTCCAGCAACAGGCTCTGTGCTATCAGCTCAAAAGCCTGGAGCCTGCTTTGGATTCTGTCTCCCCCTCTCTCTGCCCCTCCCCTGCTCACGCTCTGTCTCTCAAAAATAAATAAACATCGAAAAATATATATATGGCTTATCATCATCATCACCATTAACCAACTTATTGAGTGCTTCTTTTAGGCTACCTACTCAGTTACGTTATCTCTTTTAACCCTTACAACAACCCAAAGAGATGGATGTTCTCACCTCCTCCTACCAGACGAGACACTACGGCACAGAGGGCTGCAGCTCTTTATCCAAGCTGCTCAGCAAGATTCCGCTGAGAAGAGCCAGAACAAAATCCATGACTGTCCACCTCTAGAACCTGAGCCACAGCAATGACCACAGCAGGCCATCACCGTGAGACGCTCTGGGTTTAGGCTCTCAGGTCCCAATCTAGGCCCAGGATGTTGGGGTGTGGGTCCCCTTAAGGGACCTCAAAGGGCAGGCAGAGTGGTCAGCTATCAGCCCTGGGCAGCCAACAGGGAGCTGAGGAGGATGAAGAGGACAGCTGCTTAAAAGGTGTCTGCCCCACCCTCCAGCAGCAAGACTCCCCTTGAATATTGCTCTCGTGTGTGACCAGAGCTTCTTGAGAGCTCTGACTTTCTCAGGACCAAAACAAAGCCCGTACTCGATTCCATTCTGATGCTGTATAAAATACTTCCTCCCCACTTTTTTGTTGTTGTTGTTGCTGTTTTGGGCGTTATCTGGTAGGGAATCTGAAAACATACAAAGGGAAAGATGTAAGATTTTCATCTCTCTTTTACTCTTGAAGAAGAATTGTTATTTCAGTAAAGAAGGATTGCAGCAGCATTGATTGCAATGCTGGAGGCGGACAGGGTTTGATGGCTGTGCTAATGCAGTCCTTTTGCATTCAAAGCCAAGCCTGTGAACCGGGGAAGTGCTGATGACTGCCTAGGAATTATAGAAGACAATTTCAGGCTAGCAAATTGAGATTGTAATTGACCCTCATTTTCATATTCTGTTAGATGGTGATGTAACATAATCATCATGAAAAATTCCACAAATACATCTGGGTCACTTATGTGTCGAATAATTGTGCTCACGTCTTAAACACAAACCAGGCTTGTAGCATTAGGTCACTAAAGGATCAGGTATAGACCTGGAACCTAAGGAACCAGGGTTCAAATCTCAGCCCCAGCACCATTTCTCTGTATGATATCTTGAAGATGTCTGTTTCTGCTCCACACTGCACCTACCTGTAAAGTCGTGATGATATCCACAACCTACCTTACAGGCTGTAACTGAGATACCGTACATAAGAATGCCCAGCAGTAGTGGACGTCTATAAACAGGTACCCCTCTGATCAGCCAGGACTGTGGTGACAGTCTTGAATTTTACCTGAGCCCTATGCTCCTGCAAAGAGTGTTTTAAAAATCCCCCCATCTTTTTGAGTTCCAGGAAATGGTATACTACAAAGACCCTCCCTTCCCCATATGACTCAGGTAAAACTCATGGAAGCCAGCCTTGTTTATCTATGACAAAGCCAGGCATAGACCCTCCAAGTTCCTTTCCTTTGCCTCATAAATGATGATTAGCTGACTTGTTTTGTCCCCAATAGTGGGGACAAATGGGAACAACTGAAATAAAATGCTTGTCAAGCAAATAGTTAAGTTTCTCTTGTTCCTCCAGTTGCCTGAGCTTTGGCCCACCCTCAGCCTGAGCCCGGCTGGCCTGTGGATAAACCACTGTCCATTCTACTGCCCTGATCACTTCATTCCACTTCCTCATTCCAGCTTATTTCTAGCATTGTTTATTCTGCCCTATAAAAGAAAAACTCCTCCCCCTAACTTTTCAGACACTTGCAGATATTATGGTCAGAGCTTCTCCCGGTTGCATAGGCCCTCCTCTCCCACCCCTTGGAATAACCTTTCAAGTAAAGTCTCTTCTTAACTTACTAAGCCTGGCCTTTTTTTTTTTTTAGTTCACAATTATAGTGACTGACACTGGCCCATGAGAAGACTCTAAGGAGCTCTCAGATTCAACAACTGTCTTCTAAAATTGATCTCTACTCTTTACAAGTGTCCAAGAACCAAGCAATTAAGAACAGAAAACACAAGTATTATGCTAAGTGAAAAAAGTCAGTCAGAGAAAGACAGATATCATACAATTTCACTCACATGTGGAATTTGAGAAACTGAACAGATGAACATAGGGGAAGGGAAGGAAAAATAAGATAAAAACAGAGAAGGAGGCAAACCATAAGAGACCCTTAGATACAGAGAAAAAACTGAGGGTTGCTGGAGGGCAGTGGGTGGGGAGATGGGTTAAATGGGTGATGGGCATTAAGGAGGGCACTTTTGGGACGAGCACTTAGTGTCATCGGCAGGAAATGAATCACTGCATTCCACTCCTGAAGCCAAGACTTCACTGTATGTTAACTGACGTGAATTTAAATTTAAAAAAAAAAGAAAAAGAACATGGGGCACCTGGGTGGCTCAGTCAGTTAAGCATCTGACTTTGGCTCAGGTCATGATCTCACAGCTTGTGGGTTCAAGCCCCATGTCAGGCCCTGTGCTGACAGCTCAGAGCTTGGAGCCTGCTTCGGATTCTGTCTCTCTCTCTCTCTCTCTCTCTCTCTGCCCCTCCCCCACTCACACTCTGTCTCTCTCTCTCTCTCTCAAAAAATAAATAAACATTAAAAAAAGGTGTTTTTTTTTTTAAAGAAAAAGAACAGAAAATACATACATATTTTGGTAAAACCTTTTGTCAGGACCCCACTTCTCTTCTAAGACACTGCTGCTACTGGAAATTATTATGGCCATAGATGGATGGATGGATTCGGACCTTCCCTTCCTGTACCTTTTTGCTGTCATCTTTGAGGACCTGGCACCAGATTCAAAGCTCTGCTTGGAAATGTCTGATTGGCTCAAGTTGCACACTTGTATTCTGTGGTGAAACGGAGCAGAATATGTGACCTTGAAGTTTGGCACTTTAGCATGTGCATTATTTTGAGCTGAAGGCAATCAAGACCCAGTAGGCTCAAGAAAAACTTCTACTTCTCCCTTAACTACCTAAAAGAATTTAGAGAGGGGGCCTAACTCTGAGACAGACTCATTACCAGAGATAACTTGTCTGAGAAGCCTATGTGTACAGCAGGGCAAACATTTAATTACCAAACATCAGCTAATCTATTGTCCTGTGAATTACCCTCCTCCCCTTTGAAGCCTCAAGCCCCTTATCCTATTTTAGCTCAGGGTGGCATTTCAGCCTCAACTGCCTTTGGGCCTCCTATTTTTATGGGGTTCCTGTACATACAAAATTAAATTAATTTTTCTCCTTTTAATCTGTCTTATGTCAATTTAATCATTAGGCCAGTCTAAGAATCTAGAAGGGTAGAAAAAATTGTTTCCTCCCCAGCAGTGGTCACAGCTGAAGAGAAGAAAAACTCTGCCTGTGTTGTTTTCTGAGGTGTTGTTTTCTCGACAATTTCATCCTACCAATATCACACACAGTGGGGAAGAGAGCTTGATGTTAGGCAGTTGGGAAAAATGATAAATGTCTGTTATATCTTTCTGTCTAGACTCCACATTTTTGTTTTTGTTTTGGGGGGTGAGGCTTCTTTTTGGGTTTTCAGACCCAATTCTAAAAGGATAGGGGTGGCTTCCATACACACTACACTAACCAATTCTCAGACACTGACAAGGTGTCCAAGACTTCAACTCAATTCTGACACTATCTACCCAGAGATAGCATCAGATTCCACAGTTAAGGGCTCAGTCCAAGACTCCCCCATCCCCATCCCCTACTTCAGACCTCAGTCACAAGCCCTAGGCCATTACCTGGGCTTCTGACCCACCAGCTACAGCCTGGAGCTTCCTATAACCTCTTCCTTGGAGGAGGTTCACAGAATTCAGGAAAACACTTTTATATTTACCAGAATATTATAAGGTATGATAAAGAATATAAATCAACAGCCAGATAAAGAGATACATAGGGCAAGTTCCTGAACAAAGGAACTTCTGTCCTCATGAAGCTTGAGACCTGTCTCAGTGGTACCTGGGAGCACTCTGGTCCCCCAAGAATGGAAGCTCAACGAAAAGGACCAAAAAGGTGTCCTCCAGGTTTTTTTTTTGTTTTTTTTTTTTTTTTACAGAGGCTTCATTACATAGTCATGAGTGACTAAGTCATTGGCCATTGGCTGATTCAACCTTTAGCCCCTCTCCCCTCCCCAGAGGTCAGGGGTGGGACTGAAAGCTGCAACCCTTTAATCACATGGTTGGTCTTCCTGGCAACAAGGATTTGCCTTCGGGTGGGGTCCCAAAAGTCACCTGCATGTAAAACAAGACACCCCTTTCAATTTTATGGCTCTGAAGTGTTTTCGGCAAATGTACCCAAAGACCAGACGCATCTGAATCAAATGCATATTTCTCATACAACATTATATCACAGTTGCTGTTGATATGCTGTTGATATGAATTGAGATTATAAAACTTGCTCTATCAGTCAGCAAAGTTGGTATAAAACCCAAAAATGATTCTATGTGCCTCGGGGCTGCACAAAGCAGCGTACGGACTCAGGATGCCGCATCTCCTCACCCCCTCCCCTCACACTGCCCGCTGCCCACACATTTGGCTTTGATTAATCGGCCCAGATGCTGAGACAAGGAGGGTGCTTGCCAGCCTGACACTCTTCTCTTAAGCCTGAGCCACTTATCGCTGAAGAGGAGCCCGTGCCCCGCGTGACATGAGGAAGAGAAGGTGTCAGCACTAGCCTGCTACCTGCTTCTGCTGGCGCCGCGGCCAAATGCCAGTGGGGAGCTGCAATCAATTGTCGTACAACATGCCAACATAACAGCTGGTGACCAGTCATTAGGGTAATCCACCAAGCATGGGAATTTCAAGAACCCCCTTGGCACACACAGAAAATGAGAGTTATTGCAAAACCAGGTGTTCCGGTCTAATTGCACGAACCAGTTTGAAATGTTAATCTGTTCCTTCAAACCGCATTCTGCGTGTGAGGAGTGTGGAAGAGAGGCTCCCAGCCAAGCTTAATGGGGGAGAGCATACACTTTGTTCCCTCGTTGATTTATTCCTTCAAGGTTGTTTTCAAGTCTTTGAGCAACAGAAGCACAGAGAAACGCGGCTGGGATTGACCTTGAGGGCACTGGTTCAGTGTCCTGCGATAGCACATCAGCAGCCAAACTATGTCAGCCTGGCCCTTAGCAAAGCGAGCCTGCATTTCCAACGAGCCCCCCCAGTTCTGCCTTGGGATGACATCGCAGCCAGGCCCACCTCCGACTCACCCAGGACTCCCATTGTCACAGCATGAGCCAACTACACCTGTTCTGAGAGGCAGTAAAACCTGGCCATTAAGAGAACCTCAGGGGCAGACAAGCCTTGCTTCAAGCTCTGGCCCTCCCCAGCTGTGTGATCTGGGGCAAGTTTCTAAACCTCTCTGAGTTTCTTGGAGCCTCTGTTTCTAGAAATAAGGATAATGACATCCACCTCACAAACTTAGATAGAGATTAGCCCAGTTGATGTGTGTAAAGCACTTAGAAAAATCTATGGCTCATGATGAGGACTCCATAAAATAACAATTATGATTAATTCATTAAATTAGACGATTTTATTCATCTTCAGGATTCTCAGAAATCAAAGTACCTCCATCCCAGCTCATATTTAAAGACAGCACATGAAAAACTTTCACATGAGTCGATTCTTTCATCCTTTGCTCCCCAGCATCTCCTCCTGATGTTTAGTGTTTGCCATAACATGGACTTTGCTGCTTCCTCAAGCTGACCCGCCCCGGGTTTTCAATGCTCATTCTACACCCCCACCTGCATGATATGCTCTCTCCTGTGTCTCGTGACCCAGACAGCTCTGTCAGCCGTCCCCACCCTCCCAGACGTAATGCTTTCCAAAGCCCGGCTCAAACCCTGCCTTCCCGACAAAACTCTTCTGGCTACTCCAGGTCACTCCTTCAACAGCAAATACTCACTGAGCATCAGTGCTGGGCCGGGCCTTGGGCCTCATAGAGGCTGGGATGGAGTGTGGGCAGGACAGGCTCATCCCTGCCCTCCTCACACTTCAGTCAGCACCACCCCCACCCCATTATCTTCCTCCCCGGACCACGACAGCACTTTACAGCGCATTACCACCAGTGTTCACGGCTGAGCTGGGTGTCATTCCTGCCCTTTGATGCTAACTTTTTAGAGACATGATATAAGGCAATGCTGTGGAAGAAAGAATACAGACTGTGAGGTCAGAGAGTCCTGGGTTCAAATCCCAGCCCTGCCTCTTGCTGGCTGTGGGATCCTGGGTGTGTACTTGGCATGTACTACAAGAGAAGATGTGGTACCCAGGCAGAATCAATGCTCTGTCACCGTGTGAGAACCTCTGGCTTCTGCTGGAACAAGCTGCTGACACTATGTGACATCTTAGGATCACTGCCCCCCAGCTTCTGTCAGGGCCGAATCTGAGGAATATCCTAGGCAGATGCCAGGCAGCCATTCTCTACACACCAGGCAATGACTTCTGCTCTCTCCTCAGAATTTGTGTACAACATATGAGCCAGCTTTTTCACAGAGTTCTTTTTTTCCCATTCTCTGCAAAGTTGTTTATGAGTGTATTTTTGAATTGTCCTGGGAAACATATACACCTTATTATTCCAAAGCTAAGTTACCATAACTCTGACTTCCACCATAATTCTGATTCTTCTGGGAAGAATCTAGGAGAGAATGAAATAGATTCTGGATGCCCTTTCGAACAAATTCTGCCAGTTCTGCACAATATTATTTGACCGTCCTTATAGCGGTGAGAATGTGACAGAGCTCAGCAAATCTCCCCGGGGCCACAGGTATGCTCCCACGGGCTCTGCTGTTTACTCCTGGTGAACGGTAAAGAATGAAAGGACTCCTACCCCTGTTTTTTACTGCCTCTTTATCCTGAGTTCTCCCTTTGTGGCTTTGGAGGGAGCTTTGGGGTGATGGCAATAAAGTGTAAAATTGAATTGATTTGCCTTTGGTCACAGAATCTTTGTTCTAACTACCTCAGTCCTCAGCCTAACAAAAAAAAGCACTTAAAGGTGGTCAAAAAAGCAGACCACCTCAAGATCCAACCAAAATGATGATTTAAAAAATACAAAAGGGAATCAATTCATAAAAGTACTCGGACCGGAAGACAGGGTGGGTAAGGACCACAGAAGTCACAAGGTGAATTGAATCCCACTGACTGCAAACAACATTGACAGAGCCATTGAGACAAGAGCCATACCTCAAGGCAGGGACCCGTCCTCACCATCTCCCACCCAAAAATCAGCAGTGGGAGAGGGACCACCATGAAGTCCCTGGCTGAAGTGAAGTCCTCAGGGATCAGTCTCCCCAGCACTTTGCCCCCAGGGTGAAACTGAAAAATATGAAAAAACTAGGAGTTCTTTCTGGAAAGAAAGAAGTGGAACTGGCATTCTAAAATAGGACCATCCCAGGGCACCTGTGTGGCTCAGTTGGTTAAGTGTCTGACTTTGGCTCAGGTCACGATCTCGCAATTTGTGAGTTCGAGCCTCGTGTTGGGCTCTGTGCTGACAGCTCAGAGCCTAGGGCCTGCTTCAGATTCTGTGTCTCCCTCTCTCTCTGCTCCTCTCCTCTTGCACTCTGTCTCTCTCAAAAATAAATAAACATTAAAAAAAATTTTTTTAGTAAATAAATAAAATAGGGCCATGCCGATTTTGCTGACTGCTCCCCACTCACACACCCTAAAATGCAGCGTGCCCATACAAAAGGCCCACCAACTGTTTGTAGCCCTCTCCTTCAGCAGAAGGGTAATATCAAGGAAGTCCACATATAGGTTACCTACAATAATCAACCTGGTTCTGTGTTCATAAATAGAAATGGGACAATCAAGGACCAGCAGGCCCTTAGGAGAACAAAAGGAACAAACAGCTTGAAGGGCAAACAGGCCCCTGGAGAAACTGAATAGAGGAAATACACAGAACTCAAAAAATTAATTTAGCAACTCTAAGGAGGTTTGAGAAGAAACTACATCCATAAAGAATAGGGTGCGATGAAAATAAAATTGTTGAGGCAGAAAGACAAGCAAATACACCAACATGGAAAGCAAAAAGACAAAGAGACAGATACAATAGGAGAGAAAAACTGAGAGATGTAGAAGATTAATAACAGCCAATATCCATCTCATTGAAGTCCAGAGAGGGAACAAAAAAAAAGGCCGGGGGGAGAAGCAAATAAATATTTCTGAGGTCTTTATTGCTGAAAAGTCTACCAAGTACTAAGCAAGATGATTCTAAAAAGACCAATTCCTAGATTTATCCTCATGAACTTTCAGAACATGGATTAAGAGAAATTTCTAAAACCACTTGGGAAACAGTTTATCTACAAAGGATTGATCATCCTCTCAACAACAAGTGTGAATGATAGAAGACAGTAGTGTAACTCCTCCAAAATTTTGAGTAAAGTTATTTTGAACCCAGAAGCCAGACAAGTGAGAGGATAAAATAAAGATATTTTCAGACCTGCAAAAAGCCAGACGTTTTACTTGAAAAGAATTACCTGAGGACATACTCCAGAAAAGCAAACAAACAAAAAGGAATCTGTAGAAATAAACAAAGACCAACCAAATGGGAACAGGCAAAGGTTATTTATGCAGAGCTCACAAGGGAGACAGACGCCATCGCTTACGTTCTGGCAGAGACTCAAAGGCAGGTAGAGGAGTGGGAGAGCTCTATCATGGAAAAAGGGACGACTTCACCTGTGCCCTGATTGGCAGCTGCTGGCATGGGGAGGCCATGAGTGGGCTAACTAGAAGCGGGGCATCCTATGTGACTGGTTAGGAGTGCACATTTGGCTGTTCCTGGTGCATCTTAAATTGGAAGAAGGGCAAAAATTAGGGAAACTGTCGATAGTCATCAAATCCTGCCCATTTGGGGCCTTGGCTTTCTGGGCTGGTTGCTAGAGACAGTGGTCTGAACTTCCCACAAGTCTGACATAGAGACAGCAGGCTGGCTCCCTGGGCTGGTTACTGCAGAGAATGGGTTGGTGCCTGACATTGATTGCTGCAGATCATGGGTCAGAGTTCGTTTTTTTTGTTTTTTTTGTTTTTGATCATCTGGCCATTATCTATTTGTATATATTCAGTCTCTCAAAACTAAAAGAATGTAGAAGATTCAATAAGCAGTAGAACTGAGTAAGGAGTACACTGAAAATACTTAGGACACAGAAAAAAGTCTGTTCCAAAACAGACCATTCTACAAATAGAATGATGAAGATTTTGGACATTCTTAATAATAGGGTGAAGATGGTATGTGTTACCATGAAATTAGGGGCACCTGGGTGGCTGAATCAGTTAAGTATCCAACTCTTGATTTTGGCTCAGGTCATGATCTCATGGTTTCATGAATTTGAGCCCCACATCAGGCTCTGTACACTGACCCCACAGAGCCTGCTTGGGATTCTCCCTCTCTCTGTGTCCCTACCCAGCTGGCGCTCTCTCTGTGTCTCTCAAAATAAATAAATAAACTATAAAGAAGAAGAAGAAGAAGAAGCAGCAGCAGCAGCAGCAGCACGTGCAATCAGAAATCCCTCGACGAAAGCCATGTTCCACATACAAAATAGATTAAAAAATAAGTTATTATTTTGGAGAACTGACAGAGTACAGAAGGAATCCATTTGACCTAGATGCTTTCAACAACATCCTCGGAGCAGCCAATATTTAGTGATTACATGTCTTCTGGAGATCCAAACACTCCACCGATTCTGCGGTGAATAATATTTACAAAAATCACAATATTGTTAAAGCTGTATATTGATTTTCATTGGTAAACATCATCTGATATATAAGCAAAGCATAAAAGGAGTAATTATGGTTACTGTATGAAATGTAAATGTTCTAAACTTTGACAAAGTAAAAGTACAGTTAGTACTGACCAATATTGGGAGGAGGAGGAGGAAGGAGGAAATGAGGAACTAACTTCCTTCTGTTACGTGGTGGGTGGGTCCAGGAATGGAGGCTTAAGTATCTTATTTTAAATCATAGAGGGAATAAATAGAAGAATAAAAATACAACAAGAATTGGCAGGAAGAAGTTAGGGGAAGGTGCGTGCCTCATCTATCACAGTGGGGAGTCAACAGTCACCAAACTGATGACTGCAGGAATAGAAATGGAAGCACCTTATTTGAGTTATGGACAAAACCACCGTCACCGCCCCCCAAAACCAGCCACGTGAAGAACGGGACCATCAATAGAGGTGCAGGGAGAGCCTTACTTTTCATGTCCTACCCTTCTGGACTATTTTAATTGCTATTTCCCAGGGCATGTGTGGGTAATATTCCTTTCTTTCTTTTTAATTTAAAAGAAATTGGGATTCAGAGACAACACTCAAGTACCCCCACATAGCTAACTTCTTTTTCTCTGTCCCCTAAAATACCCCTGCCCTTATTATTTGACCCAGCCTCACCAAGATTGTATTTCAGCTGCACTTTCTCAAACTTACCGTCTTAGACACCTAAGAGACATTTAATACATATTTATTGCAGAGATAAGAAGATAGTGATGTTTCCTTTCAACAAATATTCACAAAGCACCTACTGTGTGCTAGGCCCTCAGATTCAGGAGGGGACAAAACAAAGTCCCCACCCTCAGGGAAATTATTTAAATTCTTGTGGGCAAGACAGACATCAAATAAAGAAAATCTGCCCCTCCTTCACTGGAGAGAAAAGGACACAGCCTTTGGAGCTAGACAAACCTAAGTCAGCATCTCTGTTACAAGCCAATGACTAAAACCTATCTGGGCCTCAGTGACCCTGTCTGTAAAATGGGGATACTACCTTAAGGGTTGCTGGAAGAGTAAGAATGTATCCAGGTTCCCAAGGTGGGGGTTACACAGATGCAAAGTTGAGTTCTTCTTCCTTTTTTTATAAAATAGAAATATAAAGTCAATTAAAGTCCCCAAAACCCTTTGGGAGGAGCTGATAACAATATAAATGTCAAACTCTTTCTGTTTTAATATGAGCCAAGTACATGGCAGAAAAATCCAGATTAAGATATCCACAGCATGTTATAGCCCTTTCTTGGAAAATCACAGTGCATGGTAGTGTAACAAATGCCCTGAGAAGTCCTGCAGCAAACAGACCTATTCAACCCACAATTTCCAAAACTTACTTCATCATGGAAATCTTCCACCCATTCTTGGCCCTAGCCCACCTGGACATACCCTGCCCACCACAATTCTACTGAGCTAGAGCTTAGTAGAACACACTTCAGGAAAGACTGAGATAGAGCTTGTCCATTCTGCTTAGATCAAGCCAGAGCTGATAGGCTTCATGACCCCCTCGCACTCAAAACAGCTCACCAGACTTGAACAAGGCCATGTGGTCAACCGCAGACCTCACTGTGAACAACCAGATTCTCTCCTAAAAGCCCTTAATATTCTGTGGATGGCACACAGGTGGCAGCAGAATCCATCTGGGCCCAGCACCCATTCGCACAGCCTGTGAGCCCCTACCGAGGGAACAACGCAGACAGGAACAGCCCCTCTAGGCTTCTGCTGTCACACTGGGCTCAACAGTGAATCTGAACCATCATGTCCTTTGGTCTAACCAGAGCTAGGAAATTCACCCCAAGAATGCCTGTTCCTCAAATAACTGACCGACCGATGCTACGAACACTTCTAAAGCCTACCACACAGGCAGGTGTATGGCAGAAGCTTTTAAAGGGACCAGTGCATTTGCCCAGGGCCACACGCCCTCAGCCCCCCTGCCCTACTCCCTACTCCCCTACATCATACACCCCACTCATACACAGAGCTGCCTCTTGGCTTCTCGCATGTGCCAAAAAAGCTGTCCCTGGGACATGCTGGCTTGCCAACAAAGAGTTCTGGAGACAAAACTGCTGCTGCTGGAGAAAACTAGCAAATCAAAGGGCATGACTGGCATCTCCTCCTGTCTCCATGACATCTTCATTTTGTGCAGAAAGTAGAAGCAGGATAACACTGGCAGCTGTTGGTCCTGCTGCAGGAGGCCCGAAGCCCACAGTCCCTCCAAATGGCAAGTTCTGCTGCCCCCTCTTCCCGCTCGGCAGCATGCAAGCTGTCACCTGAAGCCCTGCCTGGCTTTGTTTCCCGGCACAGGCACTCACTGGCAGCCAGGCTCGTGTTCTGCCTGACATTCATACCCCGCTCTGCTCAAACGACATCAAGCATTTGGAAAAGCAATACAGAGCGGAAGGTAGAGAAGTCGGGAACTGACCCCTGGGGGGGGGGGCGACAGGAGCATGAAAAGTCCTCTTCCTTCTAGAACATTCTCTCCTACCAGCTGTAAATTGCCTAAGATTTTAGAGTAAGAGTTACATTCCCTTGGCTGAAGGCAGGGACAGCAAGAGGGAGGCAGCCGGTATGACCTACGGCTCCCTCCTGTGAAGCGGTGCAGGCTTCCTGGGCAACCCGGAATGGCTGCCTGATGAATCCTGGCTGTGCACCTGCTCCTTCACAACCCAGTCAGCTGGTGCCCTGCTGGACTTCCCAAGGGGTTTGCATCCCACCAAATATACCTTTCCTTCCCGTATTAGTGGGTTAAATGAAACGATGTGAAATAGTTGAAGGTCATCCAGAAAAAAAAAAAATATGTATACACACACACACTTATATATACCTTGCCAACGTGCCTCCCTACTGGATCACTTTAAACAGTTATCAGCAATTTAAACTGTAATATAAATGATTTTTGTAACTTTTTGTAACCTTTTATTTTTTTGAAAGAAAGAGAGAGAGAACTTAAGCGAGCAGCAAGCAGGGGAGGGGCTGAGAGAGGGAGAGAGAATCTTAAGCAGACTCCAAGCCCAGCATGGAGCCCAACACTAGGGCTCGATCTCAGGACAGTGAGATCATGACCTGAGCTGAAACCAAGAGTCAGAGGCTTAACTGACTGAGCCACCCAGGCACTCTATTCTCATATCTTGTTTGAGAGCAGATTTTGATAGTAAAAGAATAGAAAGGCAGCTGAACTCTCAGTGGGCAGGAGAAGGCCAACAGCTGCAGGGGGTGAGTGGGGAAGAGAGGCAAATGTATTTGGGAGGCTGGGGTCCCTAAACACATGGAAGGCTGCTTGCTTGGCACACCGCCAAGGCTCCTCTGTTTAAGAACCACCACATGGGGATTAGAGGTTCTGAGCGGCCAGTTGCTCTCGGCAGTGGGGATTTCTGAAGTGGTCTCGTCTTTTTGCCATCATCCACCTCTGCTTTTTGCACCAACCTATGTGCTAGGGTCAAGGTTAGGCTTTGAGGTATGAACTTTAGAAGTTTGTGGGCCGGCTCACCTGCCGTTTCAGTGGTCCCAGTCTTTAAGTTAATGACTGTGCTTTTCTCTGATCCCGAGGACCTGCTCTCAGCCTCCAGCAGTTTTAGGAAGACTTCGATCCTTGTCCATAATTTATTGAAACATCAAGCTTCTCAAATGAGGCCACCTTCAAAATACTGTGAAGTGGGAGAAGTTGGTCTTCCTAACCCACCAACCCAATGGCTTCTCTTCCCACCAAGTCCCCTTCTAAACTCGAGCTGTTTCCCAGATCAAAAAAAAAAAACAAAAACAAAAACAAAAACAAAACACAACCAATTTTTTAAAAAAAGGCAATTCTGCTATAAGAACACCAATTTCTAAAGTAATCAACTATAGGAATCTGGTTAAAGAAATTGGCATTAACCAGACAATGGAATATCCATGCAACTGTTAAAATAGATGAACTAGATCCATACAGGTTGATATAAAAGATCTCTAAGGAATACTGTTTAGAGTGTGGGGAAGGTCCAGTTGCCCTATGGGCCTAAAGGGACAAACTCATACCCTGCAGAAACAGGAAGAAGCTTACCTGTCAATCACCAGAAGAGATCACTGACAAAGCCCGCCCCTCAGCAGAAAGCCAGACCTAAATGTTTGAGCACAGGGGGGGGACGGCAGAGTTTGAAAACAGTCTTGTGCTTTGTTCCAGGAAAAAGTAAAGCTATTCTCCTCTACGTGGAAACCTGACACCAACTGAAACGAACAGAGTCAGGCATGATTTTTGCATATTTATGCCTGCCTTTTGGGGATGGAAAGCAGTTACCTTAAGATCCAAACCTCTAAGTTATAAGTTTCTAAGCATCCAGCATTCTCTTTGTTTATTTTCTTCTTTCACACCTGAGCATTTCAAAGATCTTTGAAATTGCTGTGAGACCCCCTTCATGCTAGGGACAAAGGAGGAAAGGAGGTCTAGGACTTCTGGGTCTAAATTTCAAAGAGGAAGTTCTACACCCTCAAGTGGGGCAAGTGAATTAAGTGAGACAGCACTGAACGGGAGGCGAACTTCAAGGGGTCAAGTTCTTTCCCTTCATGCTCATATCTGGATATCGTTTTTTAATAATTTGTCTCTACTGGAAGTTTTGAGGTTACCTTAGCAGGATGTAGCAGAGAGTGCCACATTTCCCCTGGTACCACACATGTTCACTGATCTTTGGCTAGGCAAATAGCTGTGTGGGATAAAGACTACACTTCCCGGGGCGCCTGGGTGGCGCAGTCGGTTAAGCGTCCGACTTCAGCCAGGTCACGATCTCGCGGTCTGCGAGTTCGAGCCCCGCGTCAGGCTCTGGGCTGATGGCTCGGAGCCTGGAGCCTGTTTCCGATTCTGTGTCTCCCTCTCTCTCTGCCCCTCCCCCGTTCATGCTCTGTCTCTCTCTGTCCCAAAAATAAATAAAAACGTTGAAAAAAAAATTAAAAAAAAATAAAATAAAATAAAAAAATAAGAAAAAAAAAAAGACTACACTTCCCAAGCTCCCTTGCCAGCTGTGGCCAACTGACTAAATCCTGGCCAAAGAAAAGGAAGAGAATATGGTAAATGCAATGGTAAATGGGATTTCTGGGCAGAACCCTTAAAGAGAAAGATTCTGACTCTTCCTTCTTCCTTTTCTCTCCTGGTTGGGAAGGTGAACATAATGGCTAGAGCTGGAACAACAATTTTGGATTTTCCACAAGGTAGAAGCTTCATGTTGAAGATGGAGGGGAACAAGAGACAAGGATCCTGGGTTCCTAATGATTGTAGATTCACTATACCAGGACAGGACAGCCAATATGTATTTGAGAAATAAACTCTGATTAAGTTTAAGCCACTGTTGTGCTGGATTTTCTATCACCCACAGCCAAGCTTAAACCTGGCTGATAGAGATAGAAAATCTTCTGAGGTCTTCTGCCTTACAAAAATCCAAGAACTTTATCGTGTGTGTGTGTGTGTGTGTGTGTGTGTGTGTGTGTGTGTAAATCTTTTCAGAGTCCTGAAATAGCTCAGTAGTCATTGCATGCATCATGGAACCGAGAATAAGATTATCAAAGAGGGTTCCGGAAATGGGTCCTGTGCTCCTTCCTCTATTTCCCTAGAGAAATCTCATTCCTGTAGTCCTATGGAGTCCTAGAGACTCCATTCCCTTTTTCTACATCTCACCCTAGGATCACTGGCTAGGCTGCAGCATCTGTGGGCAGTAGGTAAGAATGAGGCTTTTTCAGAGTTATCTTGTTTTATTTCAGAGCCGCCTCAATTAATTCCTTTAACAATGCAAATGGCTGTGTCAGGATGTCCAATTACAATGCTCCCTGAGTCTTCAGATAAGAACTCCAATTGTGATACTGGACTTTTTATTCTTTTTTCCTCCCATAACCCAGATTCAACCCAGCTTAAGGCAAATTTAAGCAACATTTCATCAGAACTGATTCTTCTTGGGGCACCTGGATGGCTCAGTTGGTTAAGTGTCTGACTTCAACTCAGGTCATGATCTCATGGTTCATGGGTTGGAGCCCCACATTGGGCTCTGTGCTGTCAGCTCAGAGCCTGGAGCCTGCTTCGGATTCTGTGTCTCCCTTTCTCACTGCCTCTCCCCTGCTTGCCTTCTGTCTCTCTCTCTCAATCCCTCAAAAATAAATTAATATTTAAAAAAAAGATGTGATTCTTCTTTTTCAATTCACTCTCTCAGGTAGAACACTGCCAAGATGCAGATTTTTGTGAAAAGCCCTAACTGGAAAGACCATCTTCTCAAAGATGAACCCATGAGTACAATAAAAAAAAAAAAAAAAAAAAAATGTGAAAGCCAAGATTCCCCTCAATCAGCAGGGACTCTTTTTGCTGGAAAAGCAACTGGAAGATAGATGCACCAATGTCTGATTTCACAGCATTCAAAAAGACACCACTTTCGTTGTTGAGACTTCATCATGCTACCAAGAAAAAGAAGCCATCGCACATACTCCCAGGAAGAATAAGCATCAGAGAAAGAAGGTGAGGCTGGTTGCTCTGAAATCTGGCAAGGTTGATGAGATGGGCAAAGTTGGTCACCCTCTTCAGGAACATCTTTCTGACGGCTTCTTCGTGGCAAGCCACCTTGACACACGTGACTGCCAGAGCTGTCTAAACCTTGCTTCAACAAACCAGAACTCAAGTCAACATGTGTGTACTAATACAAGACCAGAATGACTTTGAATATTGAACAGAATTTCAGTGTTTTAAATACAAAGATCTTATCCTCAAAAGACAAAACGATAGCAATCTGTTCTGGAGAACAGATCAGTGGTTGCCAGGGGTTACAGGTGGGGAGAGGATGTGATTGCTAGGGGCAGGAGGAGGAAGATTTTAAGGGTGATGGACGGTTCTGTATCCTGGTTTGTGTTGCTGGTGATTCCACCAATTTATATATGTGTTAAAACTCACAGAACTATACATGGAAATTTAAAAAAAAACAGTCTTACTGAATGATAGCTTTTAAATTAAATTAAATTTTAAAAGGCCTTTTCTAAGCAGTTAAAAAATAAACAGACCCATAGACTAGTTCATTAAGAAACTAACAGTGAATGTTCCTAGACTGCCAGCGTCCAGATGCCAGTCTTGTGCTGTAATTCACACCCAGAGGTCACTATGTCACATGTAAATGGCTGCACAGATGAGCTCTTAGGTCACAGGGGGCCAAGCTACTGGTGGAAGGACAGTAGGACAGTAACTATGCCACAAAAGCTATTACATCTTGTTACAGAGAGATGGTACACAGTGATTCACAGGAAACCTCCAAAGTGTGCAAAATAAAGCAGCTTGCAAAAGAGAGAAAGAAAATGTTCGCTAGCCCCACCTGCCTAGTTAACCAGAAAAGTTACAACCACCAAAAACAAAAACAAAAACAAAGCAAAACAAAACACAAAACACAAAAACCCTATGCATGATGTATGCGTTACAGTCTATTCTTTGTGGATACCTGTATCAGCACAAAGCTTCCTGCCTGGAGGCTTCCAACGGCTCACAGAAACTCAAAACCAAACATGGAGCTGGGAAGGAGGTGGGCACATAGGGGGAAGAGAGTTCCAGAAGGAGATTAAATTTCCCATTGGCACAGTCTGATGACAACACAGAGTCAAAATTAGGTTAATTTTTTTTTATTTTTTTTTAACGTTTATTTATTTTTGAGACAGAGAGAGACAGAGCACGAACGGGGGAGGGTCAGAGAGAGGGAGACACAGAATCTGAAACAGGCTCCAGGCTCTGAGCTGTCAGCACAGAGCCCAACGTGGGGCTCGAACTCACGGACCGCGAGATCATGACCTGAGCCGAAGTCGGCCTCTTGACCGACTGAGCCACCCAGGCGCCCCAAAATTAGGTTAATTTATGGACAAGTACAGAATTTGAGATTTCCTACCTATCTGAGTAAGACTGGGGCTAAGATTTGGTGCCCACCGTGCAAACAAAACTCATGCACTGATCACTGTCAATGACTAAATCGTACTCCTTCCTCCCTTCCACACTCTCTTTCTCTACAGGTGAGGGGGACCCTATCTGTGCCTCACAGCACTTCCCTTCAGCCCACCTGAGAAAGACAGAGGGTTCCCATGCATGGTCCAGGGAACAAACTCAAGCATTGTCCTTGTCTCTCTACTTGTCTGCCTCAGGACTTTCTCCCTCTAAATCCCAGTTGGGGGCACCTAGGTGGCTCAGTCGATTAAGTTTCTGACTTGATTTTGGATCAGGTCATGATCTCATGGTTTATGAGAATGAGTCCTGTTTTGGGCTCTGAGCTGACGGCATGGAGCCTGCATGGGATGCTCTCTCTCTCTCTCTGTCGCTCTCTGTCTCTCTCTCTCTGCTCCTTCCCAGCTAGCGCTCTCTGTCTCTCTCAAAATAAATAAACTTAAAAAAATAAATAAATTCCAGTTGTTAAGAGCAGCCTGAAGTTAGAGGATTAACACTCCCAAGAGCAACCCTCAGCCAGTGGAATTGGGAGTCTGAATGAGTGCATCAGCGGGAAAATTCCAGCAAGTTCTCATTAGGATTGAGCCTGGCTGCCCACCATGGTAACCACCAGCTCCCTATCAACTTTTCCTCCTTCCACGTCTCCCTCACCCCTTTTCCTTGGATCACTGACAAATAAACTCCTCCCCAATATTCACTTCAGGCTCCTCTTTCAGGAAAACCCAAGCTGAGACAATTGCCTAGATCCCCTCTCTCTGCTCCATGTCACTCACTCATTCCATGAGGTCCTAGAACCAGCTCCTGGATGCACACTTCCAGCAAGTACCAATGGCCAGGAAAACCTAAATCTCTTAATGTCAATAAATGGACCAAGATATTTGGCTGTTTCTAATGAGGAAACCACAGCCACCTCCCCTGTGTCTCAGTCGCCTTTAACCATTGCGGGAAAGTGCTTGTGCCTCCTCCCCCAGTCCCCAGCACAGATTCCCTGCACACCCCCACCCCCGACCCCACCCCCGTTGTAACCAACAGGCCCTGGTCATTTTGGTCTTCTGCCTCCATTCGTGTAATGAGCCCCAGGAGGCTGGTGCTCTAAGCATTTAGGTGCCCCCTGGAGGCCTTGAAATTACTTCACTAATTAGGGATGTGAAAGGGCCTGCATCTGACACCAGCATTACACCAGGTGGCATATCCTTCTCCACCCTATCACAGCAGTCTGTTCAAGCCCGTTGCCTTCCAGCCACAACTGCTCAGGTTAAGGTGCGTCAAGATGGAAAGTTGCCACTTGATTAAGATAAAAATAAAATAATCAAAATATGTAACACATTCCTCCTTTGAACAGATG
The DNA here is from genome assembly GCF_014898765.1 of Herpailurus yagouaroundi. NCBI lineage: Eukaryota > Metazoa > Chordata > Mammalia > Carnivora > Felidae > Herpailurus > Herpailurus yagouaroundi. The sequence goes on along the minus strand of NW_024412402.1, from coordinate 4,834,002 downwards.
GCCGGGGAGCTTGCCTCATAACACTGAACATCAAAAATGAATCAGAGGCTCATCTTCCTGCTTAATCAAGGATTTGCTCACTGTTTGTACTAGAGCCAGGGAGTTGGAGATACCATCGACAGAGGTTGAGAAACAAAGAGGAACCATCGATTCCATCATGAGCCTCTCCGGAGCCTCGTCCTCCGAACGTCAGCTCACACTAGTCTGCATCAGGCACCTTGTCAGTGTGTGCATGGCGGAGGCGGGGAATAAGAGGGTATAAAATAAATGAAAAATGTGTCAGTTTACCCTTTCAAGAAGGCCTGCAGCTACCTTTTATCAGACTGTAACTGTTGGCTTTTTTTTCTAAAGAATAAGTGTTCCAGCCACCTCATGTTTTTTATCTCATGGAGACATCCCAATCCAGACACTTGTCACTTTACTCCAGTTACAACATTTCAGCACATTGCATTATGATTTATTTGTTTACTTAGCTCCCTTGAGCTCTTTGAAGGCAAGGATAATTTCAAGGATAATGTGACTTAACATCACAGAGCCCAGCACAGACTTAAAATAAGCATTTGATGAATGAATGAATAAAAATAATCAGAATTATTGGAAGAGACTCTCAATTGATCTAGCTTCTTCCATTCTCTTTGCTCAATTCCACATGGCCACTGTTTAAGTCCTTCTAAAACTTTCAGTGAGACAGACCTGCAGGTGCTATGAAATTATCTCCACAGTGAGGTAAAAAAAAAAAAAAAAAAAGGGAAGACTCAGAACAATGCATATATAATACATGTACAATTGATTTAAAAGGAGAGAAGGAACATGTACAAATGTGGTTTATATATTCCTAAACATTTCCACCATAGACAGGAATATTAAAAAATGATTCACTCTAGGGAGGGAGAGCTAGAAAGAGGGGATGGAAAATAACCCTCTTTTTTTTTTTTAACATATCACTCTGGACTCTGAATTTTTACCTTTGTATATGTATTTCTAGTTTTTTCAGTTTAAATAGTCAGCTAATATAGTTACTTTAAGAACCACTGATTAAATTACTCTCCTACTCAAAAATATTTATTGACTGCCTATTTCCTACAAGTTAGTTAATCTCATAAATCCCAACCTCACTTTCTTTTTTTTTTTTTTAATGTTTATTTATTTTTGAGAGAGACACAGACAGAATGCGAGTAGGTTAGGGGCAGAGAGAGAGGGAGACACAGAATCGGAAGCAGGCTCCAGACTCTGAGCTGTCAGCACAGAGACCAACACGGAGCTCAAACTCACGAGCCGTGAGATCGTGACCTGAGCCGAAGTTGGACGTTCAACCGACTGAGCCACCCAGTCAGCACCACTTAGGCGCCCCCCAACCTCACTTTCTAACTTGTCCCTGGAATAAAGTCTTCTGCTGAACCTCTCACTCGTGACTGAGCCTCTCACACGACGGGATCGTTTCTATTAGCTGACAGAGCTGTTCACAAATACACCAGTTCCCCTTCCAGGCACATGCCCCCTCTAAATCAGGGGTTGTCATGTGGCATGCCTCTAATGGGCAGGGGTGAAAGGTGGAGGAGTTATGAGCTTGTGGCAGGCACACACTAAAATGGCTCTCTAAAAATAATATAAAAACAGGGAGGGGACAAAATATAAGAGACTCTTAAATCTAGAGAACAAACAGAGGGTTGCTGAAGGGGTTGTGGGAGGGGATATGTGGTAAAGGACATTAAGGAATCTACTCCTGAAATCATTGTGGCACTATATATATGCTAACTAACTTGGATGTAAGTTAAAAATAAATAAATTTTTTAAGTGTACAATTTGATTATTTTTAATATATTCAAAAAGTTGTGAATCTTTCCATAATCTACTTTTAGAACATTTTGATTGCCCCAAAAGGAACCCTATACCATTACCAATCACTCTGTATTTCTGCCTCCTCTTAGTCCCTGATGTAAATACTATTCTACTTTGTATTCTTATGTGTTTCTCTGTTCTGGACATTTCATATAAAGGAAGGGATACAAAAAAACATATATATATATATTTCTCTCAATGACCCTCACTTCCTGACATTTACCCACTTGTGTCGTCTCCTCCCTTGAGTAGGAGCTGGACCTAATGACTTGCTTTTAATGAATAGAATATAGCAAAAATAATGGGATGTCACTTCCAAGATTAGGTAAAAAAAAGACGGTGGCTGCTGTCTAGCTGTCATGCTCCCTCTCCCTGGCTCTTTTCTTGCTCTGATAGAGGAGGCCACTAGCAAGAAACTAAAGGTAGCCTCTGGCCCTCAGCCCAAAAGTCCTTGAGTAAAGAAATCCTGTGAATAACCCATGTGAGTGAGCCTGGAGTGATCCCAGCCCTGTTAAACCTGGAGGTGACTGGTTCCCCACCTGACACCTTGGCTGCAGTGTTATGGGAGACTCAGAGCCGAAGAATCCAGCTAAGCCCTACAGAAACAGTAACATAATAGATGCATGTTGTTTTAAGTCGCTAAGTTCTGGGGCAATTTGTTATGCAGCAATACATAACCACCACAGAGCTACTGAACCTTTCCCTTTCCACGCTGCGGTGATCCTGAAAGCACAGGTTGAGACAGACCTCATCCCTGAGTGCCCATGATGAGCAGAGCCCCCTACCAACCCATACTGAACAAGGAGGGTGAGCAAGATACAAACCGTTGTCTGTTGGGGTTGTTTGTTACTGCAGCACAACTTAGTCCATCCTGACGAATGCATGATGAATGTGAAAGCGCTGCAGAATTTCAAAGTATAATCCAAATGTAAAGCATTCCCATTACTACCTAAACACTGATTGTTCCAACATGCTAACCTTTGACCCTCTCTCTCTTCTCCAGCTACTCATATCTACTGTTCTTCATTCTGACCTCTCCCATACACTACTAACAACCCCAGCCTATAGCTGTCGGTCCCCTCCTTTGAACACTAATCAGCCCCATACTTCTCTTTCACATCACATATTATGACTTTAACTAATTATGTGTATATCTATTTATTCACTATCATCCTCATTAGAATATAAACTCCATGAGGACAGGGATCCTACTGGTTTTATTAATCATTATGCTCCCAGAACCTGGCACAGTGCCTAAAACAAATATTTAGTATTTAAATTTGTTAACATTTATTTATTTTTGAGAGAGACAGAGCACGAGTGGGGGAGGGGCAGAGAGAGAGGGAGACACAGAATCTGAAGCAGGCTCTAGGCTCTGAGCTGTCAGCACGGAGCCCAACACAGGGCTCGACGCAGGGCTCAAACTCACAAACTGCACAAGATCATGACCTGAGCCAAAGTCAGATGCTTAACTGACTAAGCCACTCAGGCACCCCTACAAACATTTAATATTTAAATGAATGAATGAAGGAGTGAATGAATTTATACACTCATATCCTCCTCTATAGACTCATTTTGACACAATCATAGAATGTTTTGCTAGTTATTTTCACGTCTGACTTGCTTATGGATTATATCTCCCAAGTAGATTATGAGTCCCTTCAACATGAATCATGCCCTTCATGTGGACAGTACACTTTGTAGTCATAACACAGTATGCCTTAAAGCTAGTGTAATGCCTAGCACAGTGCCTTGCTCATGGTTGGAACACAGTAGCTGCTAAATTAATAATATACCACGTGCTCAACAAATAACTGATAAACTAATATAAAATAAGCATATATATACAATGGTATGATACCATACAATGGTATGAATAAAATTCTAAAGGATATAATAGAGCAAATGAGTGAGGAGTGTAAGTTGAGAGCAGACAAGAAAGGCTTTCTGCAGGAGAGTTTGGACAGGAATTTGTAAGGAAGCATAGAAATGACCTCGCATTTAATTAGGTACTGTGCCAGGCACCAGGCTAAATGCTATGCATGTGTTATTTTGTTTAACCTTCATATCAGCCCTACCTCGCATGTGCAATTATCCCCACTTTGCAAATGAGGAAACAGGCTCAGAGAGGGTAAGTCATTCAAGTTCACAGAGCTAACAAATTGCAGAAGTAACAACAAACCAGATCTGCCTTTCTCCAAAACCCATCTCTTTCTACCATGCCAGAACATAAATTTGGATTTATGCTTCACTGCACCATGTATTGACTATCTGACTTAGGCAATCTGCTTAACCTCTCTTGCCTCAGTTTCTAAAGTTGGGATTAATCATAGTACCTGCCTCACAGGGTTGTTGTGACTATCAAATGAGATAGCATATGTAAAGTGCTTAAAACACTACCTGGTGGGTACTCAAAAGCCACTAATATAATTTTACATTTTTTAAAAAATGGATTTCAGGGGTGCCTGGGTGGCTCAGTTGGTTAAGCATCCGACTTTGGCTCAGGTCATAATCTCATGGTTCACATGTTTGAGCCCTACATCAGGCTCTGTGCTGATAGCTCAGAGCCTAGAGCCTGCTTCGGATTCTGTGCCTCCCTGTTTCTCTACCCCTCCCCTGCTCACACTCTGCCCCTTTCTCTCTCTCTCTCTCTCAAAAATAAATAAACATTAAAAAAAATTTAATGGATTTCAGAAAAAAATACATTTTCCCTTCCAAAAAGGAATTTTTATTAATACATCTTTCATTGACACCTGATTTTATCTAATATTCCTACATCCTGAGCTTTAGGACTGCAAGAAGAAGGAAGTTTCAGTAACATGAAAAGCCATGTGGGAAACCCAAGGGAAGATTTCAATGCACCTGCATATTCAATCCTTACCCACTCCACACATTGCCCTTTCTAGCCTGGAATCTGAAACACTAACCCAATGAGAGGCTAATCTGACAGGTCCCCAGACAGGACTGGTGACACAATTTTCAGGACCCAGTGCAATATGAAAATGTAGGTCCCCTTTTGCAAAAGGTACTAAGATTTTCAAGACAGTGACAGCATAACATTAAACCAAGCAGAGGGCCCTTCTGAGCAGGGGGCCCTGGGTGCCCACATAGGTCACACACCCGTGAAGCTATCCCAGTCCTCACACCTCTCCAGAGAGGGCCAAAAACAGCTGCAACAGTCGGAGGGAAATGAGCAAAGCCCACCGCGGATTCCCCATCCAGGCAAACCTTGACATCCCAAACTCCCTCCTGCAAATTAACTCAGTATTTTGATTAAAAATCATTATAAACTTGTGGGTGCAACAAAAGAAGAACTTGATGTTTTAATACAACTCATTAGAGCAACCTTTATTGGCTCCAGAAATAGAAAGAGGATATAAAATAGAAAGATTAGTTTAAAATCAACACTGCACTGGTAAGGGCGGTCGTGATTCCAGGAACATTAATTGCTGGGTCGTCTCATTACTGATTAAATAAGAAATCTCAAATACCATTAGACAATTGTGATTAAATATATGTCATTCTAATTGAATGTGTGGTTTATTGCCTTCCACTGAATCGGGAGGTCACCTTCCTGTTTTGTATATTTGGAAAGGGCACATCTATGCAGTGACAGCACACGGAGCCATTATTTCTCAGACAGCCCTGAAACCCTCCGAATTGTATCCTAAAATATGGCTGTGTTTGCAGGTGGGGAAGGAGTGTGCCATACAATAGGGAACCTGAGATGATGAAAATAAATCCCACTTAATGTCACGGCTAGGCACTTTTCCCTCGCACCTCATTACCTGGCTCTGGGTTTTCTGACGCTAGAGTCATTTTGCAGTCCCTCTGGTTTTGGAGTCATTTGAGGACTAGAGGGAGTGGAGCATCTCCTCGGCTCAGAGAGGAAGCTCTGAGTCCTTGAAACTGGATCTGGCTGGGATCATGAAGAAATGAAAAACCTTTGGTCTAATCTCTCACTCACTTCTGCCAATGAATCTGGTCAGAAGAGTCTTCTACGGCCCATTCTTTGATTTCCCAGGGACAGGATACAAAATTAATTTTGTCACCACTCTGGTGTTCACTACCCACGTTATCCCATGGGACATGGGCTATCATCTCCCCCACCCTGCTCCTACTTTGTTTGGATTAAGAGGCAAGGTGAAATGGGACAAGCATCCGGCTGTGTGCCTGTGAGTGATATCACCCCACAGGGCACATAATCCAGCGAGAGGACAGGACAGCACTAGCCCCAGGCCACCCTGGAAGGATTATGCAGTAGGTTAAGTTGCTCTTAGGAGCCTTTTATTGCCCGCGCACACACATGTGTGCACACGCACTGAGTTACCATGATCTTTCTTTTTTCAGTTTATTTATTTTGAGAGAGAGAGAGAAAGCACGCATGTGAGCAGGGGAGGGGCACAGAGAGAGGGAGAGAGAGAATCCCAAGCAGGTTCCAAGCTGTCAGGGCAGAGCCCAACACGGGCCTCAATCTCGGGATCTGTGAGACCATGACCTAAACCAAGATTAAGAGTCAGACGTTTAACCACTGAGCCACCCAGGTGCCACCCCCCGCCCCCCACCATGATCTTTCTAAACTCCAGCCCTGGTCACATTGTTACTTCACTTCAGGTGAAAGCTGGGTTTTTCTTGCTAGCTGGGTCTTCACGGCCCCTCACCACCTAACCCAACCTCCATCCCCCAACCCCTGTCTCCCCCTGACAGCCCAAGCCTTGGTGCAGACTCTCAAAAGACCCATCACAATGACATCTCTGTGTCTTGGCTCACATCGTCTGCCCTGCCTCGAATGCTCCTATAACTGTTATTGGGAAATTACTTGATAGTCATGCTGCTCCAGAGTCACTATCAAGGAAGAGAGAAATTCTCCCCTTCTGAGAGTTAAGCCATTGTTCCTAAAGTCTAGGGCTCCCCTACCACCAGGGGGCAGTCAAAAAGCTTTTATATTTCAGTTCAAAGGCGGCAACAGGAGGAGTCCACTCAGTTGCAGCCTGTTGGTGAGGGCTGAGATTTGGCAGCTGGTGGCCACATGGTGCCAGGGGGAAATTTGGGCACCAAGCCGCAGCCTTGGGAGCCGCAGTGTGATGTGACAAGAATGCTGCCACCTGCAATGCTGCTCATCCCCCAAGGGAGCAGGCTGTCCTGGACAGGAGGCTGGGGACAGTGCCAGACAGATGGTGGAGGGTGGGAGGCTGAGACAGTGCCAGACTGATGGCGGAGGACGGGAGGCTGGGACAGTGCCAGACTGATGGTGGAGGACGGGCTGTGAGAGGAGCCTCAGGTCCCTGCAGAGGGGAAAACACACAATGAGACCCACATCAGTTCTGGAGGTCCTGGAAGGGCAGTGTTGCCACAAATGATGACTGGAGGTCAGATGTCTGGTCAACCTGCCTAGCAGGGACTCAGAAGCAGAACTGGGATGATTAGACACTTGTACTTACATATCACTGAGCAGCTCATACCAGACCCGCCTGCCCCCTCTGCCCACACAAGGTGCTCCCCATCCCTCCGTGAAGCCTTCCCCCCCTGCTCCCACCGCAGCCTCACGTCCATTCTGCTGAGAGAGTGCCAACCACATAGTGTGCTGGCATATCCCAGGCTAGACGAGGCCTATTTCTGTACCCCCAGTACCTAGCACAAGGCCTAGCACTCAGCACATGCTCACTAAATACGGAAGGCAGGGAAAAAGGAGGGAAGGAAGGAATGTCAGGCTGCCCAGATCACTAGGCTACCTCCAACACATTAGCAAACCAAGCCCGGTCCCAGCCCTCCAACCCAGCTACTTCCACCAGGCCCTGCCCTGTGTGCCTGCCTGTCACACTCAAAAGAACCCACTACCCTACCTGACTCACAGCAGGGCAGTGAAATGTACTGGTCAGAAGCCCTGGCTCTGGAGCCGGCGCTTCTGAATTCAAATCCTAGCTCTGCCACTTATTAACTGTGTGACCTTAGAGAAATTATTTAACCTCTCTGTGCTTCATCTACCATAAAAGGGATATAATAACACCCTACTCCATCGGGCTCTTGGGAGGGATAAATGAGTAGAGCATGTAAAGTATTTAGAAGGATACAAGGCCTGTAGTAAATGATATATAATGACTGCATTATGATTATCTACTTAAAAACATCTCTCCCCGGGGCGCCTGGGTGGCTCGTCGGTTGAGCGTCCGACTTCAGCTCAGGTCACGATCTCGGTCCGTGAGTTTGAGCCCCGCGTCAGGTTCTGGGCTGATGGCTCGGAGCCTGGAGCCTGCTTCCAATTCTGTGTCTCCCTCTCTCTCTGCCCCTCCCCCTTTATTGCTCTGTCTCTCTCTGTCTCAAAAATAAATAAAAACGTTAAAAAAATTAAAAAAAACAAACAAACAAACATCTCTCCCCAATAACCAGGAGCTCCCTGAGGGTAAGAGCTGTGTTTATTTTTATATATTCAGTACTTAGCACAACTCCTGGCCTAGCTTAGCTTAGGCATCAATAAATGACTGATGGATGCATGAATGAATGAATGAATGAATGATATAGATTGTAAGTCAGAGTGCGGTCCTCTGGAAGCCTGTGGAAGAGAGGGCCCTGAGGGAGAGAGGTTGAGTCAGCTTGAACACTGCTTGGTAAGGGGCAAACAAGTGTGCAGTGGGCTAGACGAGGTGGGGAAGAATCTCCAGGGATGCCAGGGCCTTGCTGCTGGTATTACAGGCCAGAAGGTCTTGGAGTTAAGATGGTAGGCCACTGGGAAGGGACGGAGACAGAAAGAGCTGCCTTTCTCTTGCCCTTCCCTCCTGCTCTCTGCATTCATGTCCCTCTCTTCTCTTTTCCCTTTTCTCCACCTCCTTACCTCCTCCTCCTCTCCATCCTCAGGAAGAGCAAGATATATAGCAAGGCTAACAAGGAAAGCGGGCTGGGTCACTACTACTGTGTAGGTCGATCACAGACAGAAAGGGCGTGCACTAATATCTTCCTGCGGCTGCATTCAGCCGCCCCTCCTGGCCGGTATCTCTGTGGGCAGAAAAGGCATCAGCACTTCTGTGCGGTCTGAAATAAATGATGAGGGAAGTACAATCACTCGATTGACAACCTGCCTGCTAGATGCTCATACAGGAAGGCTTTCTTTTCTATTTCGTCAATTCTTCTTTGGTACAAAACAAAAATCAATAACTCACTGCAAATGTACAACTTTCCCAATTTGGAAGTTCAACTTTTAAGCCTCCTTTACATACGCTGCCCTAACTCAGGGCTGGGGTCTGGAGCACAGAATCCTGCCACGTCGTCCATCAACACAGCCAAGAGATGCTGTGTTGGAAGCCAGAGCCACAGACAGCACCAAGAAACATTTCTCTCCATTAGAATTTGTAGTCAAAGGCCCCAGTCTGCTCTGGTTCTAGAATCTCATTTCATTTCTGCTGTGCACTTCGCAGGCTGGTAGGTATGACAAATTGTCTTATCTTTGTCTAACCTTTGTGGGACCCATGCTGGCTTCAGGGTTTAACTTTATATATGGCTTCAGTTGAATAGCAAAGTGGTTCTCTTAAAATGTCAGACTGTAAAATGCTGAGTCATTCACCAAGAAAAGGCTGGTCCTAAGTAGAAATTAGAATCACTGGGGCACATAGAGTAATACCACATATCTTCCGTCTAAATAGAGGGAGACGGAGCTTAAGTTCAGATCAAATTTAGAAGGTAACTCTGAGCTCCAAAGGGACTGTTTGCTCTGAAACACAAGAATGAATCAGATAGAAGGATGAAGCATCTGTTGAAATATTGTCATTCCTAAAAGCAAACACAGTGGTGTGGATGTGACATTCAACAGTTTATGTACTTAACAACTGACTAAGCTATACCAGATGAGACAAAACTATGAAGACAGGCAAGCAAACAGAGGTGTAAGAAGTGATACAATCCTGCCCATATGCCTAGAAGGCTCTTTTATTTTTTGGCTTTGTAATTGTACTGCCTTTACATTTATAAGTGAATTAAACACTCCAGCAATAATTGTTTCAGGCTGGATCATGGCTAAATCCCAAAATCAGCGGGCAAGATATGATGAGAAACAGGATATTTAAAGAATCTCCCCCCACAAAATACTTATTACAAAGGTAAAAACAGCAACTTTACAGTGGCGAAACCAGGAATGAGAGATCACAGTTAATGTCACTGTTATGAAAACAAAGAGAGGTCATGTGCCTCCCTGTAGGATGCTCTGAGGACACATCACTTTCATGATACTTTTGCCAGAAATGCATAACCTGGATTTAAATTGCAAGAAAACATCATAGAAGCCCAAATTAAGACCATTCTGGAAGATAACTAGCAAGAACTTTTAAACAGTGAAAAGGTTATGAGGGACAAAACTGAAGAACTGGCCCAGATGAAAGGAGATTGAAGCAGGACAGTACACGCAATGTGTGACCCTGGATTGGGTCCTGGGCCACTAAAGAGGTCTTGAGTGGGAAAAATGGCAAAATTTGAATTGGATCTGTAAATTACAGTATTGTATCAGCTTCCCACACTTTTATTTTTTTTATTTAAAAATTGTTTTTCTTCTTTTTTTTAATTTTTTAATATTTATTTTTGAGAGAGGGAAAGACAGAGCATGAGTGGGGGAAGGGCAGAGAGAGAGGGAGACACAGAATCCGAAACAGGCTCCAGGCTCTGAGCTGTCAGCAAAGCCCAACGTGGGGCTCAAACTCACGAACTGTGAAATCATGACCTGAGCTGAAGTCAAACGCTTGGCCAGCTGAGCCACCCACGTGCCCCTCAACTTCCTGCTTTTGATCATCATAGTCCTGGTGATATATGATGGGAGTATTTGGGGAAAGCTCGGTGGGGGTGTATAGGAATTCTTTGTACTGCTTTTGCAACTTTTTTTCTTAAGCCTAAAATGAATTAAAAATCAAAGTTAACAATAAATAAAACTTTAAGTGAATTAAAGGATCTCAATTAAACAATTACAAAGATAGGACAAAGGAATGCTTGCTCTGTAAAGGCCTTTTCCCCCGTCTTGGAGAAAAAGAGAGAAAAGGGTTTTGGTAACTGTTGAAAACACAGTAATACTATCCAAAATATAGGAAACTGGCTATATAAACAATGAGGCATATGTCATGGATTTCTTCTTTCCTCTAATTGTGTAAAATCTGCACATCTTTCATCAAGATGGACAACGGGGCTCTGAAGCTAGAAGAGCCGGTGTGAAGTGAGGGAGCACGGCTGTTTTCCTACAGAGCAAAACAAAGCCAGCCAGCGCTGCTGCGTGGAGACAGGGCGCGTCGGCAGAGTTTCGCTGACTCCATCTCCTCCTCCATAAAAAGGACCCATCTTAGCGCCCGTGCTGAGAGACAGAAGGGTGCAAACGGAGTGTCACTGCTCTCAGGCAGTGCAGGGCATGGCAGTGCCACCACTGAGCTGGGAGCATCCTGGGCCACGGCACCGCGGCTCACCTGGCTGGAAGGGACAGCGGCCAAAGGAGCCAGCCTCACTCTGGAACAGCTGTATTTAAAGTCTCTGGCTTCAGTATTCACGCCTCCTCTAGGGTTTCCTCACCCTGCTGAGCAAGGCCTGGGATGGTGAGGGTCTTCGGTAAGGGAGGGGAAGAGCCCCACACTCATGTCGTCACCGAAGTCATGTCATTTGGGATTTCAGGCCAGCTCCCTGCAGCCTCCCCACTCCATACTACCTTCTCACCAGCCTGCTGCCCACTTCCAGGCTGCTGTGTTAAAGGCGTGAGTTACGTTTCACATCAACATGTGGCAAAGGCAGAGATTCAAGGCAGGAGGGTGCCTGGGCCTGGGATGAGGCAAGGAGACTGGTGGGCTTGGGTCCCACCAAGCCCCTTTTCATGGAGCCTGGGGTGGGAGCCCTCATTCCAACCCCACCATGAAGAGATCTCATTCACTCCCCATCCACTGTACTCACACCTGCTGCCTCCAGCCCATTCTCAACCTCCTGGAGCGCAGAAAGCTTACTTTCCATTCTTGAGGACAGCACAGAAGCCTACAGCTCCTCCAGAGCCTGCACTGCCTGCTTCACAAGGCAAGGGCCAGCCAGGCAACATTTGGCGTTGTCTGCCCATCAAAGTCACTGTCTGACCCAGGCGTCCTATCTCGTATCTCCTGTTCCTATCCCAGCCTGTGTCTCCCCTGCTCCTATCCCAGCCCATCCTCCAAGAGCAAACGGAGGGTGGGAGGCTGCTTCCCAGCTCTCTGGGTGCCATTCTCCCTCTCCCCAAACAGCTAAGTCAACAAGTGTTTGTGGAGCCTCTGCTGCCTGTCAGATAAGCCACAACTGTCAAAAGCAATCTGCAAGAGTCTTCAATGTCAGACAAATCGAGATACAAGTTCTGGTCCTAGAGTTAATGGCTGTGCATTCTGGGCTGAGTCACTACCTTTTCTGATTTCAATCACCTCATCTGCACAATAGAGAAAACGATATGTACCTTGCAGGGTTGTTCTGAGGCTCAAACAAGATGATGTCTACAAAACACCTAGTGCAGGGTACAGCACACGCCAGACAGTGAATGTTCAGTTCCAACCACTTTAATAATACAGTCATTGTTGATTGAGCATACCAGTCTCTGGTGTGGGCCTACATATCACCTGCGTCATCTCATGTGAGCTCGTCATAAACCCATGAGGCAGTGTTTTTCATGCCCTTACACAGGTCAAGCAACTTGTTCAAGGTCATACAGGCAGGAGGTGGCAGAGCCAGGACTCAATCCTTGTCATCCCAAATACCAGGCTTTCTGGTCTTCACAGCATGGGCATCCTCCCCTGCCACCCTGCTTTGTCATACATCAGGACTGAGCTGACACCAACACAAGGGGCAACTGGGAAGGACCAGATCCCAGAACCAAAGGACGCACAGCAGCAGACCCCATGGTGGAAAGAAAGGAGGACCACAGCCCCAAGTACAATCAAAGTGATGGAGTCTCATAACAGCTTGGTGGAGGGGGGCAGGGGAGGACTGGGTAGCCAACAAGTCAACCTGGCTGACTGTGCACTACTGGGAACTGGGGTCTGATGCATCAGAGTACTGCACTGTTGTGGTTGGTATGAGGGAGGTATGCCCGGCAGATTACCTTGTGGTTCTGGAACCAGCAGGAGCACCTGGGAGCTTGCTAGAAATGCAGAACCTCAGGCTCTCCTGGATCAGATATGCAACAACAGTCACAGGTTTTTCTTACGTACAGTAAAGTCTGAGAAGCATGGGGTCAGAAAGTAGCTGGTCCTCAGCCACTAAATTGGGGAAAGCACACAATGGTGGTTCTCAACCTTGACTGGACATTCATTCACCCAAGGAGCTTCTAAAAAAATCCCAAAGCCAGGGCCAACTCCAGATCACTTAAGTCGGATTCGGGGGGGGCGGTGGCAGGACGCAGGTATCAGTGTTTTAAAACTCCCCAGGTAAGCATGAGATTTTGCTTGTTAAGAGGAAGAAATGTGGGGGCGCCTGGGTGGCTCAATCGGTTGAGCGTCTGACTTTGGCTCAGGTCATGATCTCGAAGTTCATGAGTTTGAGCCCCACATCACGCTCTGTGCTGACAGCTCAGAGCCTGGAGTCTGCTTCGGATTCTGTGTCTCCTACTCACTCTCTGCCCCTCCCCCGCTCACTCTCTGTCTCTCAAAAATAAATAAATGTTAAAAAATTCTTTTAAAAAAAGGGAAAGAAATCTGGAGTCAGATCCAAATTCTGACTCCATTTACTAACCATGCCACCTTGGGCATATCACCCCACATCTCTGAGCTTCAGAGTCCTCAATTGTATAGCAATGACAATAACAATATCCAGCCTACAGGGCTGCTTGTACGGATCTGTGACCCAGGAATCGCAAATGACCTTGCAAACTGTAAAGTGCCACAATGGTAGTATCTACTCCTTTGCTTTTCATGTCGCATTTCTTCTGAAGCACAAAACCAAGGACAGGAAGGGAGGCCTCCTTTCTTTTGGTTTTGTTGTTTCATTTAATCCTAATTCATCCTCACAAAGTCCCTAGAAGGCACAGAAAGAGAGAATCACCTACTGGATGACTCACTTAGTGTTTACTGGGTCCCCTGCCTACCCTGGTCCCCATCTCCCTCACAACGCTCTGTGATAGGTGCACTCTTAAGGAAGACAGCCAGGTCTGACCTCCATACAGTCTGATAAACCCATTGGCCCTTTTAGCTCCAAAGTCTCATCCAGGGTGCACGTGTCCTGGGGGCTGGGGTCAGGAAGACTACCTCAGTCTCAACATGGAGTCTCTCCCTTCTGGTCACAACAGGGTAGTCAACTGCAGGCTAAATGAGGAGGGTCTGCTAGAAAGAACAGGGACATGGAGCAAAGACCTGTGTGCAAGTGAGGGACTTCAGGTGGGGAAGGGTCAGGTCCAGAATTTTATGCTTCACTCCAGCTCTACTTCTAACTTACTTACATCATCAGATGAATTGTTTAACTGTTATAAGGTCCCACCTCTCTTCATGAGGTCATGCTACAAATCTCTATTAACCACTGGAATGTTGTTGGAAAGTTATGAATGGTCCATATGATGTCAATTAATAAAGAATGCATTATGCTTTATTTAAAACACTTGCTAAATGGTAAACAAAGCATTGTTATCTCCATTTTAAAACTTTTAAAAAGTGAGATGTGCCTGGGTGGCTCAGTCAGTTGAGCATCCAACTTTGGCTCAGGTCATGATCTTCCAGTTTGTGAGTATGAGCCCCGCATCAGGCTCTGTGCTGACAGCTCGAAGCCTGGAGCCTGCTTCGGATTCGGTGTCTCCCTCTCTCTCTGCCCCTTGCCTGCTCACACTCTGTCTCTCTGTCTCTCTCTCAAGAATAAACATTAAATTTTTTTTTTTTTACTTTTAAAAAGTGAGATTTGGGTCCATTGATAAGATTGCCCAAAGTCTTGAAGTTTTATGTAAAAGGCTGTGTTCAGGAATAAAATCCATGACTCCTGGCCCTTAGCCTCATGCTCGCCTACACTGCTAACTGTGGCTGAATTCCACTGAGTGTAGCCATGAGAAACGTATCTCCACTTCTACCTCCACAGAAAAAAACAAATGGTAGCAGGTGTGCCACGTCCAGTTGTGACTGGTCCTGCTTTAGCATCAAAGGAAGATTTAGTTTCCAAATAAAGTCATTTCTAGAAAGAAAGTTTGCAAAATGTAAAATCTCATATTAACAATCTTCGTGACTGGAGGGGGGTGGGAACAATGCCAGGGAGAACGCAATGGCAGACAGCTGGAGATGCAGGTGTGCAGCCTTGTAAATTACTCACAAGAGCAAACTCTTCACGAGAGCCCCAAGACCCACAGCTTAGTGGGAAGACCAGTGCTCCTTTCCACCCAAGTAATCCACAGTCCTGAGAGGAGGATCACGGCCGCCATCCCAGCTCCCCTCAGGACAGGACCTAATGGGCTTTATTCCAAACATCAAGAGTGATAGGCACCTTTCAGGCATCTGCCCAGATCACAATGGGCCTCTTTCTTTTGGAACTGCCCCCCACCCTTAGGTGGAGCCAGCAGTCAGGCTGGTACCTTCACAATACATATGCAGGTGCCTTCACACACCCAACCACTGTTGACTGGGTGGTCAAAGTGGTCACCTGACCCGGGCCAGGCCCATCAATTTCTCTCTCTCCCTGGCGTCTGGAGTGAGGGCAGGCTCCAGGAAGTAGCATCCATCCATCTGAACTGGGTTACTTGAATGGAGACAAGGAAAACTCAGGAGCTATAGGGCATCCATTTCATCCCACACGTACAGAGAAGTGAAGTCACAGGTACATCCTGAACAGGACTTTGTTTACAGTTAATGTTTCTTTTGGAGGGAAGTGGAGGAAGAAAGGGAATGAAGGGTCTGTGTCCCTAACAGCTTCAGAGCTCCTAGTCCCAACTCTTAAGAGGCCCAACTGTCCTTAGATTCTGCAACATCTTCCTGTGTCCCAATATACTCTGTTTTTTCCCTTTTCTTTTCTTTCTTTCTGCCCTGTCCCCCACCATCCTACAATTGGCTGTAGTTGGTTTCTGTTATTAACAGCCAAAAGAACTTTGAAAAAGACCTCAGGTCAGAGAAATAACTCCCACTTTGATGATTGTTTGACATGGCTACATGCTACTGAAAGAAGCTCACCCCTGCTTCCTCCAAAGGCCCCTGCAACAGAATTTAGAGAAGTATCTGAAGACAACTTTGGACCCACTGGAAGCTACACGAAGTGCTTTAAGTTAAGCGGAACATGATAAATAAGTAAACTGAAGTAGCCTCTAGACCTAATTTAAAAAAATAATAATAATAAAACCAGGTCCACTTAGAGCTTAAAATGGCATCTGGCTAGATACTCCTGAGGATGTGTCTCTAAACTTCTCCCTAAATTACTTATGACATAGAAAAAAGACAAAATTCACAACACTGAAAATGAAGACTAATCAACAACCTGTTAACCAGAATCTAGAAGGAGTTTCTGTTAATTAAATAAAGCTAATGAAGCTGAGCTGCATTGAGACAAATAATCCATGTTTCTACTTGATTTTCTTTAATGTTTATTTATTTTGAGAGAGAGAGAGAGAGAGAGAGCAGGGGAGGTGCGGAGAGAGGGAGAGAGAATCTCAAGCAGGCTCCAGGCTGCCAGCGCAGAGCCCAATGTGGGGCTCAAACCCATGAACCATAAAATCATAACCTGAGGTGAAACCAAGAGTCAGACGCTTATTCGACTGAGCCACCCAGGAGCCCCAATTCATGTTTCACCTTGTAAACAGGGTAGTCTCATCCACCTAAAAAATTATGGGAAGACTTTGCCTTTCTCCTACTTTCCACCCCCAGTTAAAAGACCCAGGGCCAAAGCAACCAAAAATCTGGTTTTTCACTCTGGGTGCTACTTTGGGCCTGGGCCAGCAAACTTTTGCATCTTGCCCAATATAACTACATCCATTCACAGAATACAATTCCCGGGAAGGCATGGAGCAGGAAGTAGAAGAGGACTAGCAATGGCTCATCACATTGTGGAACATATTTATTCCACATATGATGCTTTGCAGGCAGGATGAAGGCAGTCTGTGCTGGTGAGAAAGATTTGTGCATACTCCATCAGTTCTGAATGTTACAGGCAGAAGTAGGAGGAGATCCCACAACAGTTCATCAGTTCATCATTCATCAAGATGAATCCTATCAGTTCTGGGAGCTACAGGGGAGCTGTGCACCTCAACTGGCCCTCTAGCTACAGACCTAAAAAGTCTTGAGCAAAGCCAAGGACAACCCACACTTCCTCTGTGTTAGCAAGCACCCAGTCTCCATAGAGCACTACCTGCTTAAAGGTAAGTAAAGTGAAGGGGGTCAGGGTCGAGGGGAGATCCTCATGGGGTCTACAGAAAGACAGTGCCACATTTGAGAAAGAGAGCATCACCCAGAAGACTAAGAAAAAGAGCACACCTCTGAAGATGATTTGCTATAGAAACCAGAAGAAAATTGGGGGAAATTGGCATCTATAATATGAAAAACATAATATGGCCCTGTGAAGTTAAACTGAAAACCATATGGAAAACAAGCTGAAATAAAGAGAGATGAGGATAACTTTCACAGACTTCCATGAGAGATGATATTTTAGGTTCTTACAAAAATGCAATGACAGGGGAGGGCTCTTTTGCTATGCTAAGCCTAATTGTGATTCTTTTAAAATAAACAAGGAGGGGGGCGCCTGGGTGGTTCAGTCAGTTAAGCGGCCAACTTCGGCTCAGGTCATGATCTCGCGGTTCGTGAGTTTGAGCCCCGCGTCGGGCTCTGTGCTGACAGCTCAGAGCCTGGAGTCTGTTTCGGATTCTGTGTCTCCCTCTCTCTGACCCTTTCCCGTTCATGCTCTGTCTCTCTCTGTCTCAAAAAAATTAATAAACGTTAAAAAATTAAAAAAAATAAAATAAACAATGAGGGGCACCTGGGTGGCTCAGTTGGTTAAGCATCCAACTTTGGCTCAGTTCACGATCTAGTGGTTTGTGGGTTGAAGCCTTGCATTGAGCTCTGTGCTGACAGCTCGGAGCCTGGAGCCTGCTTCAGTTTCTGTTCTCCCTCTCTCTCTGCCCCTCCCCTGCTCACACTCTGTCTTGCTCTCTCTCTCAAGATATAAATAAACATTAAAAAAATTTTTTTAATAAAAAATAAAAATAAAATAAACAATGAGACAGAACTTTTAGGACACAAGAGGTAGAAGTTAGTTTAAAATTTTAAGAGTAGAGGGGCACCTGGGTGGCTCAGTCGGTTAAGCGGCCGACTTTGGCTCAGGTCATGATCTCACGGTCCGTGAGTTCGAGCCCCACGTCGGGCTCTGTGCTGAGAGCTCAGAGCCTGAAGCCTGTTTCAGATTCTGTGTCTCCCTCTCTCTGACCCTCCCCCGTTCATGCTCTGTCTCTCTCCGTCTCAAAAATAAATAAATGTTAAAAAAAATTTTTTTTTAAATTTTAAGAGTAGAGTTTTTAAAACAGTTCATCCAAAACAATATTAAAACAATATTCAGTTATTATCCACCCAAGTTTCAGCCCTTTGTGAGAGATCTCTTTTATCAAATGTCTGAGCCAATCAGAAGACCACACACCCACTGGGGAAAAACTGTACCCTGAAACTTTTTTTTTTTTTTGGCAGAAATGATGGGAGTGTTAAAATCCAATAATAACTTCATTACCTTGTTTGAGACAGTTTCACTGTAAAATTACTCTTCTTTTACCAGCAACAATAAAAAAAATTTTTAAGAAAGCAAATTCAGAGCCATTCTTAAAGAAATCTTTTAGAAAAGATACCTGGTGATTTCAGAATATGTGTTATCACAGTAACTTCAGCTGCTGTACACATACATTCAATATTTGTATACCAGACGAAATATAATAAAAGTTGATTTGTTACTTACAAAACAGCCCAAGGCAAATGTTCCCAGTTTTCAAGAGCAGCTCTCCACCCAGGGGCACCCAGGCTAACAAAAGTTCTGCTGTCTTCATCATGTGGCCTCCAAGGTTGTCCTTGTCATTTCCTGGCACTTATCTGGAAGGGGAGGGGTAGGGAAAGGGGTAAAGCATGGATGAGAGTTCAATGAGCACTCTTATGGGTAAGTCCTATAAATCACACACATCACTGGGGAACCCAGATGCCTGGTAAATATCATGGGGCTTCAGGCTTATAAAGGAGAATTTGACTGATGGAGGCCAAGAACAGATGGAAAGGAAGCTGCTTTTGACTTAAAAAATTTTTCCAATAAAATAAAAGTATTGAATAAAAATTAAAAGCCATATATAAAGCAGTAAATGAGTGGAATTTACATGGCAGAAGGTCAAATAAGTATTATGGATGGCAAACTCGAGAAATGCTATCAAAATGCAGAGAAGGGAACAAAGAATTGAACTATCCTGTTTCACTGATCCTAAAGACATCCATTTTCCCACATGTTAACACTTTGAAAATCAGGTTAAGTCTTACTATCAGTGACATCTTACAATCATTTGGACTGGGGAGCTGTCACGGTGAGGCTAGCAAGTCCTGGCCATGGGCAAACTTTAGTCTCAGCTATTCATGTTGTAAGCACTTTAATTGAGTTATGTACATTGTTGTGATTACATGTGAGTTTAATTGCCATTTGAAATGTCTTCTAAAAGAATTACACTATGATTTGGCATTGAAACAAGAAGTTATTGTGTATGCAGAAAGGCATGGAATTAGACCAGCAGGAGATAATCTGATATGACTGAAGCAAGTATATTATTGGAGCAATAACAGCAATTGCTTTTTTGTTTTTAAAGAAAAACCAAGCACTTGATAGGATCCAAGAAAGAGAGAAGTTTTCTTGAAGTACAAACTAGGTTTTGTCACTGAGATACATGCAAAATGGACTGTCTATGACATGCCAAACAATGCAGTTGAAGGCAGGAGAAACTAATAAATCCCCCAAAATAGATGAAACATTTGAAAACAAGGAAGGGCTTGTGTGTGATCAATTTACTGATTTCACAGGACTGTAATTATGGCATGATGGCATAGCTTATTGGCAGCATTTTTTCTTTCCTCTAGTTGTACATAAAATAGTGCTTCTTATAGTCAATACCATCTTAGATTCAATAATATATAGAAATTTAAAAAAGAAAATCTTGGGGTGCCTGGGTGGCTCAGTCGGTTGGGCGGCCAACTTCGGCTCAGGTCATGATCTCACGGTCCGTGGGTTCAAGCCCCGCATCGGGCTCTGGGCTGACAGCTCAGAGCCTGGAGCCTGTTTCAGATTCTGTGTCTCCCTCTCTCTCTGACCCTCCCCCGTTCATGCTCTGTCTCTCTCTGTCTCAAAAATAAATAAACGTAGAAAGAAAGAAAGAAAGAAAAGAAAAGAAAAGGAAAGAAAAGAAAAGAAAAGAAAGAAAATCTTTGCTATGGAAGACCAGGAATAGAGATTCAGCTGAAAAATTGTACTGTTGAAGAAAAATCCAGAACAATCAAAAGAGAAGGAATCATTCAAGATATAATTAAAGAAAACTTTCTGAAAAAGAATGGGAAGAGGGGAAGCTGACTGGGATGAAATGGGCTCACCAGGATCCAGGTAAAAGTAATCCAGGAATATTCTGACAAGTTTTAAAATTATAAACAAATAAAAAACATATTTTTCCATATATATCCAAACCAAAAAAAAAAAAAAAGAGGTAAATGTCTATAAAGGAATAAAAACCATGCTGCCCTTGGTTTTCTCTTCTACAATGATAGAGCAATGTCTACAGTTTGGACAAGAAAAAGACTTAGACTCAAGAATTTTATTCATGGATAAGTTTCAGTTTTTGAGAGGGAACAACAGAAAGACACTGGTAAGAGCTCAAGATGTCTGCCACTCAAATATTCCTCTTTCAATCACTTTGAAATATATTCCAACTGCACAAGTGATGAATTAACATTAGGAGCACAAAAATGAAAATATCAGAATATAAAAGGACTAGCAGTGAGCAGTGAAACCAATTATTAAACATAGAGATGGGTCTAAAATGATTGTTTAAATACAGTTACAAGAAAGAATATATGTAAAAATAGAGCCAGGACATATACAACAACAACAAATATTTAATAATAACCCAGATCCCAAACCCATATATAACTAATAAACTTTCAGGTAGGAAGGGGGAACAGAGGGAAATAAAAATATACAAAAGTCTTTGTCCTACACACTTGCGAGCCTACAAGTGCCATTTCATTCTCAATTAAACAATCAGAGAAATATTGATTGGTGTTCACATACATTTTTAGAAACACATTACAGAAGACAGTAGGGGACTTTCCTTAAAAAGACAAATGAAGCTTCTTCCCAGCTTTTGCATATTTGGTTTGAAGACCTCTGGACAACACACAGGAAACATTTTAATTTGTCATAAGGATAAACAAATGTTAAATTCCTTGAAGAAGCCTGTGGAGAACCAGGCTTCAAATGATGATTAGATCTTACTGCCTACTAATACTTTCTATTTCTTCTGGTAAAAGAGTCCTACAATCTGGCACGAAAAGATGCTGAATTCTGCCTCAAGGTGGCGCCCTCTATACCTGAGATCAGTGTAAGATGGGAGAATCCTCAGGCCAGACAGCCTTGTTCAACAGAGTCGCTGGTGTCACTGAGAAACACATGAAAATTCAACCGGGGTGGAGCGGAGGAAGCTCTCCAAGATACTATTGTTACACACACAGGACCTAGGCCTGAGGTCAATACATACACCAAGTGTTTTCCATCCACTATTTAACTTGACGCTCGGGACAAACATCCAACGGGCACCATTTTTCCAATGTTACAGGTGAGAATACTGAGGCTTTTTTTCCCAGAATTAAAAGACTGTTTTCTAGAATTACACAGCCAGTGAAGGGGTGGCAGAGAGAGGTCTCCAAGCCAGGAACTTCTGGCTTAAAAGTTCATTGTGCCATACCACACCATTTCCCTAATTCAAAGAGAGAAGATAGAAAGAAAGAGAGTGGAGGTCTGGAAAACAGTGTGGAGGTTCCTCAAAAAATTAAAAATAGAATTATCCTATGACCCAGCAGTAGCACTACGAGGAATTTGTCCAGAGGATACAGGAGTGCTAACTCATAGGGGCACATGTACTCCAATGTATATAGCAGTGCTATCAAATTATGGAAAGAGCCCAGTGACTGATAAATGGATAAAAAAGCTGTGGTTTATATATACAATGGAACACTACTCGGCAATGAAAAAGAATGAAATCTTGGCATTTGCAGCAATATGGATGGAACTGGAGGGTATTATGCTAAGTGAAATAACTCAGTCAGATAAAAACAGATATCATATGTTCTCACTCATATGTGGAATTGGAGAAACTTAACAGAAGACCATGGGGGTAGTAAGGGGGAAAAAAGTTACACACTGAGAGGGAGGCAAACCACAAGAGACTCTCAAATACAACAAACTGAGGGTTGATGGGGGTGGGGGATGGGAGTACAGGAAAAATGGGTGATGGGCATGGAGGAGGGCACTTGTTGGGATGAGCACTGGGTGTTATACATAAGTGATGTATCACAGGAATCTACTTCTGGAGCCAAGACCACATTGTATGTCGGCTAACTTGACAATAAAATATATTTTAAAGGAAAAAAAGGGAGTGGAGGGATTGATTTCATAATGTATAAAGGATTAGTATAGGTGCTTTCTCTTTTACAAAATAATAATAATAATAATAATAATAATAATAATAACAATAATAATAATGCAGTGCACTGGACTAACCACCCTGTGCTAGTACCTCATTAATCCTCCCTAAAACATTCACAAAATGGATATGGGGCTGCTCTTTCTCCAACATAAAAGGTGCTGAGACATTCCCAGAGACTGCCCTGGTCTCCAAGGTTTGACTGGCAAGTACCTTTGAGCCCTCAGTCTTCTTTGTTTCTTGAGTACTCTGGGGTAACCCTTCTCTTGCCAGGAAAGATTACATTAAGTCACTGATTGACTCTAAAGAGGTCAGGTCTAATGCACTGCTCCTTCCCATAGCTTAGAGAACAATACTTAAGACATGAGAATGCACCTGTAATAGCAAAATTTTAGACACCAGCAATGGAGTTATTTTTAAATCTCCCTCCCCCCGCCCCACCAGTGCCCCCCCCCAAAAAACAAAAAAAAAAAAATACACGTCACACTATATTGAGACCGTGGTTCTTCATCTGTGTACCGAGGGCCTTGGCTCATCTACGTGTTACCTAACTCAATGTGTGGTTCCCCCACAAACCGTGTGTAGAGACCAGGCTGGGCTCTGACGTCAACGGGCCGCCGCACTCAGAGAACCCAGACTCGGTCTGAGCGCTCCGTGCCTCCTCCTCTCCCGAGTCCCGGAGCCGCCCTCTCCCAGAACCACCCGCGCGTCCCCGAGCAGCGGCGTCCCCCAGCCACTTGCGCGTCCCCGAGCCGCCCGCGCGTCCACGCCAGGCCCGGAGGCTCCGCTGGGCGGCTGCTGCCACCTCTCGGCCGCCCTCTCCCAGCCGCACCCAGCCATCCCGACCCTCACCTGCCACCCTACCCCAAAACCGTCCCCAGGCATCTGGGTCTGCGGGCGCTCGGCCGGGGGGGCGGGGGGGCGGTTGGGGGTGTGCGTGATCAGTGGGCCTGGGAGAGCGAGGACATTCCCCCACTGGAACTTCCTACGGAGGAAGCGCCTTCCTTTCGGGTCACTGCCGCTGTGCACATAGGACGGATATGGGGATGGGTGCTGCCAGCGCCGACCTCCTCTAAGGTTCTGCGGGGCCCCACAGTTCCCTCCACTCCTCACCACAGCCTGGCCCGCAGGTGCACCTGATAACAACCAGACCCCCAAATCTGGGCCATCCTGGCTGCCTAAAGGAATGCGAATGAGAGCACAAGTTTTTCTAAGCTCAGACCCCTCTGCCAAACACACCGAATTAGAATATCCAGGGCTGAGAACAGTAAACTGTTATTTGGCAGAGTTCCCCAGGTGATCCTAATGGTCCCCACAGGTAGGCCAGGGACCCACCGAGTGAGAAAACTTACATAACCTTTTCCAGATGCTTGCACACTCACAAACACACACTCCTGAGTCTGTGCAAAGACACACACCTAATATCAGGCCCAGTGCCTGAAAAGGATTTCCCTGAGAGTGCCTCTGACCTAGCCCAGGGTGGGTTTCCAAACTTCTCTGTTCATAAGGCCTTAGTGGCTCAGTAATTATTTTCACAGTCCCCCTAGGCCAAAAGAAATACCTAAGGGTCGGTTCTTAAGTAGTTAAGCCCAAACAATGTAATAAGTCTTTATGTCCTAATAACTGAATAGCCATTAGAAAAAATACATATAAGTTGGAAAAAATTATTTTTATTGCATTCTTAAATAACCAACTACTTACTGATGGGATGTGAGTGCTGGTTGGGTACTACACAGCACCTCAAACCTTGGAATCAGATTAGACACTGCCACCCTTATTTCCTATTCTATATTGATAGATGCATGGTGCTTGCATTTGACCACAGCCACCAGTAAAAAGACAGCTTCATGAAGATATGATATCATCAAAAAGCATGTAAAGCAATCTAATGGTGAAACCGCAAATTATCCTGACTAGTTGGTAGTTTACATGGGATCCAACAGATGTTAAGTGTCGCCTTAAACATTTAACATATCCCGTGGAGCCCTTGCATTCACTGCAGGGCCCCAGGACATCTCAGCACAGTCTGGAAACATGCAAGGACTTAGCTCCAGGTCACCACCTCATCTCATGCCACGCTCCTCAGAGTTCATGACGCTTGTTATACACCAGGCACCTTCCCTTCTCAGCACACATTCCTCCTCACTATTTTCTCTGCCCAGAACGCTCTTCCCCAGGTCCTGCCAAGAGGCAGACTCCTTCTCAGCCTTCATATCTTGGCTTAAAAGCACCCATTCCCTGAAGCCTTCTCAGGCTTCCTACCAAATCCCTCTCTGCTCTAACAGCCTGTTTCCTTGTCTTTCTTTCTAGCTCTTATCACTAGCTGAAGATATCGTGTTTATTTATTAGTTTATTTACTTTCTAGCTTCCTTATCAGGATCAAGTGAGCTTTATGAAAGCAGGGAATATTGTTCGTTACTGTTTCCCCAGAACCTAGAATAATGCGTAGCAATAAGTAGACGATCGATAATTGTTTAATGAATGAATGCAGCCACTACACTGAGCCCAGGGAGATAAAGGTTTGAAGAATGTGCTTTAGATGTGCTATGCTTTGATCTTCACAACAGCCGTTAAAAAAAATGGATGTGATTAACCCCCAGGAAATCAAGATTCAGAGAAGTGTGGGGCACCTGAGTGGCTCAGTCAGTCAAGTGTCTGGCTCTTGGTTATAGCTCAGGCCATGATCTCGTGGTTTGTGAGTTCAAGCCCTTGGTTGGGCTCCCCACTGACAGTGCAGAGCCTGCTTGCCATTGTCTCTCTCTCTCCCTCTCTCTCTGCCCCTTCCGCGCTCATGCTCTCTGTCTCTCTCTCTCTGTCTCTCAAAATGAATAAACTTTTTTTTAATTAAAAAAAAAAAGATTCAGAGACATGTTCAAGGCTGCATAGCTGAATGGCAGAGCTAAGATTCAAATTCAGGTCCAGCTGACTTTTCATAAAACCACACCACCTCCCATAGATTTTCCATTATTTGCCCAGAAAAGCTGAGGCCAGCAGCAAAGGAAACGGACCCTCAGGGCTAGTTCCCAGAGTCCTTAGAAGAGAAAGTGGCCCACAGTGGAATTCACCCTCTAGAGGTTCCACTCCCCCCACACCCAGGAGAGACCAAGAGAGATGTCCCTCTTCCCCAGGAAGGTCGTGCCTCTCTGATTCCCCAGCTGGGAGCTGACACAGGGAGGCCTCCTGCAGCCTCATCTTGTGGCCAGGCCTGTGTTCTGCTGTAAACTTAATGACACGTGTGACTGGTGGCTGCCTCTAACTGCCAAGTTCCCGTTGATCACCCTGACAGGTAGGGGGCTAACACACAGCCGCAGGAAAGGATTTGATGGGCACTGCACTGGGTACCACAGGGCACACAGTTTAGACAGTCTCTGAGTGAGGCAGGGATTATCAGGACCTGCTCACCTGCAGTGCCAGAAATTTCAGGTTGCCACAACGTGAAAGGAACTATGAAAGGGGCACACAGGTCAGACACTGGCCAGCTGGACACAGAGTCTGAGGCCCTTGTACAAAGGACAGGAGATTAAACTTTGGTCTGTAAAGCCAAAAGACCAGCGCTTTGTCATTTTCCCTTCTTCTATGGCTGGCTTCTACCATATTATTCTTAAACTGGGTGGTGCAGGCAAGAAAACAATTCACCTTTCCTCTCCTTGCCTTTACACCCCTTTTACCTGGCCTAGCTCATGCCTGCTTATTCTTCTAGGTTCAGTTCCCTTGATTCCTCCTCCAGGAAGCCTGCTCTGGCCCTCACTGGGTAAGTACCTCTCCTCTGTGCTCAGTGTAACTGGGGCTGACCACACTGCCTTCTAATTGCATGTGTGTGGGTCTGTCCCTGCAGCCAGACTGGAGGCTGTTCTGAGGTGGCAGCTGTGACTTGCTCACAGTGGTGTCCCCAGTCCTCGGCACCATGCCTGGCACATAGAAGGATGTTGCTTAATATTTGTGATGACCAAGTAACTGAGTCCCCCACCCACACACTCTGATGTGGGGTTGAGGAGACGGGACACCACAGTGCTAGTCTCTGTGCTGCGCTGGTATCCATGGGGTCTTGGGAAACCTAGAAGTCATCTAGTCCAGCACACAGGCGCCTGCCTCCTGAGGCCCCTTCCCTGGAAGAGTGGCCTGCTAAAACCACACACACCACCAGAATGACACCCTGAGAAAGGCTTGGCTACAGGCTGCTATCATTTCTTAAGGCTCTGAGCCTACATCACTGATGGCTTAAAACAAACTCTTCGTGACTCAACTTCAATATCTTCTATCCTGTGTGGAGCCTCCCGGGCTCTGCATCAGGTCACCATGACTGCACCCTCTGGGGCTTATGACACCACCTCCACATGCAGCAGCAACCCCAGACTCCTTTACAGCAAAAATAGCTTGCCAGAAAAATCGTCAGAAAAGCAATTAACATGGACCCGGTAACAAGAAAGCAGCAACGTGTAGGAACAAAGGAGATGGCTCTTAATAGCAAAGTTTCCAATTGCCTGCCCTGGGAAGCCAGCACCAGAGACCCTGGGCTTCAGGCATTAGTCATTAGGCTCTGCCCCTGATGCTTTATCTCAGAAGAGCAGAGCACCCCCTTTTCATCATGAGCCGGAAGCTGGTCTGGTGTGAGGGCCTACAGAGACCTCCTGAAGCCAGCAATGAGAGGGAGAGGCAGCAGCTCACAAGAAAGGCAGACAGTCTCCCCGCTGCTTGTGGAGAAATGGTGCCTTGTCTGTAGCAGAGGACGGAGAGGCCGGAGAGAGAACAAACACTGGAAGCATGGGGTGACTGACTGTCTGCCCACGGGCAATGTCATGGGGAGAAATGACAGAGAAACAGAGACACAGAGAGAACAAGCAGGGAGGAAGACACAAAGAGACACAAAGTGGAGAAACAGAAAGGCGAGAACTTATAGAAGAATGAGTTTTTACAATCCAAGAGGGGCATGAGGGCATGAGGGGGTGGTGGTTAACAAGAGCACAAGTGGAATATTCTAGACCTCATCACCAGTAACTACAAAGCCAGATCGAACTTACTTTCCCAAACTGTGACCCACCTGGGGCTTAGATTCTAAGCTCCCACCAACCAACCTGTCAGCACATCCAGCAGGGGTCTCTGAGAGGGGCCAGGACTGCCTCACGGGAACTCGAGAATAGGCCCCTGCAGTGGAAGACCTTCCAGGCTGGCCTCCCTACCAGGCCTCCACCATGGTGCCCCTGAGCTCATTGCTCTGCAAAGCACGGCGGCCCCCAACCAGGGCCACCACCATAACTACCACTCTGGCCACCAGAGAAAGGGCCCTCCTCATATGCTTCCTTCTCAGCCCTAACTATGGAATCCACCCTCGTCCAATACCACATGGCATGTCTGAGACCAGCTACATTTCATGAATTTCCTGAAGGACAGAGGAACCTACGTAGACCTCAGTGCAGCCAAAGGCCCCTCACCACCTGCATCCCATGTCACACCACCCACCTTCACAGCCAGGAGCCTCTCCTCTCCCACCACCAGAAATGTGCCAGGCACCTACATGCTCCCGGCTGAGTCAGAGATGGTATCTCACCTGGCCTACCTCCCATAACCACAATGCTGTGCATCGCTCCCTTCCACAACCCTTCCCTTCCAGAGGACACCACTTCTACTACGGCACAGTCCAGATGGGCTCAAGCAAAACCATCTCATAACATCACACAACGGTGCATCTCCCAAGGCCTGGCTGATCCGTTCTTAACTAATCTCATGTGGGGGAAGTCAGAAGTGCAGTTCAGGTGAGGTAAAAAGCTCAGTCCAGATTTTTCTTACTGTCTTTTTAATAAAGGTTAAAACTGGGGGGCCCAATCCCACCAAAGTGCCCTTTCACAGGGAGATGCCAACGGATTCTCTCCTCGAAACCACCAGCTGAAAGTTTGTGTTATTTCACTTGCTCAGAGTCTGTATGGTCCAGCTCTGCTCTTCTCTCCAGCCCACCTCCACCACTCTGTCACATTCAAGCCATCCCTTGCCCCCTTGGCCACTGACCCTCTTCATGGCTGTGTCTTCTGCCTACTGTGTCCTACTCATGTTCAAAACTCAGTCCAGATGTTGCCACCTCTGGGGAATGTTCCCTGATGGAAAACATCTAACCCAGGGCCCCCTGGGCTGTGTTCCTGCTCCCATACCTGCCCGATTCACTGGAGGTGCTTGAAACTATTTTGTGGCAAGAAAATAGTTCCACTCCCTGGAAGAGTGGTTATAAGAGGGCACCAGGAATAAATTCCCTTGAGGTCTTCCATGGAGACATTCGTTGGTCACCAAAATCTGCCTTCTCCTTTTATAGGAATAGATGTAGAGCTGCGTGCTGGCTACCAAGAAGGGACCACATTTCCCAATGCCCCTTGCTTCCATGAGACTAAGTTCTCACCACTGGAAAATGAGCAAAAGTGACACCTGCCACTTAAAATACCTCCACGGGTTCCTCCACATTCTTTCTGGAACCCAGAAGAGCCAGCATCCCAGCTTCAGTCAGCAGTGCTAATGCCCTGGGGTGGTGCCGGGTTCCTGAATCCTCTGATGGCATAAATGAACCCATCTACTCACTGTGGACTATTAAATGTGAGAGAAATAAACCTCGGTATTCTTCAAGACACTGTATTCCTGGATGTTTTTCTTACAATGTCTTTGCCTTTCCCGTTAATGGTAACAAGAGCAGGCAATTTCCTGGCGTGAGTCACATCTGGTTTCCTCACACAATAGTGACAATACCCTCTAAAGATCAGTCTCACAGAACGCGCTGGTTAACAGTCAGTCCTGAGCCTCCCGGTGAATAACAAAGTACCTCCCTGCACCACCTGTGCCAAGAGACAAGTACAGCCTCCTTTCATCCAATAGGCCATGCACCTCTTTCTTCCTTCATTTTGCCTCCCCCTTTCCCTGCCCCTCAGCTGAGCAGTGTGAGCTAGTACCTGCCTTCCCAGAGCACCTGTCCTCTTCTTCTGTACGATGAAGGACTAGTCTTGACTGGTGCTTCTCAACCCTGGCTGCTCATTAGAATCCACCTGGGAGCTTTTAAAAACTGAGATGCAGAGGTCCATGCCAGGCCAATTAACACCAAAGTTCTGTGGGATACAGAACCTCTAACTCAGAACTCTATCCAGTTTTCAGATTGACTGCATCACACCCCAGAGCCATGTTGTTCTGGTCACGATCCAGCCCAACATAGCCTGCAGTGGGCTCTGTGTCTCGTTGATGATTCATCACTTACGTACAACACCCCAACAAGCACCAACCTCAACGTCCATCACCCATTTTCCCTGCCTCCCCAACCACCTCCCCATCAACCCCCAAGTAGGTTCTCTGTATTTAAGAGTCTCTTACATTTGACTCTCTCTCAGTTTGTAACTATTTTTTTCCTTCCCTTCCCCCACGATCTTCTGTTAAGTTTCTCAAATTCCACATAGGAGTGAGAACATATGATATCTATCTTTCTCTGACTGACTTATTTCACTCAGCATAATACCCTCCAGTTCCATCCACGTTGTTGCAAATGGCAAGAACATTGCATTCTTTTTCATTGCTGAGCAGTATCCCAGGGTGTGTGTGTGTGTGTGTGTGTGTGTGTGTGTGTGTATACCACAGCTTCTTTATCAATTCATCAGCTGATGGACATTTGGGCTCTTTCTATAATTTGGCCATAACCAATGTGGCCACTTTAAGTACAAAGTGAAAAGCATCTCCAGGAGCAGTGCAAACATACAACTTGTAGCAGCTCTGGCTGAACCTCTGAGCCCAGTTTCCTTAGCGGTAAAACAGGAATAATGAGAGCCACAACACAGATATGATACAAAAGTATGAACAAGGACACGATACAGCATAGCACCTAGCATGTAGGAAGTGCTCAATGAATGTTAACTCTCCCCTACTTTCCCCCCAAAAGTTTTCCACATCCCCAAACCTATACCTTTGTGTCCCCTGAGTGACGGGGGCCCCTGTGCCACAGCCATGTGAGACCTTTGCAAGGATACCTGAAATGCAAGGCAAGGGAGATGTAGACGCTGCTCAATGTGGGCAGAGCAAGGCAGCCACTAACAGTACGACAAGTTTTGCAATGCACAACTCGTGAGGACCTCTCTCACCTCGGCTCTCTCTCACCTCTCTCACCACGGCAGAGCCTGGGCCGTGTTCTTAGTGGGAGGTCCGAGCCGAGCTCATCATAGGTTTGGTTACTTCAACAGCTTTCTGGAAAATGTCAGTGAAGTGTCTTGAGGAAGAAGTACCCTTAAAGTTTGAACACATTGCACAGTGCCATCCACATTCCCTATCCCCTATGCCCCAATGTGACATCGCCCCTCATCAGGCAACCAATCAACCTGCCCATAAAGTATGTCGTGATCATGCCCACCTCAGGGACACACAAGCCATTCTTTGTGCCCCTCCTTAACATTGACCACACAATGAGAACGGGAAACAGAGCAGGACAAATGGAGAAGATGAATCCCACCAAGAGATATCCTGAAGCTTCCATTCTGTGGGAGCTCCCAGCCCCCAACAAGGCAGACCAAATCACTCAGTTCCCAGACCGGGGCTCCAACTCACTGCAGCCGCAGGTGAGTTTCCAAATGGGACAGTCCTATGGTGTGCCACAGCCATGCCCTTTTAAAGGAAATGGCCTGGCTACAAAGTCAACTCCAGCCAGTTCTGTTTTGTATCACACCCTCCCCGGCCCAGCTGATTGCAATGGAAGCAAACTCCCAAAGGGCCAATTCACTGGCTGGCCAGAGACCCTTGATGTGCCCAAGCACCAAAAAAAAAGGTGGGGGGCATCAATTAGGGTTCTGTCTCAGGAAACAGAACTGGGAAATACCAAGGGAATAAGTTAGCTGGCGGTGTGTGCTAAGACTGAAACGCCATACGGTGCAGAGAGTGGAGAGATGTCAGAGGGACCACGATGGGGTGGGGGAACTAGCCCTAGAGCAGAACTCAGGGCAAGGTCAGCAGCAGATAGTGAGAGAAGGCAGGCCACCTTACTGGGTAGAACCAGGGCAAAAACCAGACTATTGCTCCAGTGTGAGCTTAGACCCAGAAAGCGGGCTCTGGGACATAGGTTCCCTCTGTTGCTCTGCTGTCCTGTCAACCTCCTCCTCCCCTACTTCCCGCCAACTGCTGTGGAGTAGCCTGTTTACAACAACCGAAAGAACAGCTCTGCTAAACCTCTTAGAGAAGACCATGAAAGGGACCACTTAATAAGGAAGCTACTGGAAAGGACGACAACTGTTCTGGAGTTTCCAGGAATAACACTAATTAACATACGTGTAACCATTTGCAAATTTTGGCTTGGAAAAATGAGGAGAAACATGGAAATTGATGGGGAGCTCTCTCATCAGTGACGATAGAATCCATTCATTTTAATCAGATGACCAGATGGAGGACTTTGTAATCTATGGCTCTCCCACCCCCATGTTGGTGGATCGTCTAGAGCTTCAAGGAAACTCCCCAAGAGCAAAGAACAGAGAACAGCATCTTGAAATATACCCTTGCGGCCACTAGAGGGAGACACTTCCTTATGAAACATGTCCTAGCCAGTTCCCTACCAGGGGGGATTCTTACCAGATTTTGTGGAAGGACCACTTTGCATTCTTCCTCTTTTAGGCAGCATCCTCTCAGGAGCCAAATGGGCTCTTACCCTGCCTTGGTCAACAACAACAACAACAAAAGAAGAAGAAGAAGAACTACAAGTGTTCCCCTGCTTCAAGTCAACTTTGGGTTGAGGTTACCCCCAATCAAAAAGGAAGCTGGAAAAAACTGCTGCCGAGTGCTGTCTGGGGTGACAGCTTCCTAGGGAGCCATGGGCCTGGGGAGCTGGAGGACAAAGCATTCCTTCCAGGAACTGAGCCGCGCCACGCCCTGTGCCATCCCCACCTTTCCCATTCACCTGCTACCAGCATGGAGGCCTTTTTTAATTTAATTTAATTTTTTTTTTTATTTTTTTGGACCAGCGTTTCAGGAAGCCAGCAGGAAGCTACAACACTTCTAGGCCTAGAGAACACATAGGAAGAGAAAGAAAGAAATCTGAAAGCTTCCCATTCCAAATGAGCCTGCAAATCCAAAATTACAAAATACATGCAGAAATCAAATGCTAAAGCTTAACAGCCAAAACCAGCAACAACCTGAACATAAACCAAGCCACGTGAAATCAGTTTTAGGAAACAGCACAGCAGGCATACACAAGCATGTGGAGGATGGCTGAGAGATGAACGTAGGCGTTAACGTCCACCACGGGAAAGGGCAAACGGCCAGGCAGCACATGCAGCTGGCCTTCTGGAGCAGCCCTTGCTGGGGAAAACTCACAGAGAGGAGCAGGAGTGTGTGTGTAGGTCCCCGTGGCCCGCTTCTCCCCTGGTGGCACAAGGAGTCTAGCCCGGCCAGAGGCCAGACATCAGACTCTAGAAGGACCTGGACTCTCAGACTGAGGGGCTTTGAGGTTGCCGACCAGAGAAGCATCCACCTCTTCCTGGAGGAGAGGCTGGGATTCAACGGCAGAATGATGCGGCAGAGCCTGGGCCGTGTTCTTAGTGGGAGGTCCGAGCCGGGTGGCTGCAGCTCTACTACCTAGCAACCTGTGGCGGGACTCACAGTTGGGGAGGCACCAGCACCCCTCTCCAGGCACGATGGGGGAGGGAGGGCAAAGGGCTGGCACCTAGTCCTTGCTGTTGTCAGGACTGACGGACGTCAGGACTGATGGACGTCAGCACTGGGCCATTCCTGTAGATCCCTAGGGTTCAGCCCGAGACACATCCACCTCTACCTCTCAATATCTACTTCAAAAAGAACAAAAAAATATGAAAACAAAACAGGTGGACATGAAAAAGTATTTTTAATCACGGAAGTAAAAAACACAGTAATTGAATTTAAAACTCAAACAGCCACCAAAAATCCTGTGCTGGGCACAGAGAGGGAATGAGTAAACTGAAAGAAGGCACTCTAGAATTCACCCACAACGTAGCCAGAGCACCAAGAGATCAAGGATAGGAACGATGAGTTAAGATGGCAGATGGATTAAGAGACTCTAACAAACACCCAGGAGGAGTTTCAGAAGAGAATGAAGGAAACGGTGAGGAAGTCTTACCTTGTTCCCTCCTTTCTTTCACACCCCACATCTAATCCATCAGCAGATTCTCTTGGCTCAACCTTCAAAGAATACTTTGAACCTGAGCGTCCGCCCTCCCTGTCCCTGCCACCATGATCCAAGCCGCCACCACCAATCTAACTGATCGTGAGCCCCCTCACAGCTGAGTCTCCATGCAGGGGCCAATGTGATCACTGTAAAACATAAATCTGGTCATGCCATCCCTTGCTCACAGCCCTCCTGTGGCTGCCAATCACATTTAGAGCAAACTCCAAAGCACTATGTTCTACAAGCTCCTTCCGGATCTGGTCGCAGCAAGCACGCCATTGCCACCTCCCATGCCAGCCTCCACTCTCGCTCTCTTCCACTGCACTGACCCCCCTTCCTTTCCTCCAGCACCGAAGGCACTCCACCACAGGGCATTTGCACTTGCTTTCCCCTCTGCCCAGGGGAAGCATCCCCCAGATAACTGCATGGTTCATTCACTCCTCCATTCATTCATCTCTCTACCAAAGCATCGGTCATCAGAGAACTTCTCTAGCCTTCTCCCTAAATACCCCACCCCATCCCCATAACTGGCATTACAGGTTCCTGGACATAGAATGGCCTCTTCAGTAAATGGTGTTGGTGTAATTGGTTATCCATACGTGAAAAAAAAATGGATTTTTATCTCCCACAATCACAAAAATTAATCCCTGGTCAATTCAAGACCAAAATGTGACATGTAAAACTTCCAAACTTTAGAAGAAAACATAAGGGGATACCTTTTTAAAATCTCACAAAAGGAGAGGACTTCTTAAAAAAAAAAACGAACTAAAAAAAACCCTGCTCATAAAAGGAAAGATTACAAATATGACTATTTTAAAATTAAAGATGTATGCTCAGCAAAATACACCACAATGAAAGGTAAAAGACAAGCCATTTTTGAAGAAAGATATAACACAGACAACCAATAAATGTTCAGTGTCCAGTACTATAAAAAAAAACTCCTACAAATCAATGAGAAAATGACAAACAACCGGAGAAATGAGCAGAGGATAGAAAGAGGCACTTCACAGAACAGAAAGCCAAAATGACCACACTATAAATGTGAGAAAGAACACATCAAAAGCTTATATTCATCAATATAAAGGAAATATATGTGAAACAATGAGATAATGATTCACACCAGATTTGCAAAAAATCAAATCTTGATAATTCCAAGTACAGTTGTCAGTGGGGAGGGGTGCCAATCCACTGCACAGTAAAAAATCCACATATAACTTCTGACTCCCCCCAAAACTTAACTAAGAGCCTACTGTTGACCAGAGCCTTACCAATAATATAAAGTTGAGTAACACATTTTGTAGGTTATATACATCATATACTGTATTCTCTCTCTCACACACACACAAAAAGTAAACAAGAGAAAAGAAAATGTTATGAATAAAATCATGAGGAAGAGAAAATACATATACAGTCCTGTGTTTATCAAAAGGAAACAAAATCTGTGTATGAGTAGAACCACACAGTTCAAACCCATGCTGTTCAAGGGTCAACTGTACAGCATCACCAGCCCCTAGGAGTGAAAAGGATGTCCTTGGAGTGCCCTCTGCTGGCTACTCTGACCTTTGGCCCCTGTGGCCCTGGGCTCTGTAGTTCAGAAGCCTATATATGTAAGTCAAGTCCTTCCACAGACCCACACCAGCCCTCCCTTCCTCTTGCCTTCACATCATCCTTCAAGAGAGCTCAACTGCTTCCTGCACATTTCCTGGGCCTTTTCCCTGCTCTCCTGTCTGAAATTCTCTTCCTCTTTTCCACGTGTCCAAATCTTACACTAGCCTCAAGGTCCGGATAAAATGCCTCCTCTTCTCTTCCCCCAAGGACCCCTAGAAATATCTTCCCCTTTATCTCAAAGCCCACTATCTCTTCTTTGCTTATGGTGAAGCAAAGGATTAGCTTCGTAAGGATAGGTCTGATTCATCATAGGTCTTTCCTCCTACCGACCCACTATCTGGACAGAGCATGCCTCGGGCTAATCAATACTGATTGAGGATGTGGGCTGCATCAGGGAGCCTTAACAACTAATCAGTAAGGGGTCTAATCAATAAGGGGTGAGAAGGAGGAGGTGTAGAGAATGTCATCCAGGATTCTGGGTCTGCTCTTTTCTATGGCACAATATGGGAGGAGAACCGGGTTTGGGAAGGAAGACAGTAATTCCGTCTTAGGCACAAGGAGCTGAAAGTGCCTGTAGGACATCCACGTGAGAATGAATAGCACCCAGAAGAGGCGTCTAGGCTGGAAACAATGCAAAGGATGTCCAGTGACATCGCTGTTTCCACTTGAGAAAAAAATGAAATTTGGAGAAGGAACTTAGTCAAACCTGTCTGGTAGGAAAAAGTAGATTGCAGTAATGAATTCTGTCTGATAGTACACTGCCTGGGGAGAGGAAAGGAGGCACAAGACTCTCACTGGGAGATCCAAGAAGGGATTTGGAAGATGCAGGATTCTACTGGGGGCACCAATGGTTTGGGGGAACAGCCAGGCCTACAGCAGCCCCTCTCTTGAGCCCCATGTCCTCAAAGACAGGCTAGTGTAGTTTAAAAAGCCCTGGCTCAGGAAATGTGAAATCCCTTGCGACGTGCCTCCGTTTCCTCTACTGTAAAATGAAGTTAAACAAAAAACTGCTAGGTCTCTTATAATTCTAACATAGATGGGATCAGTAATTCATCTCTTTGACTCTAATTTTTTTTAATGTTTATTTATTTTTCAGAGAGAGCAGAGGAGGGAGAGAGAGATGGAGGGAACAGGTGGAAGGTCTGAAGCAGGCTCCATGCTGGCAGCTGAGAGCTCCAACTCACTAACCCTGACATCACGATCCGAGCTGCAGTCAGACACTTAACCGACTGAGCCACCCAGGAGCCCCTCTTTAATTCTAATGTTTTAAATACAAGGTTACGACCATTTCTTTTCTAAGTACTTTGCTTCCAATTATAATATTAATATAATTCCCATAGTGTTCATTGTAGAAAATTTGGGAAAAAGGCAAAGCCTAAAGAAGCAGCAAAAAATCACTACAATATCACCAGCTGGAGACAACACTGCTAACATTTCACTATAACTTCTACTCGTTTTCCTTTTACTGTACAAATACACTTTTTTTTTTTTTTACAAAAATTGAGTAATAATATCCATCACGAACTGAGCACCTGATTGATACGCAGGCTAAGACCAAGTGTTCCACATCCATATCACCAATCCTCATGGCAACCTTATAGGGCAGAGAGCAATGTCCCTCTTTTACAGAAAAGAAGCTAAAGCCCAAAGAGGTCAAGTGACCTGCTGGAGGCCATATAGCTAGAAAAAACACAAAATTCCTACCACACTAGCTTTCTGACCTGGATTTTTTGTAATTTTTTTTTTTTTTTTACTTAATTCTGCTTTAACATGTTCTCATTTCATTTTTCAAATACTTTTCTACCACGTTATTATAAGTTGCTTCAAGGCACTAATCACACAGTCCCCCACTGGTTAGCATCTAAGATGTTTTCAGCATTCACTCTCAGGAACAATGCTGTGATTATCTTCTTTGCCCTCAGCAGTAATTATTTCCTTCGGGTAAATTCAGAGAGGCTGAACACCTAGATGGAAGGAGATCTGCCTTCTTAAAGCTATTGACAAATAGTGTCAGGTTGCCTTCACCCAAAAAGCTGAACAATTGTTCTCCCTTTAATCATGTATAAAAGTTCAGTCTACCTGCAACCTCATTAATGTGGAAAATTATCTTAGTTCTATTAATCTCTGCTGATGTAATACATGAAATTTCTTATCAGTGAAGTTGAACTTCTAATGTCATTGACAATTTCATGATTCATTTTATTTTAGATTATTTTATTTTATTGTTTATTTATTTATTCTGAGAGACAGAGAGAGTGTGTGTGTGAGCAAGGGAGGGGCAGAGAGAGAGGGAGAGGGAGAGAATCCCAAGCAGTCTCTGCACCATCAGCACAGAGCCCAACATGGGGCTCGATCTCACAAACTGTGAGATCATGACCTGATCCAAAATCAGGAGTTGGATGCTCAACCAGCCTGAACCACCCAGGCACCCTTCATGACACATTTTAACAAGTATTTACTATATAAATCCTTGGGAGATGGGAAGGAAGTGAAAGAATGGGAGAAAAGACAAGAAAAATTAATTTTACTCACTTAACAAAAACCACGCACCTAACATACACAGAGCACGTGGTATGCCCTACAGGTGTTAAAATGAAGAAGAGTGAACAGATACTGAACAGATACTGATGCAGAGTATCACGGGAGACACAAAAGGAAGGTACAGTAGTTGCCCTCTGAGACTTTGCAATCCAGTTATGGAAGGAGCAAACCAACACCCAAAATGTTTGGATTTAATTCCTCCCTCCCCTGTTCTTTCTTGGGACTGCCTCCCCACATCCACTATGGCTTTTTGGGCCAGTCTTAAACTATTGCGAGTTGTCCACAAGCCTTATTTCCTGGATCACCTGAGAGCCCCAGAGGGCAGGGATGGTGTATTATTACTCATATGCTCGTCACGTCTTGTCGGTGAATGATTTCATACTTCCTTCACAATTATCCAGTGTTGTAAAACAGTGGCTGGCCGCCAAGTCCTCTACCCACTGCCCACCCCTACCCCCATATTAGTCCACTGCATGCCTGACAGCATCAGAAACACAGAAACCCACATACAAGCTTATAGGACTATGTATTAAATTTAAATGAATGGTATTAACTTATTGGTTTGATTAAATAAACCACCTCACTACCTTCAACGGTCAGAATCCTAGGCTTTCCATCTGCCAGTTCGTTCACATGGCCGAACATGCAGGGAGGCTCAAGCATTTGAGGTTTGTTTGTTTTTCACTTTCTCATGCCTTACGGATGTTCACATGCCCTTCCTGCCCTTCCGGGACCTCGCAAACCTCATGATCATCTCCCACCACCCCACCTGAGGGTCTGGCTCAGAAAACCGGCCCCCCACATGGAGGCAGAACAAGACTCATTTCATACACTTGCCTTCTCTTTTCTCCTCCCACAGGCTATCCTATTCCTAGGCCCTCTGGGCCCTCTTCCCCTTGGCTCCACTTGCTGCAGGTGCACATGAAGCCCATGCTGGGTCTCCCTTCTCTTTTCTCTAAGGCACATCTCAAAATACCACCATGTCCCTGAGTTTCCCCTTTACTGTGCACTGATGCATTTTATCTGCATTGCCCAAACATCTAAGGCCAGCTCAGCTAAATAAACATTCACTTCATGGAATTCATTTTAATTCTGATTCAAATTTCAGGAGTGTTTCAGATTAGTGAGGGCTTGGAGGGTTGGAGAGAAATGGCCGCCATAGTGGGGCTGGGATGGACCTGGAGGGTAAGACTCAGGTGACTAGGTGGCCAGGGTCCTTGGTCCCCCTGCACCTCTCTTTCCTTTTCCCCTCCACCCACTTCTGAGGAGCCTTGGGCAATAGAGAGAAAAGGTGTAGATTGAAGGAAGTAGCGGGGGCCTTCAGCACTGGCCTCTGCGCATCATCCACACTCTGGCCTCCAGGACAATGCTGGCCCTTGGACACACGGCAAGGCCCTGGCAGACAGGAAAGACTGAGAGGCTTGTGGAAGAGGAAAAGAGGAGACGAGAGAAAAAAGGGGGTTCCCAGAAGTGTGACTGAGGTACTAGAAGGGAAAAGTGAAGCCATATTTGCCCCCACCCCCACCCCACGTGTACTGGCATGGGTATTGGCCAATAATAAAGACCACTAAGGTGCTGTGCCTTCATGCCCTCCCAGAGGTCACCAATAGAACCAAGGGGTCGCAGTGTGTATGACAACCATTGACCAGACAGGCCCTGCATTAGGTGTCATACCTATGAGTCGTCACTGAATACCAGTAGGCACTCTGTACCCAAGACCACCAAGACTCCCAGTTAGGGTTTTCAAACTTGAGGGTGCTTAAGAATCACTTTGGGGCTTAGAAAAAAGTCAGGAACATGCATTTTAATAAGTATCCTGTGACATGATGCAGATGTCCACAGACCACAGTGGTCTATCGAGATGAGATCATTGTGGAGCTCCAGCCTGGCCCCAGGAATCACCGGTCTCTTTGGATCCTTGGAATCATCGGTCTATTAATGCCTCAGAGGCAGCTGACCCAGTACACTGTCCCCAGTGAAAGTCCCACCAGTCACCCCTCCTCCTCGGGACACCTCAGTGCTCCTCCACCCTTCCTCTCCCTGTCTCTCTCTTTCCCTCTCTCAGCAACATTTTCTGTGTGCCATTCAAAGCCCCCAAAGCCTAATAAACTCTCCTACATTTTTTACCTTTTTCCTGTGACCTTACCCTGTGATCTCAGAAGAAATCCAACTTTTCTGAGGACACCACTCCCCAGGGTCACCACTAGCCTCTATGGCACCTTGGGCAAATTAGAAAGAAGTGGCCTTTCTGGGGATGGAGGTCACATTAGTTAAAAGTTACCCTCCAGGACCCAAAGTGTGGTGAAAGCTCAGATTTCAGCCCCATCCCTCCTCAGACCTAGCACAAACTACACCAAGTCCAGCCTGAATGCTTCCTTGTGACGTTCCATGGAGATTGGTCAACATCCCACTCCCCACTGGCATCAAGATCAAGAACGGAGTTGCTGTCTTAACTCCCCAGTGCCATTTCCAAACCTTTACTCTTCCTCTTCCTATAAAAGTCCCTGCCATTTTGAGACTTGGCCCCATGGTTATATCGGCTTCCAATCTCATCAGTGAAGGCTGAGATTTTTCATCTCTCCCTACCACCTTGCTGGATGTCCATAATTTGCCAAACACAGTAGTCTCACAGCTCACGAACCTCCTCATCTTCATTCCCTTCAGATTCCCCACATCCAGGAACCTTGTCAGAATTGCCCCTCATTGGCAATCTTAAATTCCAACAGTCCAGCCCCAAACAGCAATCCATTTCCTGTGTCGCTCTTGCCTACCCCTCAGCATCACCGAGACCCCGGATACCCTGAGTCCTTCATTTGCTGCCTGCTCAGCCTAGACCACATAGGTGACCACCTGAACCATTCTCTCACAAGCATCTACCTTCAATCTCATTTTTCTGGAAAAAAAAATCCAACCCTAAATAATCCCATGATCTGCCTTCTACCTTCCCTTGCCCAGGCCAAGTGCTGCTGAAGAAAAGCACACAACTCTACAATAGCACCATGGTCTCCAAACTCAACTGGGTTTTGAGTGCTGCAGATCAAGGATACTTTAACATGTGCTTTATAGGCTATCTCTCCCACCGTCAGGAACTGTTCCAATCTCTAGAGCCCCCTTCAAATCTCTCCCACCCAACCCCAAAGGCCGTCGTTCTTGACAGACAACATCTCCTTATATTTTTTTATGTTTATTTATTTATTTTGAGAGAGAGAATAAGTGGGGAAGGGCAGAGAGAGAGAGAGAAAGAGAGAGAGAATCCCAATCAGCCTCCACACTGTCAGCACAGAGCCTGATGTGGGGCTCAGTCCCACAAACTGTGAAATCATGACCTGAGCTAAAATCAAGAGTTGGATGCTCAACCCACTGAGCCACTCAGGCACCACACATCTCTTCATATCTTTATGAGAACATTGAAGCCATAAAATGAGAGCTGCCTGAACTTTCCAGCCGCACTACGCTCTGATCAATCTCTGTGCTCCTTCTTTTCCTTATCTACAGTCTCCCAGGATGAGGGTTCTTCTCCTTGCCCTAGACCAGTCCCTCCATCTATGTTCCCCACCCTTAGAAACGGTACTCCTCAGTTTCTCCCCTTAGCTTGCAACCTCCCCACCCTTCTCTAGGGTTTCCTGCCTCTTAGCCTATAAATATGTTCCAGTTTTGCAACATTTAAAAACAAACAAAAACCTTCCTTCCGCTGGGTCTCCTGGCCCCATCTTATCTCCCTCCTTCCTTCTCTACTAAAACCTATACTTGCTCTCCCCACCATCTCCCTTCCCCTCCCAACTCATCCCACTGCAGCTTCAGATCCTCTATTCACTGCCCCTTAGTAAAAAATCAATACCTTCCCATGGTCAAATTCACTGGATAATTTCTATACTTTTCTTACTGTTGCATTTGACCCTAGTGCTTACTCTTTCTTGAAACTGTCTACTCCCCTGTGACTGCAATGCCACTCTCTGTCTGTCAGCATGGGTCTCCACCTTGGATTCCTCTTCCACCCACCATTTAATCATTGG
The DNA here is from genome assembly GCF_014898765.1 of Herpailurus yagouaroundi. NCBI lineage: Eukaryota > Metazoa > Chordata > Mammalia > Carnivora > Felidae > Herpailurus > Herpailurus yagouaroundi. The sequence goes on along the minus strand of NW_024412402.1, from coordinate 4,792,253 downwards.
GATTCCCTGCCAATCAGTCCTTAAACTACTGCTTTTCACATTCCACACAGTGCACCTGGACAAAAGCTTCCATTGTTGGGATTTCCCTATCACCGATACCCTGATAACTCGCAAGTCTCTACCCTAGCCGGGGTTTTATTCCTGAGCGTCAGGTTTATCAATACAACTGCATGCTAGACATCACCACTGAGATAGATACCCCACAGGCATCTCCAAGGAGACCTAAATCACCATCTCCACCCTTGCCCCAAAACTGTTCCTTCTGTGATCCCCATTTTAGTCAACGGTACCGTCATCCTCCCATCCAGTAAAGCCAGACACCTGGAGTCACCCTAACTCCACCCTCTCCCCGGCAATCTATCTCTAAAATCTGCCCTTTATATTGCCTTAATATTTAAACTCTGTCCCCTCCCTTCTGCAGCCTCCACCTCATGATTATTTTGTGATAGCTCATCATCACTCACCTGGACTATTACAACAGCCTCCTAGCTGGACTGATTCCAGATTTTTCAATCTCACATTCACTCCCCACATAATCACTAAAATGACTGATCTAAACTCAGACCTGGTCATGTCACCCTCCTGCTTGAAAACCTCATTGCCTGTACGATAGAGTCTTAAATTTTTGACATGACCTCTAAGGCCTCAGTGATTTTGGCCTCTATTCATTCTTCAGCATCAGCCAAAACACTTCTTGTCTCAAACGTTATGTTTCAGTAATGCCCTGCTCTCATCACACTGTTTCCTACCCCCACACTTCTCTCATCCAATAACACCCACCCCCAACTGACCTGCATCCTTCAAAATAGCTTGTCCCCCATTTTCTCCATAAAGCACTCTTGCCTTTCCCTTGTATTCCTAAGACATCCTATGCTTAGCTCTTGGCATTTGTCCACTGTTTTGAGGAGGGCACTTGTTGGAATGAGCACTGGGTGTTGTATGGAAACCAAATTGACAATGAATTCATATTAAAAAAAAGAAATTATTTGTTTATGGGCCTACCTCCCAACATTAAATGAAATTCAAAAATAAGGATCAAGTACTGGGTATTGGTCTCTGTGCCCCCTCCTCCAGCTCCCAGTGCTAAGCACATCACCTGACACATAGACTCACACAATAATTATTGAATTGATTGCCACAGTAGGGCCATGAGGCAGCTATTACAAATGAAGAAGCAAGTTACACACTAGTAGTTGGGGGAGCAGTAATTTAAGCCAACTCTAAGGCCTCTGCTCTTTGAAACACAACCTGGGGGTCGCCAGGGTGGCTCAGTCAGTTGAGCGTCCAACTCTTAATTTCAGCTCAGGTCATGATCTCACAGTTCGAAATCTGCACTGTCAGTGCAGAGCCTGCTTGGGATTCTCTGTCTTCCTCTCTCTCTCTGCCCCTTTATCAATAAATAAACTTAAATATTTTTTAATTTAAAAGATATAAAAAGAAAGAAAGAAAGAAAGAAAGAAAGAAAGAAAGAAAGAAAGAAAGAAAGAAAGAAAGGAGGAAGGGAGGGAGGGAAAAAGGGGGAAGGAAGGAAGAAACATAACTTGGAAAACGTAAGCTAAGCACAGAAATGGAAATGAGAATGATATATTAGTGCACCACCTAAGGGTGATGGTGTATACCAGCAATCTAAGGAAATGAAGGTGGGCAAGATTTGGGGGATCAGAAGAATATGGGCTTAAAGTCCTAGCATTGCTGGTTCCAAGCAGAGTCCTGATATTATAAACTTCTGGCAGTGTCAGGACTGAGCTGCCCACTAGATAATTTCACATGCTGGGCCCGAGGTAGCTAATGCTCCCACAAATACAACCATGCTTCGCAACCATTTTCTCTGTCCCCTCTTAGAAAAAAGCCCGTCTCTCGGAAACAAACCTCCAGGAAGTTCCTGGCATAGATCGAGACATGGAATATCCAAAGGATGTTAGAAGATAAATAAATAGGGATCTGTGTTGAAAAGAGCTGCCATGTCCCTCACCCCTCCTGGGAGGTCCCTATTCTCAGCCACCCACCCTCCAACAGCCTTTCCTACAACCTGAAACAGAACGCAGCCAACGAAAGGAGTCAAGATAGACACAACACAAGACAAGGAAAGCCCAGGTCCGGGAACCCATGAAATCACACAACAGCAAAAGAGGAGGCTGTTAGATCCAGCTAATGGCCCCATGCCTGCACATATCAAACATGGCCGTCCCCACACACCTCCCTCTGGAACTCCTAGTCTAGAAGATATATGGCCCTGGATGAGGAAGGAACAAGGACATAAGGTTGCAATGATATCAGTGAAAGAAAACTAAAAATACCATCCTGTGTTGACAAAAGGAAAAGGCAGCAAGGGTGTGTGTAACAAAGGATAAGGATAGGGTGCCCTTCTCTGGTAAACCCCATGTCAAACAAAGGTGAAGAGGCAGAAATGACCTCATCAGCAGAGAATCTGAGAATCTGCCAAGTGTCCACGGCAAGAACACCCCCAGTTCTCTGTCCTCACCCTAATCTCTGGGGGGCCAAGCCAACCTATCCTCTCCCCTAAAGGATTGTGGGAACAAGGGAGCTCACTTCCTGCCTGGGGAAGGAAGCTAGGACAGCCTCAGCTCTAAAACATAGTTCTCATTTACCAGTGAAGAGATTCACACACCTGCTCCCTACTCTGCTGCTCCTCTGTGGACTGAGATAAAGGCCTTCAGTTTACAAAGTTTCACAAGAGAAAAGAATTTGTTACTCCTCCTTTCTGCCTTCCCCTTAGCCAACCAAGCCCAGCTCCATCGCCACTCAGCTGTGACAGACGGCTCATTACCAGCTGGACAGGCCATGTCCTGGAGCCCTGACTCACCTTTCATTGCTCAAGGATGGGGTGAAGCCTGCGATCCTTGGAATTCCCCTCTGGAGGAGGTATGAGCAGCTCCCAGGCACCACCTCAGTGGAATCTCTCTAATAAATAACAAGAAAAATAAGAATTTAATGAGTGCTCTCTCTATGCCAGACATTGCACCTTACACGTATCATCTCATTAAAAGCTCCCCAAAAACCTTATGAATAAGTACTACCATTATCCCCATTTTACAAACCAGAGAATAGAGCAGTTCAATATATTGGTTCAAGGTCACACGGATAGCCAATGGAGAAGTAGGTACACAACACAGACCTTTTCTTCCCGACTTGAGATATCCTGCTCTTACCCACCCATGCAGAAGGGGCCATCTTCCCTGCTGCTGTGCGTATCTCCTTCTCCTTGTATGGACTGTGATTTTTCCCTTTTGATAGAAGCTCAAATTCCCAGATCTCTCTCGGTTTTCCATAGGTGTGGAAGCTTCCTGAGGTTAGAAATCATTTTTAATGTTCCTTTGGAAGTGATACCAAAAACATAAATCAAAGGTTTCAGAACACCATGGATATTTAATAAATAGCATTTACTTGTTATTATTAAAACCATTAATACTCCACATATCCGGTAATTTCCGTTCCTCTAAAGCAAGGTTTCACAACCTCAGCACTATTGACATTTGGGGCTGGATATCTCCTTGTGGTGGGGGCTGTCTGGTGCACTACAGGATGTGTTATATCACCTCTCGCTTCTACTCACTAGATGTCAGGAACAATCCCACCACCACCAGCTGTGACAACCAAAAATGCCTCCAGACACAACCAAATGCCCCTGGGCAGCAAAATCACCCCCAGTTGAGAAATACTGCTCTAAACTAAGCAAATAAAAATGATAGTACAGAGGCACCTGGGTGGCTCAGTCGGTTAAGCGGTGGACTTTGGCTCTGGTCATGATCCCATGGTTTGTAAGTTCAGCTCCACGTCGGGCTCTCTGCTGTCAGCACAGAGCTTGCTTCAAGTCCTTTGTCCCCGTCTCTCTCTCTGCCCCTCCCTTGCTCATTGTCTCCCTTCCTCTCTCCCTCTCTCTCTCTGTCTCAAAATAAATTTAAAAACAAACTTAAAAAAAAATTTTTTTTTAATGATAATACTTATTCCCTCAGAGTAAAACAGCGAGAAAGTTTATTTCTACCTACAATGAAACAGCACCCTTAATAATCCTAGTTAATAAATATGAGAGTTCCTCGGAATTACTTACAAAATAAAAGCACCAAGCACCAATTTCAGAAGATCAAGGTAATGTTCCTGTTATACCTGAACCAAATCCCTTTCTGCTTATAGAATCTTTCATAGTAGATGTCATACACTGGAGGGAATCCACGGCCAAAAAAAAAAAAGTGGGGGCCTGGGTTCAAATCCCTGCTCATAGTCCCAAACAAATATTTTTATATCTTAGCTCTTTTACGTATCAGCTTCTGGTCAACTGCCAGGTCTTAGTTGCTATAAAATGAAAGTAAGGTTTCCCTGCTCAGGATTGTGGTGAGAATTAAATACAACAGCTAGAAAGCAACTCTATCACAAAGTTCTGCTTAAGAGGGCTCAAAAATAGTCACTTCCTTCTCTGCTCCCACTTGTCACCAGGCTCTGATGTCTGATTTGTTTTCTCCACAACATCTAGCGGAGCAGTTCTCAACCCGGGCCACCTGACAAGAACTACAGAGCTTTTGAAATGCAGATGTCTGGCCCTACTGTGCACCAACTAGATTATAATCTCTGGTTTGAGAACATATATTGTGAGGATCCAAAAACGTACTCATAGAAAAGGTAATATGCATCACCTCTTACGTAATTGTGTTGATGCCAAAAAATAAAATAGTGATAATATTTATATCAGTTCCTAAAATATGATATATTAATCATTAATAATCAATACATTATAAATAATTTAAATAAATCAGTACATCTCCAAATGGCATCTATTGTATTCTCAGGATCCACAAGTGTCATTAGAATTTTTAGATTTTATGTTTCAATTTCAATGATCACTTAAAAATAACCTTTACCCATATTATTTTAAAAATCATTGAAGTGAAAATTCTCAATTGAAAGATGCTCATTGGGGCGCCTGGGTGGCTCAGCTGATTGAGCATCTGACTTTGGCTCAGGTCATCATCTCACGGTTCATGGGTTTAGGTCATGATCTCACAGTTCGTGCATTCAAGCCGCACGTCAGGCTCTTTGCTGGCAGCTTGGAGCCTGGAGCATGCTTTGGATTTTGTGTCTTCCTCTCTCTTTCTGACCCTCCCCTGCTTGTGCTCTGTCTCCCTCTGTCTCTCAAAAATAAAAAAACGTTAAAAAAAAAAAAAGATGTTCATTGAACAAGACTTTAATTTCTTTTTTTTTAAGTTTATTTTGAGAGAGAGACAGGGAGAGTGAGGGGGGAGGGACAGAGAGTGAGAAGGAGAGAGGATCCCATCAGACTCTGTGCTACAGGCGGGGCTCCAACCAATGAACCACGAGACCATGACCTGAGCCGAAACCAAGAGTCAGACACTCAACCAACCGAGCCACCCAGGTGCCCCAAGACTTTAATTTCTTAAGATAGTGCTTCTCAAAGCTTCAGGAAACAGCTACAGAGAACTCTGAAATTAATATATTAACAAATTACTTAAGTGACAAAATTGCATTTGTACACAAGGCTGGAAATAGAGTCTGTTATCAGGAGAGCCATTTGCTTTGTTTTTAAAAAAATAAGATGCCATAGTATACAGTTATGATATTTAAATGCTAATACATAGTATCAAATCAATACCAGAAGAAAAAAAGAAATCACAGTTCATGATTAATGGTAGAAGTCAGTAGCATCTAAGGGAATTAAATGTATTAAAGGATGCTCCCGTGACTCAACTAATGGAATGATGTTGAAAAGGGAAAGTTATGGGCTGGATTCAGGGCTGCGTGTCAGTAGCCTTGCTAGTCAGCACATCAGCAACTCCACAGAGGCAGAGGCTTGTCTTCTCTCCGTGCCAACAACAGGACCACATCTGTAGAGACGTCCAGCAAACATTTCTGAAATAACGAACCCCACCTTCCTCTTATTATCGTGTTCTTTCTACCCTTATTTTCCCTATATCTTTTATTCCTTACTTATTAAACCTTGTATTTCTGTAAGTTACCTTAAATCCTACAGGAACAAAGTAGGATATGAGAAAATCAACACACTTGTAAAGAACTGGATGTAAGGGGATTCCTGTGAGTAGCATGTTTCCTTGACTTTGCCTCTGGAGAGCTGCCTCTACCACATTCTGTCAGATCTCCACACTGGCCCACCCCCCATCCTTGAGAGTTGGGTTCATGGCCCACTGATGAAACTGTCCTGTATGTTTTCACTATTGAACTGTCCAGTTACGCAGTCACAACAACACATTTGAATTTTTTGGTAAAATGCTGTGCCCTCCAAAGATGTGCCAAAGTGTAACACAGAAGAACTAAGGAAAGCCATTTCTCTCCAGGGGTAACTGACCTGGGCACCCTGCAGTGCACTTCCTCCCAGGTGCACAGACAGCCTTGTCTTTCCAGGCAGGAACTCCCGCAGGCTGGCCAGAGAAAGGGGGCATCCAAACCTGCTTCCTCCCTCTGCTGGGGATCCCTTTTCTACTTCCTCTTCTGTTTGGGGATTTGGAAGCACTGAGCCCTAACTTCTCTTCTTGTCTTATTTCACCTCCTCACACACCAACCCACTCTTCAACCAGACACCAAGTGCCCCCAATGCTTCTTTTTCTGCCTAAAAATGAATGAAACCAACTTCTGATTTTGGGGTGACTACATATGTTAATGTTAGAAATAGGAGCTTAAAAGGTTCAACTTCCCTGTGAGCACTCAGTAATGTACAGAATTGCTGAATCATTATATTGTATACCTGAAACTAATATAACATTGCATGTTAATTACACTTCAATTCAAGAAAGGAAAAAGAAAATACCTCCTGGCAACATTTATTTTTATTTTTTTTTTATTTTTTTCTTTTTTTTTTTTCAACATTTATTTATTTTGGGGACAGAGAGACACAGAGCATGAACAGGGGAGGGGCAGAGAGAGAGGGAGACACAGAATCGGAAACAGGCTCCAGGCTCTGAGCCATCAGCCCAGAGCCTGACGCGGGGCTCGAACTCACGGACCGCGAGATCGTGACCTGGCTGAAGTCGGACGCTTAACCGACTGCGCCACCCAGGCGCCCCATTTTTTATTTTTTTCAATATATGAAATTTATTGTCAAATTGGTTTCCATACAACACCCAGTGCTCATCCCAAAAGGTGCCCTCCTCAATACCCATCACCCACCCTCCCCTCTCTCCCACCCCGCATCAACCCTCAGTTTGTTCTCAGTTTTTAAGAGTCTCTTATGCTTTGGCTCTCTCCCACTCTAACCTCTTTTTTTTTTTTTCCTTCCCCTCCCCCATGGGTTTCTGTTAAGTTTCTCAGGATCCACATAAGACTGACAACATATGGTATCTGTCTTTCTCTGTATGACCTATTTCACTTAGTATAACACTCTCCAGTTCCATCCACGTTGCTACAAAGGGCCATATTTCGTTCTTTCTCATTGCTATGTAGTACTCCATTGTTTATATAAACCACAATTTCTTTATCCATTCATCAGTTGATGGACATTTAGGCTCTTTCCATCATTTGGCTATTGTTGAGAGTGCTGCTATAAACATTGGGGTACAAGTGCCCCTATGCATCAGTACTCTTGTATCCCTTGGGTAAATTCCTAGCAGTGCTATTGCTGGGTCATAGGGTAGGTCTATTTTTAATTTTCGGAGGAACCTCCACACTGTTTTCCAGAGTGGCTGCACCAGTTTGCATTCCCACCAACAGTGCAAGAGGGTTCCCGTTTCTCCACATCCTCTCCAGCATCTATAGTGTCCTGATTTGTTCATTTTGGCCACTCTGACTGGCGTGAGGTGATATCTGAGTGTGGTTTTGATTTGTATTTCCCTGATAAGGAGCGACGTTGAGCATCTTTTCATGTGCCTGTTGGCCATCCGGATGTCTTCTTTAGAGAAGTGTCTATTCATGTTTTCTGCCCATTTCTTCACTGGGTTATTTGTTTTTCGGGTGTGGAGTTTGGTGAGCTCTTTATAGATTTTGGATACTAGTCCTGGCAACATTTAAAAGTTAATGGTAAACTGACATAACCATTATGGGAAACAATATGGAGGAAAAAACATTAAAAATACAGCTACTATATGATCTAGCAGTCCCACTTCTGGGTATATATCCACAGGAAATAAAATCACTTTCTCTAAAAGATATTTGCACTCCCATGTTCATTATTCATAGTCACCAAGACATGGAAACAACAAAAGTGTCTGTTGACAGATGAGCAGATAAAGAAATTGGGAAGTATATACATATATATGAGTATATGAATTATACACACACACACACACACACACACACACACACACACACACACACTGAAATACTATTCAGGCTTTACAAAAGAAGGAAATCCTACCATCTGTGACATGAATAAAACTGGAGGACGTAATGCTAAATGAAATAAGCCACCCACAGAAAAACAAATACTGCATGATGTCACTTATATGTGGAACTTAAAAATAAAAATTAAATTAATAGTAGCACAGATTAGAATGGTGCTTTCCAGGGTCTCAAAGTTAAAGGAAGATGGCGTCAAAGGGCATAAACTTTCAACTGTGATTAAGTTCTGGAAACCTAATATAGAGAACAGGGGGGAGAAAAAGGATTCAATCTCCCACTTATTGAGAAGGTGGTCTTTGAACACTTCCTGAAACAACTTTCCAGCTCCTACTTAAATGCCAACAATCCCTGCTTCTTGCCACAATAACACAAGGCATTTCTAGATGTTACTATACAAAGTAAATCATCATAGATCCTCAGTCTCCAGACTCTGGACTTCAGGGACCTAGAAAAGATGCCAATTGTTCATTTTGCCAAATAAGGACATTAAAAAAAAAGAAGAAAAGATGAAAGAGGAGGCTCTCCTACCTACAAGCTACAATGACCATAATTTCACAACCGGAAAGACATTTTTATAAGAAAATATCAAAAAGCTGTAATGCTCAAATAAAAGGCAAGCCCTTAAGTTAAATAAATTTTTACATTCTCTTTCAAAATCTCATCATTTTGTTCTCATTCCTCTTATTCCACAAAGACAAACTGCTGGCAGCCTGGAGTCTGACCACAATTGACTGTAAGGCAGGAGTTATTTTCCCCTAAAGCTGTATGACCTTGAGCAGTTTACTCAATGCCCAGCAACCCTAGTCCAATGACCAAAGATGCAAATGAGGCAATGTGGGTAAAGCACTGTGCCAAACCAACTATGCTCCCGACACACAATTTAGGCTTATATGAAGCCAAAGTTGTGACCAACAAAAGGTACTAAGCAAAGATAATAATTATTGCAATAGTACATTTCTCTCCAAGTTCTATAAAATGCAAATAGACTAGTAAGAGACCCAAATACACCACAAAGTATACACACATTAAAATAAAATATTAAATTAAAAATTTTAAATCATATAGTATATTGAATTATAATGATGTATTAAATATTAAAACTAAAAGGTACCAGACCTTGACTTTGGCCCATCTGAATCTCAAAGGCTAAGTAGGAACAGGCATGTATTAACAGGGTGGTAAATCTATACAGTGGAGAAAGCACCTGGCTAGATGGAAGGAGGTAGGCAATGTGGTCCTAACCCTGACACTGCCACTAAGTATGGCTATAGCCTTAGGCAAGTTTAATCTTTCTGTGTACAGTTTTCTCAGACATAAATGAGGAAGTTTGACTAAAATGGTCTCTTAGGGCTTGATCAGCTTAAAAATTCTTAATATCATATACAATAGTGTGTTCTCTCTCTAAGAATTTGTAAGCCTCGGGGAATGAGAAGGATGAGTTGTATCTTCTAAACAGCTGACCACTAGATTACCCTCTAAGGCATAAAGAACCACACCATGGGATCCTCAAAAGCACAACACCCACTGCCCTGATCCAAAAAGCCAAAAGGTACAACCCAATTATCCCTAAGTCAACGTGCTGACGGAAGCATCCATTGTTGGTAAACAAATGAGAGTATTATAAACATTCTCCAGGCCCCTCCCTCTCCCTGGTGGCCCTTCCTCTCAAATATGCACCCTGCCCTTCCATGGGTAGCTAAGAACCACCATGTACCAAAGGCAGACTATGGCAGGCATGTTACCTGCATTCTCTCTTACACCTTGATGTGATCCTGCAAGGTTTGTTTTATTAACTCCATAAAAGGACTTAAAGAACTGACTTTCAGAACAGGTAAGTACAGTCCAAGGTTACAACGTGAGGGGCAGGATTCAAACGGAGGCCTCTGTGACTCTAAAGTCTCTGCTCTATTCTCCTTGGTGGGAATGCTGCATCCCTCCCACCTCTGACACACCCAGGAGACTAGATCAAAACCAGCCAAGGTGCCTCAGGTTGATGATCCCTGCATTCACCAGTGCGGTTGCTCCGGGGGAATTTTAGGGAAGCTCTCTTTAGACTCTAACCTTAGGAAGACTAGCTTCTCTCTGCTCTCTGAAAGCTCTCCTTTCTAAAGAGACCAGTGAGGTATGGAAGTGCCTACCACATTCTACAGCATGAAGTATCAGCATATAAGCTCTAGGCCGACTAGAAATTTTGGGGTACCCAGTACAGTCACAGAACACAGCTTTTCTGACCTTAACAACTAGTCTGACATTCAGTTCCAACCTGGTTTACTTACATCAGCTTCTAAACCCTGGCTATGTAAGGTGAACTCCAGGGATCAGCAACGTCTTGGCATTACCTGGGAGCCTGTTATAAATGAGGAGTCCCAGGCCCCTCACCAGACCTACTGAATCAGAAACTGCATGTTAGCAAGATGCTCCGTGTGATCTGGATGCACATTCAAGATAAAAAGAACTGTTCTAGAATCATCTATGGAGCTTTTTAAAAAGTATGAATTTCCAGGAACTAGAATCCAAAATTACAGAGAAAGGGGTGAAGGAATAGTGGGAAGTCCAAATACATCTATTTTTTTTTTTTCAACAAGTTTTCTTGTGGTCTATCCTCAAGAAAACTCAAGTCCCTTCTGGAGGAATCAAAGATCAATTTTGTTTTGTCAACAGCTGTCCCTGTAGCCAACAGCTCCCTCCTCCCTAAAGGCAGTGTTGATGACTTCATACAGGCTCTCTCTTGGGCTGAGCTCCACAATGTACTAAATGAATGGAACAATTCTGCTTGTCAGTTTCCCCGCTCTGCCCCAATCGTCTGCCCTCAATTCACAGGGAGGTTTAGACTACTGTCTCCATATCAACAGCAAAACTCCTATATTTTCTTTTCTCCTGACCCACTACCTTAATCTGGCAGGCAGGTAGGCAGACAGGCAGGAAGGAAGGAAGGACGGAAAGCTGGAAGGAAGAAAGAAAGAGCGGAAAGAAGGGAGAGAACAAATCAACATGTGTTATACACCTATTGTGTACCAGACCCACTCCATCCATCCCCCAAAACAGTTTACATATATTTCTCATTTAACATACATTAAAATATGTAAGATTTGTATTAATGCCCCAATTTTTAGAAATGGAAATTGAAGTTAAGATAGATTAAAACTCTCCCAAAGCCAGGTTCCTAAACAGTATCTAATACTAAAGTTCTGCTGCATTCTTTCTACTACCCCTAACTTGCTTGCACATAATATTATATAAATAAATATTTTTACTGAAATCTAAATCACATACCATAAAATTCATTTCAGTGGATTTCAGTATATTCACACAATGATGAAACTATCATAACTAATTCCAGAGTACTTCCAACACCCCAAAAAGAACCCCCAAACCAATTAGCAGTCACTTCTCATTCTCCCTGTTCCTCCCTACCACCCCTCCCACCATCCACCCCCACCCTGTCCCTGGAAAATACTTACTTGGTCTCTATCAGTTTGCCTATCCTGGATATTTCATATAAGTGCTATCATACAATATGTGGTCTTTTGTGTCTGGCTTCTTTCACTTAGCATAATGTTTTCAACGCTCATCCATGTTGTAGCATCTATCAGTACTTCATTCCCTTTTGTAGTTGAGTAAAATTTCATTGTTGTATATACCTTATTCTTGCATCTATTCAAGAATAAATGGGCACTTGGGTTGTTTCCCACCTTTTGGCTTTAGGAATAACACTCCTATGAACACTCATGTCCAAGTTTTTGTGTGGACATATGTTCTGAATTCTCTTGAGTACATAACTATGAGTGGAGTTGCTGGGTCATGTAATAGTAACTCTGTTTAATTTTTTTGAAGAATTGCCAAACTGTTTTTCCAAATTGACTACATTCCGATCAGCAATGCAGAAGGGTTACAGATTTTCCATATCCTTGTGGACACTCGTTATGTCATTTAGCCATCCCGCTGTCTGTGAAGTGGTATCTCTTGGCAGTTTTATTTGCATTTTCCTAATAACTAATGATGCTGAGCATCTTTTAACATACTCTTTCACTTTTGTGTATATTCTATGGAGAAAGTACTCATTGCCCATTTTTAAGTTGGGATACTTGTCTTTTTATTGTTGAGTTGTAAGTGTTCTTTTATTGTTGAGTTGTAAGTATCCTCTGGATACTAGGCCCTTACCAGATAGATGATTTGCAATATTTTCTCCCATTATTTGGATTATCCTTGCACTTTCTTGATAGTGTTCTTTGTAGAATGAAAGCTTTTAGTTTTGATGAAGTCCAATTTATCTATTTTTTCTTTGGTTGCTTATGCTTTAGGCATTATATCTATTAAAGTGTTGCCTAATCCAAGGCCATGAAATGTTATACGTGTTTTTTTTGGGGGGGGGGCAGGATGTATAAACACTTACATTTAGATTTTTTACCCACTTTAAGCTAATTTTTTATATAGTATGAGTTATGGGTTCAGTTTCATTTTTTTGCATGTCGATATCCAGTTATTCCATTTGTTGAAAAGACTATTCTTTCCCCCATCAGATTGTCTTGGCACCCTTATCAAAAATCAGTTGATTATAAGTGTATGGGTTTATTTCTGGACTCTCAATTCTTTTCCATTGGTTTATATATGTCTATCCTTATCCCATTATCACATTATCTTGATAACTATAGCTTAAATACTAAGTTTTGAAATTGTAGGCAGTTTAAGTCCAACTTTGTTGTTATTGTTGTTTTTCCAAGATCATTTTGGCTATTCTGGGTCCTGTGTTATAGTTTTCAGTATACAAGTCTCACATTTATTTGGTTAAATTTTCCAGTATTTTTATTGAATATCTTCAAGTTAAATGATACTTTCTCTTTCTACTTAAAATCTATTGTTAAGTGCTTCTACTGAAATTTTCATTTCAGTCATACTTTTCCATGGCAGAATTTCTATTTGTTTTCTTTTAAATCATTTTTATGTCTTTAATAATATTCTTTACTTGATGAGACATTATTCTCATACTTTCCTTTCACTCTCTAGACATGGTTTCTTTTACTTTTTGAACGTATTTATAATACTTGAGATAACATCTTTGTCTACTAAGTCTAATATATAGGCTTCCTTAAGGACAGTTTTTTTTTTCCTGTGCACCGACCAGACTTTCTTGTTCCTTTGTAGGTCTTGTAATCTTTTGTTGAAAACTGGACATTTAAAAAATATAATGTGGTCATCCTGGATATGTGATACCCCTCCCTCCCAGGGTTTGTTGTAGTTTCTGTTGGTATTATTGATTGTTGCTACTGCTACTTTTGTCTGTTTAGTGATTTTTACAAATTAATTCTGTGAGGTCTATCTTCTTTTTATTATTATTATTTTTTATTTTAGAGAGAGTGAGCAAGCAAGTGGGGGAGAGGGGCAGAGGGAGAGAGAGAAAATCCCAAGTAAGCTCCACAATCAGCAGAGCGGAGCTCAGCCCTGCAGAGCCCATGATCCTGGGACCATGACCTGAGCCAAAATCAAGAGTCAAACGCTCAACTGACTGAGCCACCCAGGTGCCCCATCTGTCTTCTTTATCATGTGTGGCCACTGAAGTCTCTGCTCAGTTCACCTGGTGGTCAGCTAATGAAACCTGAGATTTCTGATTTACAGGCAATTTCCAGATAGGTCACACAGTGACAATTCTCTGGAAATGAGACTTTTGGAACACTCCAAACCCATTCTGCCCTCTTCCACTGGCTGCTAATTTGCTGGTTTCCATGGCTCCCATAATGGCAAAGCTGTTGGGTTTGTTTGTTTGTTTGTTTGTTTGTTTTTTTAATGTTCACTTATCTTAGAGAGAGACAGAGACAGAGCATGAGTGCGGGATGGGCAGAGAGAGAGGGAGACACAGAATCCGAAGCAGACTCCAGACTCTGAGCTGTCAGCACAGAGCCTGACCTAGGGATTGAACTCATGAACTGTGAGATCATGACCTGAGCTGAAGTTGGAAACTCAATTGACTGAGCCACCGAGGTGTCCCAAAGCTGTTGGTTTCTAAGGCTATTGCAGAGGTGTGGAGAGAGGGGTGGGAATAAGGCAAGCTAAAATGCCACAGTGCTCACTGTGCTTAATGAGATTCCACCATTTTTCTTAAACAAATGCTCCTCAGATTTTTGCAAGCCTTTGGTCAATTTCTAGAGTTCTGAAAAAATTGATTTTGACCATTTTTGCTGGTGTTCTCATTGCTTTGCTGGAGGAGTAGATTTTTCAGAGGTCCTTGCTCTACCGTTCTGTAAGTGCTTCTCTCAAAGAAACATTTATAAATATCACCTTGATTCAATTCTACATTTTTTGGTTTCATTTCTACTCACATAGTACTCTTTCAGAAAATAAATCATAAAAATCAGAGGAGAGATATAAGAAAACATATTTTCTGATTTTTTAGTATTTCCCTTGTGCTATGGTGCTATGGAGGAACATGTCAGGAGCAAGGTGGACCAAAGCTGTTTCTTTCAACGTTTTTATTTATTTTTGGGACAGAGAGAGACAGAGCATGAACGGGGGAGGGGCAGAGAGAGAGGCAGACACAGAATCGGAAACAGGCTCCAGGCTCTGAGCCATCAGCCCAGAGCCTGACGCGGGGCTCGAACTCACGGACCGCGAGATCGTGACCTGGCTGAAGTCAGACGCTTAACCGACTGCGCCACCCAGGAGCCCCCAAAGCTGTTTCTTTCCAGAAAATAAATATAAATCCAAAAGCATGGTCTTCCTAATTCTATGCTAGTCACAAAATGGATGGGGATTGGAGACATGTTCGATAAAGGAAAGCTAGAAAAGGGTATGTAACATTCCAAGAAAAGAGAGCTTTTACACCTGGATTCCCTATAGGGAAAAGAGTGGAGCTTCTATTTAATTTTTTTTAATGTTTATTTATTTTTGAGAGAGAGAGAGACAGAGCGTGAGTGGGGGAGGAGCAGAGAGAGAAGGAGACACAGAGTCCAAAGCAGGCTCCAGGCTCTGAGCTGTCAGCATAGAGCCCGACGCTGGGCTTGAACCCACGAACTGGGGGATCATGACCTGAGCCAAAGTCAGACACATCCCCGACTGAGCCACCCAGGAGCCTGAAGAGTGGAGCTTCTAAATGGGCCAGGTATGTGATGATCACTCCACTCTGGATTTCACTTTGCCAGCACTCAGCCTATTCTCCACAGCTTGCATCAAATAGCAGACGCCGAGATGAATGAGGTGCAGAACAGAACCATGATCAGTACCTTCCCCTTCTTGAGCAAAACTGGAATTGGTAAAGGGTCATGCTGACGAATAGCAGGAGATTCATTCGTGGTGAGATTCTGGGCCGAATTCCAGACACCAGTTCATTTTAGGGAGGAGTGGGAAGGAGATTTGCATTTATGACCTCACGCAGAAGCTCCAACCCCGGAGCATATAAAGAGGTGAGTCGCAGGTATTTCCTAGTACCTGGCCCAGCCGTCTCCAAACCAGTCAAGACCATGGCAGTCCTTGGCTCCACACTGCTGCCACTCGGGCTGTTTCTATGCTTCGGACTGCTGTGTTCTTCTGCCAGCTCTGCAGGTGAAATTGACAAATGCATGTTCTTCAGTGAGGTCACCACCACTGGCCCAGGCATCATGGTCAATTCAGATGTCTATGACAGCAACAGAAACTACACAGGTGAGAAGCCGTTCTCTCTGTCGTCCTTTGCCTTCTATAGGGAGTTCATCAGAACTTCAGAGCACACCCCTCCATTCCTGCGCTCAATCACATAAAACATGTGTCTTTGACCCAAATGGGAAGTGGGGGCAGAAACAGAAAGAAAGAGAACATGTGATAGAGTTAGCTGGGTGGGGCTGTTTCTGCCTGTTCTCTGCGCAAACCTGAGCCAGGGGGCCATGACGTCCCGACACGCAGATTAACTGAGCCCCAGCAAGAGCTCACCTGAGGCAAATTCTCTGACTTAAAGAAAAGGGGCATTTTTATTATTTTCAGGGGTAATATCTGCATCACAGTCTGTAGTCTGTTCACATCCATTTGAGAGAACAATGCCCCTGTGGATGATGGCATGTTGCATGCCGGGAGGCGCTGTTCACCTTCAGTCTGTGGGAGGAAACTCGAGCGAGCTAGGCAGGGGAAGTGTTACTCTCCCACCTGGTTCACAAGCAGCCTGAAGCCGAGAGAAGTGAGGTGATGGCTCAGGGTTCCACTGCAGCAAGTAAGTGGCAGAAATGTCTGGCTCCTGAATCTTGGTCTTTCCTTTCCAATCTGATGCTTCTCTTCGAGGTGCCGAGGAACATTCTCCAAATATCCCATTTTGGATCAGCCAAACCTTATAAGTCAAGGCAGGTGCTTTCTAATTACGTTCATAATAACAACATTTAATATGGTGGTTTACAGGTATTCATGCATTTATTCCTCACAATAACCTGTGAGGCAGATACATGCCACAGTCATTCCCATTTCACAGATGAGAAAACAGAGGCAGAGGTGATAGTCACTTGCTCAGGTCACAGAGCTACTTAGATGGTGGCACTGGGATAGAAACCCGAGCAGCCTAGCTTGAGACACCCGGCCCCTAACCACTGCACCATACGCCTCTCACTTACGGTACTGAGCACTGAGACCACTCATTATGTGCTGGGTGCTGTTCCAAGGGTAAATGCTATTGTCTTCCCAGATGAGAACTGTGGCACAGGGGAGTTAAAGTTTTTACCCAAGGTCACAGGAAGGAGCACTGTTAATATCTGAACCCAAGTTAACAGCTGAGATCTGTCCAGCTCCATTCAGCCAGGCTGTCCAGCTTCGGAGACTGCTGTCTCATTACTGTGTCATCCTACTACCCTAGAACTCGACCCCAATTTTTCAGGGAGCACCAGGGTGGATATTACACCCATAAACTACAGAGTCCAGACTTCGGCAGGAGAACGACCATGGTCTGCCTTCCCATGCTCATCCTGTCTTGTCCTTTTTCCTTTTTTTTTTTTTTCCATCGGGATTGTCACTAAGGGCCTCCGTTGTGACTCAGGTCACTGTATCCCACTCCTTCAGACAGTGGGTCCTATCCTACTAAGCCAGGGCAGATAATCTTATAATTCAAGATGAGGACAGGAAGGCATATGTATGACCTTATCTACAGAGAAGGACCTGGGGCAGGTCAGAGAAACAGCTACAAAGGAGATCACAGACCGGGGACTTAAGATAACATATCACAAGGTGAGGGATTCTGCTGCTGAAATCAAAGAAAAAGAAATCTATCTTGTGAAGATGTTGGGGGAGAGACATGTAGCATGGGGGCCTTCTGAAAGTAGGGAAGGAGGAGAAAGAACAGTCAGGAGAGGATCCATGAGACCCCTTGCAGGGGAATACACTGTGTGAGAGGGAAATCAGGCATTTACATAGGTGCCGGGTAGAGCAGGGGGGTGAGGAAGGAGGAGAGGAGCTCCGGTTCACCGAACACCTACTATGTGCCGGGCACTTCTCCAAGTTTCGTCTGACTTCGGCTCAGAACAGAAAAGTGCTAAAAGTTCTATGATAAACTGAATCACTATGTGAATGATTTAAGTTGGGAGTCAAAATCCTATGCTCACGGAGACGTGAAGTGTCAGACTCCACACCTAGGATTACACAACAAGCTCTGTGATCTCCTTGTAAGGGTGTCATTGCAGGACTCCTCTGGGATGCGGGACCTTTGGGGAGACTAGATACATACCCACAAAGGGCAACAGCTTCTCCTTATTTTCATTTTGAATATTTTTTTAATTTCAGGGTTTGTGTCAACATTGGCAGGTCATATACAGACCAAATGGCATGTCCCATGGCACAATGGCAGCCTAGGTGTTATCTTAGGAGAGGTTTCCTAGGTTTGTCTTGGTATCAGGGAAAGAAACCTGGGATACAGTGACAATATTAAGATTTTGCTGTGTAAGCATCGGCCTCCATTTTTCCCTTCAGTGGGCAAGAGGGATGTAACTTGCTTGCCTTTTTCCTGACCCTTCATCTTTAAGGGCACTGTACCACCTTGGGTGCACAACTTTTTAAATCAATCAGTGAGTAGTTATCTGGTACCCTCCAGGTGCCCAGCACTGGATGGGCCAGATACTGACATGGATGAAACCACAGTATATAGTACAAGCCAGGATGTAGTTAAGGACTCAATTCCATAAATATAAACATAAATGTTTCAGGAGAGAGAGGGAAAGAGGGCTGAACTGGCCAGGAGGTGGGACATAGGCAGCGTCCTGGAGGGTAAGCGGGGATGGAATATGTGATGAGAAGGCAGAATCCCAGATAGGTGGTCAGACACAAACAAAGGCCAGGGCAGGTGATGGCCGGGTGCATCTGCAGAGCCAGAAGAAGGCCGGCTGCCCTGAGGGCAGGAGGGCAGAAAACACAGTGAGCCAGGCTAGGAGGACCATGAAAGCCATGTGCCGGGTCCTACAATCAAGAGAAGTGAAAATATAAAAGCAGAAATGTTTAGATCCTCTAGAAAGAAGGGCACTTGGACGGTTTTGGAGAGTACTGTATCCAGAAGGAAGTGTGTGTGGAATCTGATCTGGCTACGGTCTAAAGAGAGAAGGTGGAGGCCAGAAACCCAGACGACAGATGCCTGGGAGGGAAGAAAGGAGGCAGGACGCCAGAGGGAGAGAGAGAGAGCAAGCAGAAGCAAGAGCACAGGCAAGAGCATGCCCCCAGGAGAACTGACAGACTTGGTGAAATCTGCCGGACAGCATCGCAGAGCCCTCCACCCTGCGTATGTCTACAACAGCAGCCAGGTTCTTGCCTGGCAAGTCGGGGCCTGTGGGGTTTGGCTCAGCGCACCACCACCACCCCCACCCCCCCACCCCCCCACCCCGCCCCCGTGACTGGCAAAAACAAAGAGAAATGTTTTGTGCTTACATAAATAAATAAATAAATAACAATGGCCATTCACCCAACACCCATCACGTGTTAAAGTCTTAACACTATTCTCTGTGCTACTCCCAGGAACCTTGTAAGATAAGGTATCACGATCTCCATGTAACAAGGGATAATATCATTATCCCCAGACCTAGGACCAGCCCTGGGGCAAAGTGGGCATTCAAGAAATATTTGTGGAGTGAGTGATGAACAAGGAAACCGAGGCTGAGAGACGAAATGGCTTGCTCCTAAATGTAAGAGCTACAGTTCTCATCTAGGATTGTCTGACCCTATTGTGCTACAGGCTTGACATTCTATGCTTTGTAAGGAGAAGTCTTTGAATGAATGTGAGTGGCTGACAGGGACCTGGAGAACAGCCCTTTGGCATTGAGAAATTCTTTCAGAAGGGATCTTATTATTATTTTTTTTAATGTTAATATATTTATTTTGAGAGAGAGAGCTAGCTGGGGAGGGGCAGAGAGAGGGAGAGAGAGAATCTGCAGAGAGAGAGAATCTGCTGCAGCACAGAGCCTGACTCGGGGCTCGATCTCACAAACCGCAAGATCATGACGTGAGCTAAAATCAAGAGTCGGGCACTTAACCAACTGAGCCACCCAGGCACCCCTCAGAAGGGATCTTCTGAGGGAGAAAATGGACAGACTGAAACATTCTCTTGAAATTCCCTCTCCACTACCCATCAGGATGCTGGAATCTAGCCTGTGAGTGCACCCCAGGCTAGATCAACACGGAAGACTCACCTGATTGGGGAAGGTCAAGAAACCCTAGGGTTATGTGATAGGTACTGGGGCTCAGAGACCCCATCCCTTCCCTCACACTTGACAATAGAGACCTAGAGGACCAGGAAATGGACTCTGCTTTGACTTGTCACTAACAGGCCCTTATTTCATGACCGACTTCCCAAGGGGCCCACTTGACCCTTTCTCATGCATCAACCACACCTCTCCCCACTCTCCACTCACCCTGACAGAAGGGGAGAAGAGGCTATCCCCTTCAACTGGCTGATAGGAACCTGGCTCCACAGATAAAGAGCCATCCACGAGCTCACCCCTATTATATAGCAAAACCAGGGCCAGAGTACTGGTCTTCTTTTACCTTTTACTATAAAAAATTTGGAAAACACAAAAATGCACTAGGAAGAAAATAAAAATAATCTATAATCCCACTACCAAGAAATCATACTTAATATCTTTTACTTTATTTTATTTTTTTAATTTACATCCAAATTAGTTAGCATGTAGTGCAACAATGATTTCAGGAGTAGATTTCTTAATGCCCCTTACCCATTTAGCCCATCCCCCCACCCACAACCCCTCCAGTAACCCTCAGTTTGTTCTCCATATTTATGAGTCTCTTATGTTTTGTCCCCCTCCCTGTTTTTATATTATTTTTTTCCCTTCCCTTGTGTTCATCTGTTCTGTGTCTTAAAGTCCTCATATGAGTGAAGTCATATGATTTTTGTCTTTCTCTGACTGATACTTTCACTTAGCATAATACCCTCCAGTTCCATCCACGTAGTTGCAAATGGCAAGATTTCATTCTCTTTGATTGCTGAGTAATACTCCATTGTATATATATATACCACATCTTCTTTATCCATTCATCCATCGATGGACATTTGGGCTCTTACCATACTTTGGCTATTGTCGATACTACTGCTATAAACATGGGGGTGCATGTGTCCTTTCAAAACAGCACACTTGTATCCCTTGGATAAATGCCTAGTAGTGCAATTGCTGGCTTGTAGGGTAGTTCTATTTTTAGTTTTTTGAGGAACCTCCATACTGTTGTCCAGAGTGGCTGCACCAGCTTGCACTCCCGCACCATAGTTAGTATCTCATATTTCCTTCCAGACTTTTTTTCATCAACTTCCTTTAAAATGGGATTGTATTATATGCACATCCTATTTGTAACTTTCTTTTTGCACACTAAATTTTGATTTCATGACCTTCATCCCCCTGTCACATGCCACAGATGGCGGCTGATTGTTTCCTTGTCATTCCCTCATAGTATGGGTTCCTGTAAATGCCAATATCAGCTCTGTGGTCCTGCGAGCAGTGGATGAGAACAACACCTCACTAGGCCTCTGGGAAAAAGCAGACGAGCTTTGCAACAGCAGCGCCCTGTATCACCTGGAGAACTTGAATGACAAGCTCTTCACAGCAAACTGGGTATCTCCTAACTCCGAAAACATAACCACAATCGAGCTACAGTAAGAACCTGTCACCATGTGATTTGCTTTGGGCTTTTATGGGCTTTTTGCAGATGGGGTTTATGCAGTTTTACACTGACCTGAGATGGCTCAAAATGCACCCCAGACACGAAGTGGAGAATTTAGTAGCTGTGCTCTTTTTCTGCTTCACCATTCTGTCCAACATTTTACCTACAGTTCATGCGCACACACACGCACCCCCCTCCCCCCAGGGCAGGCTCAACATAGACAGAAAGATCTGGTTGTGAAGAAATCCAGAGCTAGACAGTGGTTAAAGCAAACCAAGCTAACAAACAAATGAAAACCGAATTTATTCAGGACTGTCGCAACAGAAGAACCTAAGATAGAATAAGGCTCAATTCTGAATACCATGTGGGCAAGTGGGAATTTACAGCCAAGAAGCAGGGTGGGGGGGTTGGGGGGGTCACTAAGAAGAAACAACAAGGCCTGTAAGGGGGATTCTGGCTAAACTGACCTAACAGGATTCTTGCAGAAGGCAGGCCAAGGTGAGCAGATATTATCTGGGGTGGTAGAGGAGGAAGAACCAGGTGTTAGGGGTGAAGGGTGAGAGGTAATTGCTCAACTGACTTAGAAGTGTTCTTGCTGAAACCAGATTTTACAAGGAAGTGCACAGATAGGTCTGGGAGAAGGTTCTGGAGCCTGACTAAAGTTTGGTCAAGCAAAGAATCTTTGCCACTGGGCACATGTTTGCATCAAATTCCAGAGGATCATTTTTTAAAACAGATTCGTTTTGAAAATGGCAACTGTGATGATCACGTAATAACACTGACTTCCTAATGTCACACCGAATGGACACACTCAGATTCCGAGGCGAGGCCAGCCGGCGCTCACATTCCACTTTAACAAAACGACCTTCCTCTCAGCTAGAGATGTTACCCAGGTTACTTTAGGAGCCCACGTTGAGAGGCCCTCACACTTTCAGACTGCCACTCTGTACCAAAAGGGCAGGTCTCACCATGAAGCCATGTCCCCGGTCGATAGCCACCAAGTCTCTACAGACACTGATGGTGATGATGCTGTTGAGCCATCCTGCCTTCTCCTGCCATGCCTGGGGCCTGATGGGACATGGCTGGCTCTGGAGAAGTCATTTTGCCCACGGTGACTTCTGAGAGTGGAAATGCAAGGGAGCTGCTACATCCCAGCCTCCTGATGACAGCAGTCTCCTAGATGCCAACCAAAGCTAATCAGGGCAATGACTCTGCTTACACGTCACATCATTAAAGCCTCTACACTCCATGCAACAACAGATGAAAGACCCAACGGTGACCACCTGCCACAGAAACAGCACATCCCCACAGACAGTACGGTCTCCAGACCCCTCCTTGGCCCACGCGGCTGACAAGGGGAGGGACCGGCACATATAATGGGGGTACAGACAGCAGGGAGCTCCACCGTGCTGGGTGGGGCACAAGGAGATGTGAAGAGGCCCCTGCCTCTGGGGCTCCACAATGAGTTCTGGGGAGGCAAGGCCTCTGTAGAAATCACTGCAGAGGGTGAACATCACTTCCTCCAGAAAGCATTCCCTAAACCCCCAGGTCAAGTTCCAGCTCCCTGCTTTTCACCCTCAGAACTTTCACTGCTTCTTCACAACACATAGCACACCTGGGATCCATTACTTAACTCGTCCACTGATTGTTTTACTTTTTAAAAAAATTTTTAAATGTTTATTTTTGAGAGAAAGAGAGTGCGAGTTGGGGAGGAGCAGGGAGAGGGAGACACAGAATCCGAAGCAGCTCCTGATTCTGAGTTGTCAGCAAAGAGCCTGATGGGAGGCTCAAACCCGTGGACTGTGAGATCATGACCTGAGCCTGTTGAATGTATGAACGAGAGAATGGGTTGATAGTGAAATCACTATAATAAGAATAGCATACCAAGGGGGCACCTAGGAGGCTCAGTCAGTTAAGCATCCAACTCTTGGTTTCGGCTCAGGTCATGATCTCACAGTTTGTGGGTTTGAGACCTGTATGGAGCTGCACACTGTCAGCATGGAGCCTGCTTGGGATTCTCTCTGTCCCTCTCTCTCTCTCTCTCTGCCCCTCCCCTGCTTGCATTCTCCCTCTCCCCCCCCTCCCTCTCTCTCAAAATAAATAAATAAGTTTAAAAAAAAAAAAAAAGAACAACATACCAAGCTGTACAGATCATTTAATGAACATTGAGCACCTACTATGTGTCAGGCATTGCTGACAACAGAACCTGTCCCCATGGAGCTGGCCCTCCTGTGGCAGAAGAGGCTCACAGCAAGGCAATGCAGTCGAGGAGCATGTCTCTCTAATGGAGCTCTGTGTGGGTTAATGACAACAGGGAGAAATGACTTCACAGAGGTTACTATTGAGTATATGGGCAGATGGGACCAGGACGGAGATCACAGGCAGGGCTGGCTTGGACAAAGAGTAGAGGTTCAGAGTGGTTCAAACAAAGAGCAGAGGTACATACCAGCCGGTAAGGAGTTCAGGGTGCTGTAATTGGTGGGGTGGGGGATGGACAAGAACTCGGCTGGAGCAAGACCACAGAGGATCTTAGTCAAGACAATATAGACCAGATCAGTATTTAACGATCTGCTGATTATGCTGTAGAGAACACTAAGGTCGGGATCCTCTGGGAAGGAAGAAATGGGAGCAGGACTCGTGAATTCCAGAGCTGAGGTCCTCACCACGATCTCTTATTGATTTGCCCTCCACAGAGCCTTTGCTATCAATTTCTACAACATGGCTACATTTTCTTCTCTGCAACTAAGAAGAAAAGGTAAGTTCCTCTGTGGCCTATTTACATATCTGGCAGTGATTCAGTCAGCCTGGAAAATTACTTTGTGGATGTTCTAGAAAGTCTTCTGGTCATGATTGTCCACATGTCAGTTGAGTCCCCCAACACCTGAGACCTACAGAAGACGGCTCAACCCCTTATCAGATGCCCTCTGGGAAACAAAAGCCATTCCCAACATTTCTGCCAACTCCCAGGGGCTAACTCTCAGTCACCTGTGGCTCCAGACTACTGCTTCCTCAGGAGCCATTATGTCTAATACTACATAGATGGATATGAAAGTCAGCTCTTTCTTTAATCTCCACAAAGAATTCCCACTCACACAAAGTCTTCATATGTATAGCAGACTCTAACCAAGGGGCTGAAGGGAAGAGGGGGAGATTTGCATAAAGAAGGGTTGATACTGTAGAAATACTCATACTTTCCTTCATTCTCAGAGTGGCCTCTGGCCACCACCACTACCACCAGAGATTTACACTGACCTTTCACAGGCTGTCGTCTCCAACTTCAAACCATCCTGGAGCTCCTGGTCCTTCTCCTCCCTTCTCTGTCCTCTTCCTTCTCTCCTACCTCCTTCTATGGAGCTAAAACAAATTCGAGACACTGAGGTCCAAGAAAGATAGGTAACTTGCCCAAAGCCACACAGAAAGCAAATGGCAAAACTAGGACTCATAGTCCACATCTTATACTTTTTTCCACTTTTCTTAGACTTACATCAAAACTAGAAAGACAACATTTTACTACGAATGAAGTTTTAAAATGCAAAGCTCAACCAAGAACAATAAACATTAGTCTTTCTTAATGTCCAGATAACAAGTCTTCCTTGGGAGCCCCCCAACATGCAGTATGATGCTCATTTTCCTGCTGACTGTACATTGCAAATGTGGTCACAAGGGATATCTGTTTTCAGCAATAGATTTTAAAGTGATTCTGCCTAAGGAAACTATTACATGAATGCCTTCATGGTTTCCTTTGGTGCTTCCCCTCTGTGGAAAGACCAGGGTATTATTTTCTCCCTGAAGGGTATTTTCAAGATGAACACTCATGTAAATGCTAAGAAAGAAAGAAAAAATGTGTGTTTCTAATCAGGATTCCTTCAAGTAGTTGTGTTCAGACTTTGTGGCTCAGTGGGATACTAGAGAAACATTTGCCCTGGAGAAACACTAAATGAGATAGGACAAGGCCTCCTAACTGGAAGACACCCTCCCGCTGGGGACAGTGCTTGGGCCCAAGCAAATCACAGGATTTCTCCCTTCTTATTCTTCTATATAGTCCTCTTTGATCCATAGACCCCTGGAGGCATCATTATAATACTCCAGGTTTTCCAGGATCAGACTACCCCCAGGGCCTGGTTCTCTGCTTCTCTGCAAGGCAACCTCAGAGAACCCATGGATGGTCAGACCCCCACATCTGAGAATGACCAGTGCCTCTGAAACCACAGAAAGAGATTCAGGGGTTTGTACAGGGCCTCTTTGCACTTGCTTTAGGGCAGGAGTAGCCATCCTCAGGTCTGAATGATTATCTATTCTTACAAGCTTTATATGCAACCTTTGAAATTAGTAGGAAAAAAAGAAAATCATGCCATTCTGGATGATATTTGCACTGGTTGATCTAATATAACATTAAGGACATAAAGACATAGGAGGACAGACTACCCACCCAACAACAAATTCAATAGTTGTATAAATTCCTTCCAATTTAGGATTGTGTAGACCTTAAGGGTAGAGAATCTTTCTTACTTGCATTTTGTTCCTTGACATTCTGTACCCCTAGTTTTTTCCTCATCCTCTACAAATACTTGGTAGCTGAGAAGGGTCTACTGAAATTTGATCCAGCGTTCCATCAGATTAGCCTCCTTTCTCTACTGCCCACCACCACCTCCCCCCAACAAAGAGATTGTGATGCTATTGTTTGTTTGTTTCCAGAGACGACCAGCTCCCAGATATCCACAACCAGGACAACCCCAAGCCCAAACCCAATGACAGGACACATCTCTACAACCAGGACAACCCCAAGCCCAAACCCAATGACAGGACACATCTCCACAACCAGGACAACCCCAAGGCCAAGCCCAATGACAAGACATATCTCCACAACCAGGACAACCCCACGCCTGACTCCAAGGACAACCAGCTTGGCCAACAAAACCTTCCTCTGCCCCATCACAAGTGCCATTCAGATCCTGATAGTCTTTCTCACCAGCAAACTCCTCTCCTAGAAGGAAGCTAGGAAAATAATTATTCCTGCCTCCTCTGCATCTCCTACATTGAGTTCCAAGCCAGGGCTCTGACAGGTGTGCGAATGAAGACTTTACATTCTCAAATGTACAACTCTACTGCCACTGCTTTGGACAAAAAAACAGAGACTTGGGATCACTTGGTGGAGGGTAGCTAGTTCACTCACTGGTGGACGTGTAGCACACAGATGTTCAACTGGATCTCTCAGGACACAAAGTAGGGTTTTTTGTGGTTTTTGGTTGTTGTTGTTGTTAACTACTTAGACCTGGTCTGGGTGTAACCTGGAATTCTGGCTTTCGATTTCACATGCTGACAGCCAATTCCGTGACCAATGTAAACTTTTGTTCGCTGCCAAATGATTTCTCCACGCCCCAGTCTCTGTGGGAAAAAACCTTTCCTCACTTGCAAGATGATCTCAGATTTCTGACCAAACCCACTCAGGTCACACTGAGGTTCTATGTCTCATGTCACTCAACACGGAAAGGAGAAAGGAATAGCCCTGGTGCTATTGGCCACACCAGTAGCATGTGAAGGGCTAGAAAAAAGGAATGTACCAAGTCTGAGCAACCTAGAATGGGGAATTACTATGGTATAAAATACATTATCTTTTTGTCATACCAAATAAGCTATATTTCAAACAAGAATAATGAATGTGTTAAATCCAAATACAAGTCTTTAGTGAGCGGTTACTCTAAAAGTACAAAATACTATCTGATTTTACTCATGTATGTGAACATTAAAAAAAAAATTAACAGAACAGTAGGAGTGTCTATGTTTTCAAAGACAGATCCAAGGGTAAAATTTTCCCAAGGTTATTTTCCTCAAGTTACAAACTGGTCATTTTTCCCCTAATGGTAATTTCCACTAAGAAAAGGGCAAAATATTTACAGTATTCATAACACAATGTAAAACCAAAAGAAAGCATAGGGTTTCCCATAGTACCCTGATGATAAGCAACAAAGTTTTCTTTTAATAATTATCCTAAATTCCAGGATGCCAACATCCAGCACCTAGCCTTCTTTGGGGACAGCTTCTGTCAATTTCTTCCTCTTCCCTGAGAAAAGGCCATACTTTCCTACTTGTAGGTTTTTAACTTCTGTTGAGATCTGGACGTGGTGAAGGTTATAACACAGGGCCTCTGGAAATCAGACTCCCCTGCCCCTCCCAGGGCATGCTGCTGCTTGTTGAGAGCCTCCGTCCATCTGTTGAGGGATCTCTCAACTCCTCTGGGCAGACTCCACTCTTTTACTTGTTTAATTTTTTTTAATGTGTGTTTATTTATTTATTTATTTATTTATTTATTTATTTATTTATTGAGAGAGGGGGGAGGGGGAGAAAGCCAGGAAGGGGCAGGGAGAGAGAGGGAGAGAAAGAAATCCCAAGCAGGCTATTAGGCTGTCTGTGCTGTTGGTGCAGAGCCCGACATGGGGCTTGAACCCACGAACTATGAGATCATGACCTGAGCCAAAGTCAAGAGTCAGATGCTAACTGACTGAGCCACCAATGTGCCCCGCAGACTGTGCTCTTTGTTAAGTGTGGTCACTGACAACTCTGCTATATTATCTCAGCAGTCAACTAGTAACCTCATAGATTTTCTTACATGTCAAAATTTAGCAGCCTCTTTCTTCATTAAGCATTCCTCTAATAGCTGCAAGTTTTTTTTATATTAGATCCTAGAGTTTGTAGAGAAAGTTCACTGACAGTTTTGCCAGCAGAATGGTTTCTGCAGTGGATAGACCAATTCCTGGAGCTCCCCATTCTGCCACTTTCTATGACATCACTGGGTAGCCACCATTAGTATATGCCAGGCGCTGTGCTAAAGCACCTTAAAAGCATCATCGCAGATAATCGTCACAAGAACCCTATGAGACAGAGCTGTTTCACAGATAAGGACACTCGGGCGGAGAGAGAGAAATAATTTGCCCAAAGTCACTCACTGAATAAGTAATGAAGCTGGGTTTCTACCATTTTGGAACCTGCACCATAAACAAGGACACTCAAAGGGCCCCCTGTGCGGCTTCTACATGCCCTGGCATCCTCCAGGGCACCTGGTTCCCCAGGGTCATATGACAAGAAGAGGGTATGGAAGGTATGTGTGTCTCTCAGGGACACAAGCAGGCTGCGTGTTCCCACAGTCCTCCACGCCCCACTCTCTGCTGCCACCTGTAAGATAAACTGCGATGACCCAAGACCCAACAAGTTTCATATATACCTGTCGTGAGCCAGCCTGGCCTCATCTCAGGTTCGGTGTGGAAGGTGTGACAACAACTGGAGGCTCAGCAAAAATATTCTCTTGAGTTGGAAAACTTTTAGACTCGAAGAAGTCTGGGAAGAGCTGAACTCAGACACGCAACACAGAGGTAGCTGTGCGAGAGCACTGGGTTCGGAGGCAGGAAGCCTGTTAAATTCTAGTGCAGCTACTAAGTAAAAAAGTGACCTTAGGTAAGTGGCTTTACCCTCGTTTGCTTCGGTTTGCATCTGTTACACCCAGGGTTGCCCAGGTGGTATCTGAGCCTTCTTGCAGGTAGGTCTCCATTTTGATTTCTCTGTCACATCCAGACCTAGTTCTAAGGGTCTATCTAGCTGGAGATGGTAAGTTGGTGCTAAGTCAGTGATGCTTTATGCCACGTCTGACTGATTGGCAGACACTGCTGGGAGCACTGTTGAGGAAGATTCTGAAGCAAAAGCCAGGCTCAGAAATAGTGTCCTATTCAACAAGTATTATCTTCCTTGGGCTCAGGAGGTAGGACTGAGTGTCAGGGGACCCAGGTATCTGCCGTCCTTAGTCCCTAAAGTGAATCCAGTGAGTGGCTACAGAACAAGAGTAAAGGGATGATCAAGTACGTACATTCAGTCTAGGAACAGCTAATTCTGATCATCACTACCAGGGAAGTGACTCACACAAGGAAAACAAAGGCATATAGGCAACTCCAAGGAAGCCCACAGGTGGCACCTCAAGCAGAGAATAAAGAGGTGAACAAAAGATAGACTGTTTTCACTCCCACACTCACTTGCCCAACCTTGTTCTTCCACTTTTATGTTTTCTTGTTTGCGGCTTCGTGTTTTGTGAACTCGATGCATTCTTTTTTTTTAAGTTGTTTTTAATGCTTATTTATTTTTGAGAGAGAGAGAGAGAGAGAGAGAGAGAGAGAGAGTGTGTGTGTGTGTGTGTGTGCGGGCAGGGGAGGGGCAAAGAGAGAGGGAGACACAGAACCCGAAGCAGGCTCCAGGCACCCAGCTGTCAGCACAGAGCCCAACGCGGGGCTGGAACTCACAGACCTCAAGATCATAACCTGAGTTGAAGTCGGATGCTTAACTGACTGAGCCACCTAGCCACCCCTCAAGGCATTCTTATCCTGTGTTAGAAGCAGCAACTGACTACCCATTTAAGGGAAGTGATCATTCATTTCTGAGGAAGTAGGTGAGAAAACTGCTATCTTCCAAATCCCATTACCTCAAAGACATTCATTCACACACCAGAAAAAGTCCCGAGCCTGGTCAGTGGTCCAGGTGTCACAGCAACTATTCAGAGCGGGAAGAAAATTCAGAACAGGCAGAATATTCAGATATTACCTTATTATCTATCAACCTCCACGTTACTTTTTAAAATAAATGTTTAAAATATTCATAATTAACTGAAACATTTTTATTTCACACAAGAGGTAGTTCAGCAATTGTCTTAAAGCCTAATTTCTTTTATTTTTTTTTTAATTTTTTTTTTAACGTTTATTTATTTTTGAGACAGAGAGAGACAGAGCATGAACGGGGGAGGGGCAGAGAGAGAAGGAGACACAGAATCGGAAACAGGCTCCAGGCTCCGAGCCATCAGCCCAGAGCCCGACGCGGGGCTCGAACTCTCGGACCGCGAGATGGTGACCTGAGCTGAAGTCGGACGCTTAACCGACTGAGCCACCCAGGCGCCCCTTAAAGCCTAATTTCTGAGACCAGACTGCCTGGGTTCAATTTCATTTAATTTTACCCCTTGTTAGTTGTGGGGCCCTGTACAAGTTACTCACCTTCTATGTGACTCAGTTTCTTCATCTGTTAAAATAGGGTGAAATACAGTAGCTACCCATAAGCTGTTGTGGAGATTAAATCAGTTAACATATACAAAGCATTTGGAACAGTACCTGGTACAAAGTAAGCACTATATAATTATTTAATGCCTAGAAAAAGCATTACAAATGATACACTGATGTACAAGAAAGCCAAGTATTATTCCCATATAAATTTGTACAAATAAAACGGTACCTATAACAAGGACTAAAAGTACTAATTTGTAATTCTTATAAGAAATGGCCTGGGCGCCTGGGTGGCGCAGTCGGTTAAGCATCCGACTTCAGCCAGGTCACGATCTCGCGGTCCGGGAGTTCGAGCCCCGCATCAGGCTCTGGGCTGATGGCTCAGAGCCTGGAGCCTGTTTCCGATTCTGTGTCTCCCTCTCTCTGCCCCTCCCCCGTTCATGCTCTGTCTCTCTCTGTCCCAAAAATAAATGTTGAAAAAAAAAAAAAAAAAGAAATGGCCAATGTCTGACTTCCCACAATCTTTCTCCCTCCAGCCCCACCTTCACCTTCACACTTCAAGCTTCTAAGTAAAATGTCTCCTAGCGCACTGGGTCAGCTCCTTTCTTCTAGAGAAACTAAACAATGGGTGAGGAATTGAATTACTCCACATAATTAAGAGTTAGGAGGGAAGGTGAGAAGAAAAAGCAAGAGTATCATAAGGATTGGCACAGAAAGGAGCTTCTGGAGGCTGAACGGAGAGGCCAAGGGATTTCCCAACACCTGCTCTTGGTTACAAACCATTTCTGTCTTAATGTCCTTCCAGAGATACAAATGAAAATTAGAGGGGCGCCTGGGTGGCTCGGTCGGTTAAGCGTCTGACTTCAGCTCAGTTCATCATCTCGCAGTCCCTGAGTTCAAGCCCCATGTCGGGCTCTATGCTGATAGCTCGGAGCCTGGAGCCTGCTTCAGATTCTGTGTCTCCCTCTCTCCCTGTCCCTCCCCTGCTCACTCTGTCTGTCTCTCTCTCAAAAATAAATAAACATTAAAGAAAAAAAAGTGAAAATTAGAATTATTTTACTTCTGATAGCTGGACTATATTTCTTTGACTTTGGACCAGCAGTGAAACTGGGACATATGGACTCACCCTGCACCCAGCCCTGCTTTTATGTAAGTTATATCTATGTATATAGATAGAATGAGGTTAAATATATATACCTGGTAGAAATAGGAAATAATTTAACATATGCAAAAACTACACATTTATCTATGCATATGCATATAACCTGTATATAAAAATAACTTCAGACTCAGATGCTTGAGTCCAACAAACTCAAAAAGCATTTGGCTAAATTAACAAAATATGTAGACAGAGCACATTTAAAAACCTTGGGAAATTTTTTGAATCGTTATTTTAATTGAGTATGTTTTTCCTTCTTTTTTGTTTTTTTAAGACAAACAAACCTAGGTTCAAATCCTAGCTCCTTCACTTAATGAGTGACTCTGAACAAGAGTCCCTTAATCTCCTTAGATCCCAGATCTCTCACAGTGAATTGGAGCTGAGCTGACTCATGCCTCGAAGGGCCACCAGTGATGGAGATGCTGGACACATAGCAGTAGGCATGATGTTAATTCACAGTAAGTCAACACATGCCAAGAACCTTAAGTTAGTTAACTACCCAATCTCGAATGAGGGTGGAAAACATTATATGCCATAATCTGGTCAGGTTGCATTTGTTTCCTCTTCTAAACACAGTTTTCTCCTTCAAGAATAGAGCCTTCAGGGGTGCCTGGGTGGCTCAGTCAGTTAAGTGTCTGACTTTGGCTCAGGTCATAATCTCACAGTTTGTGAGTTCGAGCCCCGCATCAGGCTCTGTGCTGACAGCTTGGAGCCTGGAGCCTGCTTCGGATTCTGTGTCTCCTCCTCTCTCTGCCTCTCCCCTGCTCAAGCTCTGTCTCTCTCTCTCAATAATAAATAAACGTTAAAAAAATTAAAAAAAAAAAAAGAATGGAGCCTTCAGATCATGATCTCAGGGTTATGAAATAGAGCTCTGCGTTGGGCTCTGTGCTGACAGCATGGAGCCTGCTTGGGATTCTCTCTCTCTGCCCCTCCCCTGCCCAAAATAAATAAATAAACTTAAAAAAAAAAAAAAAAGAATGGTGGGACACCTGGGTGGCTCAGTCGGTTAAGCGCGTGACCCTTGGTTTCTGCTCAGGTCATGATCTCACGTTACATGAGTTTGAGCCCAGCATTGGGCTCTGCACAGACAGTGCAGAGACTGCTTGGGATTCTCTCTCTCCACCTCTCTCTCTCTCTCTCTCTCTCTCTCTCTCTCTCTCTGCCTCTCCCCTACTAGCTCTCTCAAAATAAATAAATAAACTTAAAAGAAAAAAAAGAATGGAGCCTTAACTTTCTCCCTAGTACTCTGGGAATTACTCAAAGTTATTATGGCAACAAAACTGGGCCCTTGTTTGCTAAAAAACAGGTAATTGCCTCAGTGTTGCCACAGATCTATTAAGTTCTGTGCTCTACAAAAAACCCTGTTCTTAGGGGCCAAACAGATGGAAAGATAAGAGGCATTCTTTGCAATACCAGCTGAGGCTCTCTCTGCCTGGGGCAAACCTACTCTCCAAAAGCTGGGACAATGACTACCCACCAATCTTGAATTATTATAAAGGGAGCCCTTGTCGGTACACACCTGTATAAGGGCTGCTACCCAACAATGGTGTGGTCGTGAGGACAGCAATTTATTAAAAGATCCTTCATTGGCATGGTCTAGCTTGTCTTTACTTAAAAGAGTAGTCAAGCACTAAAACAAAATTGACCCACAAAAGGAAACAGAAAATTTCCAGGAAGATAAAATTTGCCATATAAATAGGTTTTGACAAATACTTAGGGGATCTAATTTTATTCTGTGATGGTTGTTCTCTGAGATGAAACACATAAAGAGTAACACCTATCTGAAGTATACTCGCAAAGTTTGATATTAAATCTCAAAGTTTTTACCAAACCAGGTTCCACTATATCTGTAGAGATGGCAGGCATGTTCACTCATTCAATGACTAATTATTCAGCACCCGCTGGGTAGTGGGCACTAGGTTAGGTCCTGGGGAAATACGAATAATAACACAACGGCGCTCTGGCTTTCATGAAGCCAACATCCCCGTGATTGGGAAAGACAGTAAACTAGTAAGCAAAATAAATGAGACAAAAGGAAATATAGATAAAAGTTTTGACACTGCAAGAAAGGGGAGTGTGTAAGGTATTATAATAGAAAATAACAGAGGATTTCTACCTACACAGGGTAATCAAGGAAGGGTTCTTTAAATGGGGGTACATCTAGGCTGGAGTCTGGAGAATGATGGGTTTTATGAAGAGGTAAGGGGGTGGGGGTAAGGGGCAGCATTCCAGGCAGAAGGGCAGAAAATACAAAGATCTGGAGGCTGGAATGAAACTGGAGTGCTTTAGGACTTGAGAAAAGGCCAATGTGACAATGTGACAGCTGGAGGCTGGGGATATGCAGTGGCTGCATCATACGGAGCATAAAGTTTGGATTATATTTTAAAATTAAAAGGAAGCTTTCAAGGGGTGACACGAGACAGGGGAAGAACTAATAAAGGAGTATGGAAGAGAACCAAAGCGGAAGCAGGAGGCCAGCGGAGAGGCCAAGTCAATAATCTAGGCAAGAAATGGCAGCGGTTTGGACTGGGGTCAGTGGCACTGGAAACGGAGAGACCAAAATCACTGCACATTTTAGAGGAAGAACTGACAGAGCTTTCCGACAGATTACAAGTAAGAGCTAGGAATCCAGGACAGCTCCCAGATTTCTGGCTTGAAAAATGAATGGATGGTATCGGCATTTTTAGGGAAGACTGGTGGAAGAATAAATTCTGAAGGAGGAATCAGAAGTTCACTTTTGGAAAATGGTGAACTTTGAGATGCCCGTGAGACACCCATCCATGGTTCCATCTGCAGGCAAATAAAACTCCAAAAGGTAAAAGGCAACACTAGCCCTTCTATTTCTTCAGGTTGTCATCAGTCACAGGGCTCATATTTACTAAGACATTTATGAAAAATGAAAAAAGGTTTTTAAACTGAGTTCATACTTGCAGTAAGTTGGGAGTTTTCACTAATAAACTGGCTGGCCAAAGCTGACCTTGGGCAGATGTACAGAGAACTTGTTTCTTGGGCATCTTTAAGAATGTAAGCCTGGGATGGTGTTTTCTTTAGCCGACAACCAGAAGACAAAACAGGGCAGTATTTTAATTCTTTATTTTCTTTTATTTTTTATCGTTTATTTATTTTGAGAGAGAAAGCGCGAGTGTGCGCACACACAAGCTGGGTAGGGGCAGACAGAGGAGAGACAGAATCCCAAGCAGGCACCACACCATCAGAGCAAAGCCCGATGTAGGGCTCGAGCCCATGAACTGTGAGATCATGACCCAAGCCAAGATCAAGAGTTGGATGTTTAACCGTGTGAGCCTCCCAGGCTCCCCTAATTCTTTTCGTAATGGTTAATACTCCCGTCTTGACAGTGACAGAATGCAGTGGGGGCAGGTGGTTGGCTTCTGAAGGAAGCAAACCAACTGACAAGCTGCGTGAAAGCCTCACTGCTGCTCCGAAAACCCTTGCGGTGCACGAACCACACTCCCTCACTTTTCTTTTGTGGTGATAGCAGTTCTCTCTGCAGCTATGTGGAGACTGCGTTTGTCTGGGACATTCTCCAAAAGTGTCTTGCAACAGAATCTTGCTATAAAGTTAAATTGTGTGAAACTAACAATGATTTTTCTGTGTGCAAGGGAGGCTAGAAATATCCCAGACATAACAAAAGCAAAATGAGCACAATCTGTTTCCCATCTTTAAAATAATTCTATTTCCAAGAGGAATGTACAAGTTTGGAGTTTAAAAAAACAAAACGGACACTTACCATAGATCTAATCTATTAGTGGCCTCATATGCACAACTGATCATATTCTGGCCATTTTTACAACCCATTGGTGGCGATTGCATCCATTCAGGCAACACAAATGATAGCTGAGTTCTGGTCATTCTGTTCATAGCGATATGGTCAATGTAACTTTTCTCAACATCTCACTTTAGAGTTGGTTTTAATTTTAAAGTGCTTCAAAGAGCTTTATATGGGGGCGCCTGGGTGACTCAGTTGGTTAAGCATCCAACTTCAGCTCAGGTCATGATCTCACGGTTTGTGAGTTCAAGCCCCACGTGGGGCTCTATGCTGACAGCTGGGAGCCTGGAGCCTGCTTCAGGCAGATAGCCCACTACCCCACTAGATAGTCACTAGCCCACTACCCCTGCAGGATGGTCACACAGATTGTGTCTCCCTCTCTCTGCCCCTCCCACCACACACCCTCTATCTCTATCTCAAAATAAATGAACATGAAAAAAATATTTTTTAATTAAAAAAATAAAGGTATTTATATGTATCTACCCACAAAACCCACGAGTTCCACTGGAAACAACCATTGCTGATACTCACTCCTGCAAAAGGAAATGTGCTTTATTCCCCTGCCGTCAAAAAGAGCATGACAGACAGCCCCTGCCTAGCTCCCCAGCCTCCTTTCCTGCTCTCCTCCTCGTCATACTTCACACACTAGAACGTACATGGAGTCCTCTCCCTCCAGTGTGGTGTGGATTTAGTGACTTGCTGTTAAGTAACAGAATCTAGAAATGTGACTTGCTTACCAGACTGGGACCCCCACTGTGCTGGTGAGAGTGCTCACTGGCGGCACACCCCTCCCTGCCCTCTGGCCTGCTCATGCTGAGGAAGCGAGATGCTCTATGCAGGCGCCCCCATGGCAGGCAAGGGAGGAAGGAGCTGAGGCCTCACACCAACAGCCCCGTGAGCGTGAGCGAGTGAGCCAGAAGCCGACCCTTCCTAATCCATCCCCGAGATGACTGCAGCCTGTGAGTGACCCCGGGCCAGAGGTCCCAGGGGAGCCACCTCCAGATTTCTGGCACATTCAAACTGTGAGATAATCATGTTTTGAGCCCTTCTGTGGGGTAATCTGTTATGTTACAGTAGATAACTTGCCCACTCCCCCTGCCAGGTGGTCACAAAGATAACGTGAGGTAAATACAAAGGGTTCAGCACAATGCCTGAGGCCACAGGAGGCAGTGCACTACCTTAGCTCTACCCTCCCTCCCTGTCACTCCATCCCTCCTGCTCCACGAGCATCTGGCCACCATCACCTCCCCTCTGGATCCCCACAAATGCTCTGCAACTGGTTGTCCTTGCTTCCATGTGTCCAGCTGGTGATTCTCCTTAAAAAGCAAACAGAGAAACTTCAACAGCTCCCTATTGCTCAAAGGACAGAAACCAAATGGATATTCAAGGCCCGCAGACTGTCCCCATTCTGTATTTCCAAGCTAGCTACCCATTACACACTCACACTTCATTACTATTCTATTTAAGATCAATCTATTCACTTCATCCCAAATACACTTTGTCCATTCCCACCACGAGTGGATGTGTGCCCCTTTAGTACGTGTTCCTGCTTTTCTCTGGATTCCAAAGGCCACCCTCCTACCCCATCACTTTCACTACCATTCAGGACTGACCTCCCTACTAAGCTTTTCCAAATGTCACCACCCCAGAATAATCTTCTTCTTTCTCTAATTTATTATGTACTCCTTTGGTATTTAAAATCACAGAGATATAAAATCTGAGAACAGGCAGAAGCAACTTCAGAAAGCCTCAGGTCCAATCATTCATGTTATGGGCAAAGAATCTGAGGCTCTGAGATGAGAGGGACACACCTGGATAGTGGCAGCACAAGGACCAGGATTCAAGCCTCAAAACTCTGGTGTTATTCAATTCTAGAAACATTTACCAAGGGGCCGTTATATATAAGGTACTACAAAATTTCAACAGTTCCTACCAATCTGCCATTCATTTATTTAATCAAACAAAAATTACTGAGTGCTATTTACTAGACACTCTGCTTCGAATAAAGACTTTGTCCACAAGGAATTCAGGGCGGTGAAAAATGCAAAAAGGTAAAGCAACAATTACAAAACAGCTTGATAAGGTCTCTGACAGCAGGTTCTAGGGAGGCAGAAGAAAACCACCTATATACTATCTTTGGTCCTGCCCTCATTCGCTCACCCATTCAGTGTGATAGACAGTCAGACAGACAGACTTCTCACTTTCCTAAGGAAAGTAAGTAGGAAAAAAAAAGGTTCTCTTGAAGCAACTCATGAACGACAAACCCCTGCCATGTCTATGCTACTATGAAAAGTAATGTTTTTCTAATATGATATCAGATCTATAAAATTAGATTTATTAAAAAAAAAAAAACTTGAAATATACATACATTATTCCATTACCCTGTTTTTAGAGTCTGTGTTTTGGAGTCAGACAGACCCTGAGTGTCAGACATTCAGTCTGCTGTTTATTTGCTGAGTGATCTTAGGCAAGCAGTTTAAACTCACTGAAATTTAATTTTCTCATCTGTAAAATGGGAATAATACCCACTTTTCATGGCATTTGTGGGAATTAAAATCCTGTCTTTTAAATAATCAATACAGAATATACAAGTATAAGTAACAAAAATTGTGCTTGATAACTAAAACACATTCAAATATCATTAAATGGGCACGGCATTATTATCAAAATTTATCAAAATATCCTTTAGTTACTAACTGTCCAAAACAAAAGGGTACCTCTCTGAAAATTTTTCTAGTAGTCACTGCACAAGTTTTTTTCTACTATTTCCAGGTAGCAACATTCTGAGAATCCATTGTGTGCTGGTTGCTATGTGGAGAGTGAAATAAAACCCTACATTTAAGAAGTTTAGAATACAAATGAGAACACTTCTTTGTGCGAAGCAAGCAAATCCTTTCTTGCGGATTTAGTCATGAAGAAAAGATACCAGGTGCCAAGAATATAGTTCAACTGAAGCAGGTAAGTTTAATGTTTAGAACAAAATGGGATCCATTAGGAAAAACTATATGTAAGAGATGAGTTACAGTGTAAGATATCCTTTTCATGTTGATTATTTTAATAGGATTTAATACATATGATTATTCTTCAGGTTTCTGAATTAAAATTGTTCAGGTGGCCATAAGGTCTGGAAACACAGACAACTATACATAATAAATAGTTTACTGATATTCCAATAAATGTTCAATGAATGTCATGTTCCTCACTAGCAATTTATAGTTCAACAAGCTGTGCAAAACTGCCTTGAACAGTGTGCACTAAACCGGTATTTCCATCAATCCTTGTATATGCACTTACAATGCATCACCTAAAGTGATTGTATGCCTTATTTTCACTGAATAATCTTGTGCCCTTAGCACACCTGAGAAGTAATCAAGAAGTGTATGTTGTCTGTTTTTGGACTATGTGGCCACCTATATATATTTTTTTTAAGTTTCACCTACTGTAAGTCTTATAAACATTTTTGCCATTCATATTTATACCAAGGAAAAAATGAATACTAAAAAATGAGATAATGGAAAAACAAAAATTGATTTATTTTGCTTTTAAATTCCACACCATAACATTTTACAGAAAATGAAGTGATTTTTAATCTATAGATAAAGGATTCTCTAAATGACACTCAGAATGTCTTTAACAAATTTTGTTTTAAAATATATTTGAATACACAACAGGTCTTACACAAAATGATTTCAATAAATTAGGCACCAGAACACAAGGTGAAGCTCTAGCAATTCTGTGATGACTTTTTAATAGTCCAAGAGGATAAAGACCTTTTTCAAATGTGGAAAGAAATTAATCTTTCTACAGTATGAACCCCTAAAAGCTACTCTCCTTTATAGACGACAACATTATTGTCAGTTTCATATACTTTTACTTTATAAAGAACTCCCATAGGAAGAAATTTCTGGAGGTTTTCCCAGATATATACAGCTACATTTTCTGTCGTGCTGTAGGAAAAAAAGGAAAGAAGATCAAAGGCAAATGAACAAAATTTCATTTTTGATATTTACAGAGAATAGAAATTCTGGATTTAAAAAATAATGCTAAAATAAAACTTCAGAACCACCTACCAGTCAGATAAAATGTTAACAGCAATTCTTCTTTCCTACTATTTACATAAGGCAAGATGGTCACACTCACCTTACAGTATCTGCAAAGTATGGCACATCTAGATCCAGATTCTTATGATCAAGGGGCTTCATAATTGCCTCCTGTAGATAAAACAAAGGAAAAAGATCACTGGTTCCATTTATGACTCAAATTCCAAAGTGTTCTATCTTTGCCTCTAGAAGCCTTACCTTATCAGTTAGTCACTAACTCAGTGCTTGTAAGGACTCCATCTGTGTCTCACAAAATAAAGCTTAAA
Source organism: Herpailurus yagouaroundi (assembly GCF_014898765.1). Classification (NCBI taxonomy): domain Eukaryota; kingdom Metazoa; phylum Chordata; class Mammalia; order Carnivora; family Felidae; genus Herpailurus; species Herpailurus yagouaroundi. The sequence continues at coordinate 4,752,504 of NW_024412402.1, read as the reverse complement.
GTTGGAAAATGAAGCAAGGCCCAAATCTCCATAATGACTGGTTCTCCTCATTACTAAATGCAAAGATGTAAGAAATCAAAACGTACAGGAGAATTCACTGCAGCTTTCTTGCAACCAGCCATAGTGATTCAGAATTCAGTTTAACACTTCGTGAATTCTGTCTAAAAATTACCAAAAATACTTCTCCATATAGTCTTAGCTTCAGCACAATGCCACAAGGTCATCAGGACAAGGATCCAGTGAGTGTTAACATTTTGTACAGCCGACTGAGAGTGAAATTATGTAAGTAGTTCTAAACTTCTGCTATGAGGAGTAATTTAAGAATTATCTTGGACTCTTAGAGGAGAAAAAATATAAATATATAAAGACCGTTGCTTCCTAATGCTTATATATATTAACATAACGTTTTCCCTTGTTGGTGGCAAGAACAGCAACTGCCTTATTCTTTCTAACTTTTTACTTTTGGCTATTGTACAAAATGTAAGCATTTGTGAAACAATCTAATTTTCCAGTGGTATGGTTCCAAGAAGGGTACATTAATAATAACAGCAATCATTTTTTGAGCAAAACCAGAACCATATGAAAAAGAGTTAAGCCTTAAGCCAAATAGCCTTTAAAACAGATCAAATTAAGGGCAGTTCCACATGGACATCAAGAAAATAAATACTGTTTCCTATTCAATTCCAGTGCGGGTCCCAACTTTCCCACTGAAGTTTCTTCCACAGGCCCCATCTAACTTTATTACAGGCCATGATGAGTTACTTCTACTAAGGGGACTATGTGGTGTCCCTCGGGTACACAAAAGTGGCGAAGAGTACAGAGAACCTGTATTCCAGTATTTGGCCATCCGCATGCATGAGACGCCTCAAATTTCCCATACTGCTATCTTGTATTGTACAACACTCTGTGTATATATTTTAAAGCTCCAGTAAATGCACAAACTCTGTCTTTATAGCTTTCCTAATGTACTCAGAACACACTGCTCTTTGTTCATTTGCTGAATCTCTTATTCATTTTATCCAGCTGAAACTTACTGAGCACCTAGTATTCTTTGTCTCCTAGAAAAAGTCATGTTAGCATTCTCTGGGTAAAGGCTGTGTCTCACTCGTCTTTGTACTCTTGATGCTTAGTTCAAAGACTTATGCGGAGTAGGCAAACTTGCTGAATATATGAATGATAAGTAATATGGAAGAAATGATGATCACTAGTAGCATTTTTATAAGACAGATATCGGATTCCAGAACAAGAATAAGAAGCAGAGTTTAAGAGTTTAAGGAACTGAACAGACAGGTGACATGGTATAATAATAAAACCAAAGCTGGGTTGAAGGGAGTCCACTTCTAACTTTGTAAAAGACTAACCACACAACCTAAAGCAAGTTCGGCCTCTCTCAATCCAGGGAATGAAGAAGTTGGTTGAGATCATCTCTAAGGCTTCTGACACTGCAGGACTTCTATAATGATACAGTCAGCAAGTCCTTCACTGAACTCCTGTTATGTGATCCCTGTTAATTGGAGGAAATCAGGATATGGCAGCAGGGAATACAAGATGAGCATGTTACAGGTATTCCCATCACTGCAATTCAACTGTGACTTATTTCCTTTAAATCACCCAAACACCTTTAGAAAAATATGAGAGTAGTTCCTCCAACTACTCCTCCAATTCTGCTCACAAGGTCATGGAACCTCTGAAGATACTTAGGTGGGAAAGTAAAAACGGGGGCCATCAAATATACTTAGAGGACCCAACATGACATTACCTCCATGTAGTCTTTGAGGTCGGTCATATTCATAACCATGCCTGTAACAGGATCAATCTGAAGAATAAACAAAGGTGAAAATTAGTATAATATGCTTTTCATATTTAAACCTCTGCTAAGTTATTAAAGGCTGTACAATGTGCAGAAATCGCGCCCACATCTGCCTTCATCTCTGAGACAATCACCAGGTGCTCCAGGTATCCATTTTATGGTACCACTGATCTTCTATCTGTCCACATATAGCAGATTAAAGATAACCCTTCGGGAGAGGAAAGGTCTGGAATGACAGCAGCTCACCATACACAAAGGCCAACAATGAAGCAATATTGATTTGAACAGAATTTTTCAACACAGAATCCATCATGTTGGCTGAGAAGGCCCAGCAATCTGCGCAAAGCACACAGATATTTTCAGCACGTACCTCTCCATGAACTGTCACCACAACTATGGGAAAGAAAACAGAATACCAAAAAACCACATGAATTTCAACAGATAACACCCAAGCACAAGTTAGCAACATAAATTAAGTATTAGATCTCTGCCCTACAAAACTATTTATATTTTCCCTAAGACGGCTGGTCTTTTAGTTAACATCTTTATTAATGAAAGCAAGACTCAACCAAGACAGAGAGGCTTAGCAGGAGCTTTGGCCAAAGCCAGAAAAGGTGTAAATTCTATTTACGAGGTTGATGCACTGGGTAAGAATGTCCACTAGGTAGGATGGAGATGCCGCTTGATCACTGCCTGTAAAAGCAGAGTATGTACAGAAAGAAGTCCGGCTACACATCGAGGTGGCCCAATGCTGGGCGGTACCTTTCTGAGCAAGCAAAACCACTAATGGGCCTAAAACTCTGATGCCTTTACTTACATAAACATATCCAGTTTACGGTAATGCTCTATAAGTTAATGAAGCATTTGAAAAATGATGCTCAGAGTGTTTTACAATTTAATAACATATATATTTTTTTCAGCTCTGTGCAAACGCCATTAGGTATTACGTGATAAGAGAGCAAACTAAGAATAACAAATATCATAGATCAAGAGGCAGTAACTAAACTAGAAAGTCTGATCTTCTGACACCTTTTCTAATCTTTTTACTCTACCATACTATATGCCATGATATGCAATGGCTTACGTAGCTGTTTTTTCAGATACCGGCTTTATCTCAAAGAATCACATCTCTCATACTTGTTTAGAGCATAAACTGTTTTCTTGGAACATTGCTGGCAAAGTTTTAGACCCAAGTTATTTTACTGCCATATAGCAGGTTCCTAACCAATATCTCCCTTTTGTCTGTCATTATTTACTCAAAGAATACAGTGTAATTTTAACGTTAGCCTCAACAATACCTAATTAGGAGGAAACGTGGTGCCAAAAAAATCTCATTATGTACACTAAGGCCAAGGATAAAAAATATTATTTAAACCATTCATTATCTCTAACACAGCAGATACAAGGTAAAATTTAAGACACATCCAACCAAGACAACAGATTTTTTTCATTCTGAACTTCCATGTAACTGCATATTCAAGGCTCAAGGTATTCATGCTTTGTCCATAAGGTTTCTGACTCGTTAGGACTATATTTGCCGATTACATCCTTATTGAAAGGGCTAAAATTTCATCACCTTTTCCCTCACCTTTATAATTGTGCCCATGGCCATTTGGATTGTTGCATTTCCCATACAGTTTCAAGTTTTCTTCGTTACTCAGACATTTGCTGAAAAAAAAAAAAATCAACACGTCACAAGTTCAGATACCTTCTCTGTTCCCTACATTATTTGCTCTAGCTTTTGAAAAGCTTCACAACTTATTATTACTTTAGCTCACCAAATGGAGAGTCATAAATCATTTTGATTTCATTATTCAGCTGTCAGGAACCAGTGTATGCCCCTTAATTAGGCTACTGTCCCATATAAATTAGCATAAACAAAGTCCACACCCTCATTCCACAGCAAGATTCCAACTGATCTGCTCAAGGCCCTTCTATTTTTCAACTCCCCAAGCATTTACTGGGTACCTATTACATTCTAGGCATGGATTGAATGAAGCAAGGACATACAATGATAAAGGATGCCTGTCCTCAAGTGGTTTAAAATCTCATTTCTCCTTAAAAATAATTACGTGACCTACTGCAGCTCCTCTTTAACACCCTTGCATTATAACGCCTTACTTAACGACTGCCACAAACAACGTCACCAATCCATTGAGGGGTATTCAGATTAGGTGAAACTTAAAAACTACAATACTCAGTTGTTCTTCCAGGCAGAAGACAATTTTCATTCTTAAATTTTTTCCAAGTTTATTTTTGAGAGGGAGAGAGAGAGAGAGAGAGAGAGTGCACGCACAAGTGGGATAAGGGATAGAGAGAGGGGGAGACACAGAATCTGAAGCAGGCTCCAGGCTCTGAACTGTCCGCACAGAGCCGGACTGGGGACTGGAACCCCAACGGTGAGATCAAGACCTGAGCGGTAGGCTGATGCTTAACCCACTGAGCCACCCAGGGGCCCCCAGAAAACAATTTTCTTCATGAATTTTTACTCCACCTGTCCAATCGTCCATGCATCTTCAACGAGGGCTCCTATGTGAACGCCCTATTATACTACCCCTTCCTTTTTGAGACCCTCTTTGTTATTTTCCCCCATTCCCTCCTGCTCACCCACTGACATTTAGAATGCTACAGTTCACAAAGTTTTTGCACAAAATTCCCTCCCTATGTCCTCCACAAGATTGGCCAGATGGCGCGCTCGGGACAGAAGGCGAGGACGGGTGAGTGTTGATCGCTGCTGCCTAACACAACACCTGTCACCTGACACAAGACCTGACAAGACGGCCAAATACCTGCCCAGTGAATGAACGGATGACCCTTGTTAGAAATGATTATCCTCGTTTCACAGACCGGGAAACGTTATGCTGAGAGCGGGACTTGCTAAGGAGAGGCAAACCGCGCCTCGACATCAACTCCTCGGTGCGTTCAAGCAGTCGTGAATGCTCTGGGTTCAAATCCCTGTCACGCTCCCTGTTCTCAGAGCTGCCTCGCCAAAGGGATCGCCTGGGTTCACGACATCCGTGCTAAACAGTGGGTAAACTTGCGTTGTCGTAGCTGTACTGGTTACGTGGCTACCGCTCCTGGCACCTCGGAGCAGCTCACTTTTACGGAATGTTCACCACGTGCCTGGCACTGTGTCACCTGAGCACTGTGTCACTGCTCCGACTGTCGCAGCAACCCCTCGCGCTCTACTGGGGTATGTAAGGAACCCCGAAGTTGCTCCAAGACTCGGAGCCAGCGAGGAAGCCTCCGCGGTCCGCGCCGCGTGCCACCGCGCCCACGGCCTCCTCCGCTGGACTCCAGCTGCCACCGTCACCCGGTCGCCAGGGAAGCAGGGGGCGCGCCTCGGTTCGCACACCTGCGCTCCCGCGCCCGAGCCCCGCCCCCCTGCGTGGGCACTGTGGGCACACCCCACCTGTGGAGCCGGTGGGTCGCGCTGAAGGAGACGAGGCGGGACAGTCGCGCCCAGCGGCGACCGCCCACACCCGCGCCAGCCGCGCTCATCGCCTTGCCTTCCGGTTCGGTTCGCCGCGGGGCGGGGATAGGCCGAGCGTTCCGCGGCTGCGCAGTGCGGCCGGCGCCCTGGGACGCGCTCTCGGCTCCGCGCTGCGGCTGGCTCCCTCTGCTGGCCCGGAGGCAGTAAAGCGTCCCGTCCTGTCAGTCTCTTGGACCGCAAGAGCGCGGATAAGGTAGGTAAACCTACCAGCAGTCAGAAAACGTGGGTGAGGTCTCAGTGTCTTTCGTTCCAAGGTCTGCTCAGCCTCAGGCCACTTCGGGCCGTGAGGGTCAGCCTGGCCACACTGCATACTGGAAGGACCTCTGTGACATGCTCCTCCCACTCACTTCTAGAAAGCCCTGGCTATAATAACCTCCCCTGGCTGGTTACTCAGAGGTGGGCCTCAAGGCCAACCTACTTATAGCCTAAAGGGAGCGGGAATTTCAGGGCACATGTAGGAGCACTTGACTTTCATAAATGACATTACCTTTGGACTGTTTGTAAAATTCTTCTTACTAAGGGAAATTCTCAAGCTTTCCTTACCATCCACATACATGCATAAAACCATTTATCACAGTGTGAACACATGCAGTCATGAACACACACATTAGCAATTCTCTGTCCTATGTTGACACTTCCGAAGTAAACGGATCATGTTTCCCCACATCTACTTATAAGGAGTATCCACACTACTTAACAGCTCCCAGTATTATGTCACCTCTTGCTTCCATTCATTCCTTTGCTAAATATTTATCGAATATCTAACCATGTGGGTGGCATTGTTCCAGGAAGGAAAGATTAAATCATGAGAGTAACAGGCATACAGGCCCCAAATCGTGATTTCTTTCAAATGTCTCCTGTCTCCAGCTCCATACTCTTGTTCTGCATTATCATGTAGCCAAACATTTTTAGCATGTTTTCAAATATTTTTATTATATCCCCCAGTGGGCTGTAAAAACATCAAAGAATAAACTTCAGATATTTCTGAGATAAACACTCTAGTCCAGTCCTCTCATGGATAAGAAAGCATGGGCCCAGGGGCACCTGGGTGGCTCAGTCAATTAAGTGTCCGACTTCAGCTCAGGTCATGATCTTGCAGTTCACAAGTTCAAGCCCCACATCAGGCTCTGTGCTGACAGCTCAGAGCCTGCAACCTGCTTCAGATTCTGTGTCTCCCTCACTCTCCCCCTCCCCTGCTTGCTTTCTCTCTCTCAAAAATAAACATTAAAAAAAATTAAAGAAAGCATAGGCCCATATAAGTGAATTACTCATACAAGATCACTTACAATAAAACAGTACTTGCCAGGCATTGACCATATGGGAGATAAGCAGTCTAATTAATGGTCAATGGTTACACAAATGCTTGACTCTTTCTGAATGAAGTCTTAGGAATCAAAATACAAAGCAAAAGGAATTTCTGAGAAATTGCTGTACTCAATTACTTAAATAAAATATGGCATTGCATTTGCAGAGCCTTTGCTCTACATTTTTAAATTAAGGGTATTCACCAAATTCACCCTCAGTGATCCTGTTATGGGTTGAATCATGTCCCCCCAAAACTAGTGTGTTGAGCCCCCAGTACCTCAGAACACGACTTTATGTGGAAATGGGTCTTTGCAGATATAATTAGTTAAAACAAAGTCACTAGGCTGGGTTCTAGTCCCTTTCCCCTCCCATATGCGCCTCATACTCCTCTCCTTGAGTCTCGACCCTGGTGAGTGAGGAGTTGGGCTTAGGGAGAGGAAGAGGCCCTAACTAGGCTTTCAGCCTTAGTCATCTGGTCACTCAATTTTATCAGAGTGATATATTTAAATAGATAGATAGAAAGATAGATAGATAGATAGATAGATAGATAGATAGATAGATAGATATAGGCATATTATAGAATGTCACTGTGGAGCGCCTGGGTGGCTCAGTAGGTTGAGCATCTAAGTCGGGCTCTGTGCAGATGGTGCAGAGCCTGCTTGGGATTCTCCCTCTCCTTCTCCCTGCCTCTCCCCACCTTTCAAAATAGCCATTTTAAAAAATAAACAAAATGTCATTGATCCCTTTTTTCTTCTTCTTCAAGAACCTCATAGATGACAGAGCCACGGCAGAATTCAGGCATCCTTGGGTCAAAATCTTATGATTGTACTGATAACCTTTATATTTTTGAACTTCACACCCTGTGATTAGGATGGAGTAAAGATTTATAGAGGAAAGACATGATCAGATTGGCATACTTCCCAGATGTCATCTGGAGTCTCTTCCACCCTTTAGATCCAGATAAGATCTAAAACAATCCTCCTGTCTTTGAGGACTTCTGTGAAATATCAGGGGATTTATGTTCTCTTATGCTTACCTCAGCCTCGAAGCCTCCACGTCTCTGTGAGTTGTTCAGCCATCTTCTTGCCATTCTGGTACCTGCTGCTTTTACTCTGTGCTTCATCAACCCAGACACAAAACTTAGAGCTTTCCCTTTACTGCCACAATGTAAACCTTTACAGGTGGCATTTTTGTGCCTGCGGGAACACTTCACTACAGAGAACAGGGTTTATGATGTTGGCTGTAACTCCTGAGGAAAACTGGGAAGACACTGACTCTGCAGTGAGCTCACGGTTGTCCCAAACTACAAGTCAAGGAGGGTTCTCCGGCAGCATTCAACATGCAGAGGGAGCACTGAAAGTTTAACTGGTCCTGGTTTGGAGTTAAGTGGAGGGAGGAGGTATAACTGAAGGGAAAGGCAAGAAAGGATCTCGAAGGCGTTGGCAAGAGTTGTGGTTATTGGACAGACATAGGAGGCTTCGGGCTGTCAGGGTTTAGACGCATGGAGATTAGACGGCCTCTAGTGCCACCTGTTGCCCAACCAAATGAAGAACTACCCACTCTTCAATTTCTGGAGATGAGAAGAAATGGCTGATCTTAGTGACGTCCCTCAAAACAACACCCTCCCAAGGCTGAGCTGGGGGTGGGGTGGAAGGTGGCAGTCAGTGGCTCAACTGCTGTGGCGTCCGTGGACAGTGGAGAAACGGGTGCTTTGGAAGAAAGCCTCCAAGCATGACGTAGCTGGCTTCCTGTCCTCTGTAAGCTCCTTAGAGCCCATGCTAACAGGCAGGCTGTGATGGAAAAAAACAAGGTGCTTTTTAGAGCTATACTCGTATTTTACAATCTGTGATTATTTGTATTTTTTCTCCCAAGTGTAAGGACCTCTGTCACCACTCTGTCTGATGGTGCTGATGACCCAGCTCTTTTTCTTTCATGTAGTCTTATTACCTAGAGAAAGATGTATCTAGTAAATATAAATTTAAAACTCTCTTCAAAAGGTTGCATCAACACTTGCTTCATGTTTTTAAGGAAGAGCCCTAAGAAAATATAAAACCGTGATTATCTCAAGAATTCTGTTTTGTTTTGTTTTTTTAAAGTTTATTTATTTTGAGAGAGACAGAGAGCTGGGGAGGCGCTGTGGGGGGAGAGAATCCCATGCAGCCTCCACACTCAGCACAGAGGCAAAATAAAGAGTCAGACACTTAATTGAGCCACCCAGGCAGGCCAAGAATTTGTTTTTTAATAGAAATTTTACAACCAGATCTCTACAGTTTGGAAGGTAAGGTGCCTTTTTTGCTCTCTTTTTTTGTACAGAGAATGTTCATTGTAAACTATGTTTCTAGGCCTTGTGAGTTGTTCCATCAGATGGTGACAAAGGTGCCATGGAACCCATAAGGCATTTGCACGGGCACTTCGGCTCGGCCCAGTTCTTCAAAGTTCTTGGCGTCCAAGACTAGTAGAAAATTGTTTTCATTCTAGAAAAGGAAAAACAATACTGGAAATTCTTTTCTTTTTTAATTTTTTAATGTTTTAATTATTTGCTAAGAAGAGAGACACAGAGCATGAGCGGGGGAAGAGCGGAGAGAGAGGGAGACACAGAATTCGAAGCAGGCTCCAGGCTCTGAGCTGTCAGCACACAGCCCGATGCGGGGCTTGAACTCACGAACTGTGAGATCATGACCTGAGTTGAAGTCGGATGCTTAACCAACTGAGCCACCCAGGCGCCCCAGAAATTCTTTTGATCATGTCTTATGCATCTTCCTATCTATCCTCACCACCTAGCGCAGTGCCTTGGCTATCCATTCACTGAATGTTTGCAGAATTGCTGAACCAGCCTGAAAAGGAAATTATGGCAGAAGAAGTTCAGGCCCAGAGTGAAGAAATTAGGTTGTTTATGTCCATTACTTTCACAGAATCTCTCTGACTTTAAGGATCTTTTTACCTGGGCCTTTTTAATCACCGAAGGGATACAGAAATTTTTTTCTTCCAAATTTTCTAAGTTCTATGCCTCCAGTTACTTCGGAACTGTACAAATAACTTTGTCAGCATTACAAGGCTGACTGATACTTGCCCTGGTGTAATTGCAGGAGTGGCAAGTACATGAAATGAGGACAAAGTCCTCTGAAGCCTGTGGCAGATGTTAGTAATTGATCCCAGCACTCTCCTCGTCAAACCCTTAAAAAGTCTCAGAATCCTACACCCCAGGCAGCCACTAATAACTGATCAAAGCTTGTACTCAAAGTGAACCTATCTGCCATAAGACTGCCTTACACAAGAAGTTATGACATCAACATTGTTGAGAACTAGGGCTCACCACATTACACTTTTGGAGCAATGAAATTGGCAGCACAGATGGTGGCATGAACATCCAACTAGACGTCAGAAGACTGAGATTTAAACACTGGCTTTACCACTGTGAGATGTGACGCAAGCTCCTGCAACTTATCTAACTTACAAATTCCATGTGTGTAAAATGGTATGCAAAAAAGGTCTTCTTCTTTTTTTTTTTTTAATTTAAATTCAAGTTAGTTAACATACAGCGTAGTCTTGGTTTCAGGAATAGAACCAGGGATTCATCTCTTACATATGATACCCAGTGCTCATCCTGAAAAGTGCCCTCCTTAATGCTCATCACCCATTTTACCCATACCCTACCCACCTCCCCTCCAGCAACGCTCAGTTTGTTCTCTATATTTAAGATTCTCTTATGGTTTGCCTCCCTCTCTGTTTCAACAAAGTTCTTCTGATGAGTAAATAAGATGATGTGTGTTAAAATTCTTTGTAAATGAATATGCAAAATGTAAATTATGATGACTATATAAATAGAACTTTAAAATAATAATAAAGCACGATTGTGATAAAAGGGTATGTACATAGGAGGAGAGGAAGAAAAGGGAGAAAGTACTGTATTGGAATCAGAATAAACTACTGACAGCATCACTGAATACAATCCTCAAAAGGCTCAGTGCCACTTCTCTTTCTGAATAGTGATGGGGAGATACATTTACCTGCTTGGGGGTGATCACCACAGAGAGAATAACCCCACCATCTTCTTCACTGGTTCCTGGTGCAGGAACAAACACAGGTTCCGAGGGGTAGAAGCCATCTTCTCTCCAAATCTGTAAGACACCCCCCCCCAAAAAAAGTATTTGATAGAAGGCTAGTTATGAGCAAGAAGCCTTCAACAGCTTTTCTCACTCCCAGCATGCACCTGGCTGTCAGCACACTATTCATTCAGTAAAAGAACCAGGCTCACTGAGCTGAACAGAGGGGGGCAGGTGGCTTGCAGCTACAGGCTCCATCATCATCAGACACAATCTGTGCAGTTATAATTTTCCATCGACCTGAACTATGTATCCCAATAGCCTAAACCCCATGATTTCTCTAAAAATAACATCCAACAGAGACTTGTTTTTCTGGGCTTGGGATTCATGTAAGATTCCCCAGAGGCAATATACCCCCAGCCTAGGTGATTCTGTGGTTCTCAAACTGAATAAAAGTAAATGGTTGAGCGGCTTAAATATTAAAGAAGCTCAAGGGGTGCCTGGGTGGCTCATTTGGTTAAGCGTCTGACTCTTCATTTCAGCTCAGGTCATGATCTCACAGTTGGTGAGATCCAGCCCTGCAGCGGGCTCTGCCCTGACAGCTTGGCACCTGCTTGGGATTCTCTCTCTACCTCTCCCCAACACATGCAAGCACTCTCACTCACTCTCTCTCTCATCCTCTTTCTCTCTGTCTCTCAAAATAAATAAATAAAACATTAAAAAGAAAAACCTTTAAAAAAAAGTCACTCCTTCCTTTAAAAAAAAGAAAAAGAAATTCAAGAGCTACTTTAACAAAACAGAAACTAATTCAAAAAAGTGGTCTTTTAAGGGTGCCCTTTAAAAGGGCAAAAGTGGTCTTTTAAGAGTTCAGAAAGGGAAAAAGATTTTCATTACCATCAGTGTTTTGTTTACCACGTCCACCTTGATCAGAGAATCCCCCACCAAATGCCGAAAGCCACAGCCATAGAAGAAACGATACTTTCTGCCACTGAATTGGCCATAGTTGATCTGGGGAAATTCAATACCTCCTTCATCCTCTAGACCCTCAGGATGTAGATTTTCATAGGAGCACCAAATCTAAAAGAGATCCCAAGAGGATTTGCAGTCATTGCTTACTTTCTCACCTATTTTATGCAGTATAGGTCAGTGAGGGGGCTAAGAGTTTGCAACAGGGCTTGGAAACTGAGACTCTAGGTCATCTTTTCCATTATTCCTCTTTCCATCACGTGTATGAATACGTGAAAGATCATCGGGTTTTGTGACGAAGCTGTCAAATGGCATGCAGGGTGGCAGTGACCTTCTTATTCTACCAAAGCTAAGATATTAATAGCTACATAACGACATGCTGTGCTAAGCACAAGCTTTCCAGAAGGTGGAGATGATCAATACCAATCTAATACTTAGCTGTTCCACAACCATTAGAAGATTGACATATCTGTTTCAAAACACAAAAAGGATAGGTAAACACAGCGCTCACTCCCACTCAGAATCCTGCAGCTCTTGTGCAAGCGACTGTCATGACCTTACCCTGCTAGGCTGAATGATATCAGACTTATTAGGCAACAAAGATTGAGGGAAACAGCCAATGAATAGAGTACCACGATTAAAATTCAAAGTCTTAGTCTAGTGTCCTTTGAAAGCATACCTTTCCATCAGCCTGTTTCACAGCACTGGCTGAAGAATAGGACAATGGGCTGAGGTTCTGTCCCTCGGGGTCATTCAAACTGACATGCAAGGGCAACACAAACCTTCGAGGGAAAGATCTGCCTACTGAATTATAGACCTGTTCAGGAAAAAGAAAGAGATGAGAAAATGTCATTCATAGGATAACAGCATGTCCCAATAATTTATATCCAGTCAAACATTCCTAAGTAATCGCATAAACGATCATTTTCATTCATTCATTTATTCCACAAACATCTGTTCAGTACCTCTAGGCAAAGCACTATTTTAGACACTGGGGATGCAACAGTGAACCGAGTCTCTGGACCTCAAGGAACTCACACTCTAGCGGGAAAAGAATGATAATAAGAATTAAAATGTATGTTATTGGATTAGTGTCAAATACACAAATGAGGTCTTGATAGTGATAACTGCCATTAAGAAACATCCTGCAGGGTGAGAGAGTAGAGAGTAACAGGGGTGCTTCCTTTTTCATGTCTGGTCAAAATAGGCCTCTGCATATTAAAGCATTAACTTAGTAGGCCTGGGTTGCTCAAAGCTAGCACATTCTCAAGAAAGGTCCATTTTCATGGCTGGTCCTTAGCTGGCACCTGAGAACTGAGCTGTGGGAATATTATGTCTGACAAGACTGGGTTCGCATTCCTGAGGTCTTGAGCCACACTGCACTACTTTACCCAGACAGTTTATGCAAACAATGCAATTTATAATGAACATTTGCTTCTCTGTGGGCATATGGAGCTTTGCTTAACTGAGGTTGGGTAGGGGCTATATGCCTATGTGCTGATACCCAACAAAAACTCTTGATGATCAATCTGGGGGAGCTTCCCTGGCATGCAACATTCCATACATGTTGTCACAAGTTGCTAGAAGAATCAGGTGTGTCCTGGGTGACTCCACTGGAAGAAGACTTGGAAGTGTGCACCTGGTGGTCTCCTCCAGTCTTCATCCCACGCACCTTTCCATTTGCTGACTTTTCTGAGATCTGTGAGCCCTCCTACTGAATCACCAAACCAAGAGTGAGGATCCCCAACACAACCTCCTTGCAGAGATCATGTTGAAGCAGGAGGCCCTGAAAAATAAGTATATTTTTTCTGACAATAAGAGTGCTTTAAGCATATTTTCCTTTCTTGAAATACTGTAAGAGGGACACCTGGGTGGTTCAGTCGGTTAAGGGTCTGACTCTTGGTTTTTGGCTCAGGTCATGATCTCACCATTCATGGATTTGAGCCCTGCGTTGGGCTCTGTCCTGTCAACAAAGGGCCTTCTTGGGATTCTCTCTCTCTCTCTCTCTCTCTCTCTCTAAAAAATAATCAAATGCAAAAAGAAAAACAAAAAAAACTACTGTAAGATGGAGAAGAAAATGTGCTATTTCCCCTCATATACCTGGATCCACATTATCTCCATCTCACACAGAAATGTTTTTACTGAAAAAAGATTCAGTGCTATTTTTAAGCTTCATACAGAGTTAGATTTTTTTTAAGAGTTAGATGTTTTAAGTTACTTTTAAATTTATGTAAACATTTTTTTTTCCTTCAGCAAAGCCATAGCTGAACAAAAAGACACTTCCAATAATGGTGGCTTATTATTAAAAAAGTAAAGTGGACCAACTATCCCACTGAAAACAGTTTAAAGAAGCTAGACAAAATGCTTAGAATAGGTGTTTGAACTCAGGAAACAACAGATGTTGGTGAGGATGTGGAGAAATGGGAACTCTCTTGCACTGCTGATGGGAATGCAAACTGGTTCAGCTGCTCTGGAAAAGAGTGTGAAGGTTCCTCAAAAAATTAAAAATAGGGGCGCCTGGGTGGCGCAGTCGGTTAAGCGTCCGACTTCAGCCAGGTCACGATCTCGCGGTCCGCGAGTTCGAGCCCCGCGTCAGGCTCTGGGCTGATGGCTCAGAGCCTGGAGCCTGTTTCCCATTCTGTGTCTCCCTCTCTCTCTGCCCCTCCCCCGTTCATGCTCTGTCTCTCTCTGTCCCAAAAATAAATAAACGTTGAAAAAAAAAATTTTTTTTTTAAAATTAAAAATTAAATTGCCCTACGACCCAGCAACAGCACTACTAGGAATTTATGCAAAGGATACAGGGGTGCTGATTCATAGGGGCGCATGTACCCCAATGTTTATAGCAGCACTTTCAACAATAGCCAAATTAGGGAAAGAGCTCAAATGTCCATCAACTGACAAATGGATAAAGAAGATGTGGTTTATATATACAATGGAATACTACTCGGCAATGAGAAAGAATGAAACCTTGCCATTTGCAACAACATGGATGGAACTGGAGGGTATTACGGTAAGTGAAATAAATCAGTCAGAAAAAGACAGATATTATGTTTTCACTCATATGTGGAACTTGAGAAACTTAACAGAAGACCATGGGGGAAAGGAAGGGGAAAAAAAAAGTTACAGAGAGGGAGGCAAACCATAAGAGACTCTTAAATACAGAGAACAAACTGAGGGCTGATGGGAGGGTCAGTGGGGAGGGGAAAATGGGTAGTGGGCATTGAGGAGGGCATTTGTTGGGATGAGCACTGGGTGTTGTATGTAAGCGATGAATCATGGGAATCTACTCCTGAAGCCAAGAGCATACTGTATATGCTGTATTTTAGCTAACTTGACAATAAATTATGTTTAAAAAATGCTTTATAATCCCCCCCAAATAAAAATAAAATAAAATATCTTTTTGAAGGCATTGGTGAGCTAAAAAGGCAGTGACAAACAACAGGGCAGAGATTTGGAGGGAGACGGAAACCTAGAGGTAAACAAGATACAGGGGCGGCCAGGCAACTTGTCCCCTAAGGATATCAACTGCTTCCAGAAAAAGGCAGCTGAAAGGCTGAGAAAATAAAACAACTTTTTATTAAACTTTTTTTTATCTTGAGATCATTGCAGGTTCACATGAAATAATACAGAAAAATAAACAATTGATTAAAAAATGGGCAAAAAACTAAAATAACATTTTGACGGGGCGCCTGGGTGGCGCAGTCGGTTAAGCGTCCGACTTCAGCCAGGTTACGATCTCACGGTCCGTGAGTTCGAGCCCCGCGTCGGGCTCTGGGCTGATGGCTCAGAGCCTGGAGCCTGTTTCCGATTCTGTGTCTCCCTCTCTCTCTGCCCCTCGCCCGTTCATGCTCTGTCTCTCTCTGTCCCAAAAATAAATAAACGTTGAAAAAAAAATAAAATAAAATAAAATAAAATAAAATAAAATAAAATAACATTTTGCCAAAAATATACAAATGGCCAATAAGTACATGAAAAGATGCTCAGCATCATTCATTAGTCATTAGGGAAATGCAAATCAAAATTACAATGAGATATTACTTCATACCCACTAGGGTGGTTACTATAAAAAAAAATCAAAACAAGAAAATAAAAGTGCTTTGAAAAGGTGAAGGAATCGGACCCCTGTGCACCGCCGGTGGGAATGTTAAATGGTGCAGCTGTTGTAGAAAACATTCTGGCAGTTCTTCAGTTAGTGATACAATTATCACAGGATCCAGCAATTCTATTTCTAGTTATATACAAAAAGAACTTAAAACAGGGACGCAAATGTATACTTGTGTGCCGATGTTCATAACAGCACTATTCACAATAGCCAAAAGGTGAAAACAACCCAAATGTTCCCCAACAAATGAACAGATAAACGAAATGCAGTACAGACATACAAGGATATTTAACCTTTAACAGGAATGAGATTCTGATACATGTTACAACATGGATGACCCTCAAAAAGGTTATGCTAAATAAAATAAGCCAAACACAAAAAAATAAATCTTGTCTGATTCCACTTATATGAGGTACCTAGAATAGGCAAATGCATAGAAACAGAAAGCAGAATAGAGGCTACCAAAGGCTGGAGAGAGAGGATAATAGGGACCTGTTATTTAATGGGTAGAGTTTCCACTTGGAATGATAAAAAGTGTGGAAATGGGCAGTAATTATGGTTGCACAACACTGTTAATGTACTTAATGCTACTGAACTGAATACCTAAAGATGGTTAAAATGTAAGTTTTATGTTATGTATATTTTATCACATAAAAAACAAAATAATACAGAGAGATCATATGTATCCTTCATCCAGTTTCACCAATGACAGTGTCTTGCATAACTGCAGTACAATATCACAACTGGAAAATTTACACTTATATAATCCACCAACTTTTTTCAGATTGTGTGTGTGTGTGTGTGTGTGTCTGTGTGTGTGTGTGTGTCTGTGTATTTAGTTCCATGCAGTTTTCTCATGTGTAAATTCATGTGATCACCATCACACTCAAGATATAAAATCACCACAAGGATCCTTCATGCTACCTTTTTATAAATATATGGCTACACCAACTCCCCTAACACTTGACCCCAGTGAATAGATTTTGATATTTTCAAGGAATCAAAGGGATAAAAGCTGGAGTTCAAGGACTGCCAAAAAGGAGAAGCCCTGATAGACCCCCAGCTCTTTGGATCAAAACCCCTTCGTTCAGCACCTAGGAGTAAGAATGAACAAGAAGTAGTCCAGCTCTTTCAGGAACTGTACCCTGCTTCAAAATATCCCAAGCCCTAGAACTAGATTAAGAATATCTGGAATTGGGGCGCCTGGGTGGCTCAGTCAGTTGAGCGTCCGACTTCAGCTCAGGTCATGATCTCACAGTTTGTGAGTTCGAGCCCCGCATCAGGTTCTGTGCTGACCACTTGCTTGCTCAGAGCCTGGAGCCTGCTTCAGATTCTGTGTCTCCTTCTCTCTCTGCCCCTCCCCCGCTCACGCTTTGTCTCACTCTGTTTCTCAAAAATAAATCAATGTAAAAAAAAAAAAAAAAAAGAATATCTGGAATTGATCATGTACCCAAGCAATCAGCCAAAAGTAAATAAAATTTTCTCTGGAGGAACGTAGTATCAGCCTGGGTCTCAAAATATCGCTACAATTTTTCAAACACAATATTCTGTATACAATAAAAATTAGCCAGTACATGAGAAGACAAGAGCATGTTTAAAAAAACAAAACAAAACAAGATAACAACAGAACCAGAGCCACAAGGGATCGAGATAATAGAAGCTACCAGACTCTAAGTTTCTGAATATGGTGGAGGAAATTCTTTTAAACTGAGAATTGTAGCAGAGAACTAGAAATTATAAAAGAGAACCAAATTAAAATTCAAGTACTGAAAAATGCAATGAGTTTAAGAACTTAGTGGCAAGGTTTAACAGCAGAATAGACACTGTTGAAGAAAAAATTAACTGTAAGACAGGTAAGAAGAAAATATCCAAAACAAGATGCTTATTAGAGAGACACAAGAATGTTAAATACTAAATAGAACATAAGTAACAGATAAAGTGAAAAGGAGTAACACACATGTACTTCAATCCCAGAGAGAAGGGAGAGAAAGGATTTACCAGATGCAATATTTGAAGAAATAGGTGACATTTTTCAAAACTAATGAAAGACATCAAACCATAGATTCAGTTATCCCTAAAAAACACCAAAGTAAAATAAATAAAAAGAAAACCATACTGAGAGCTATCCTAGGACTAACTACAGAAAATCAAAGAGAAGATTTTAAAATCAGTCAGAGATGGGGTGCCTGGGTGGCTCAGTCAGTTAAGCATCCAACTTCAACTCAGGTCATGATCTCACAGTTCATGAGTTTGAGCCCCACACTGGCTCTTGCTGTCACGGCTTCCCTTCAGGTCCTCTGCCTCCCTCTCTTTCTGCCCCTTCCTTGCTCGCTCTCTCTCTCTCTCTCTCTCTCTCTCTCTCTCTCTCTGTCTCTCAATCTTCTAAAATAAAAGCATTAAAAAAGTTTTCTTTTAAATCAGAGGAGGAAAAAATAGCAACTTCAAAGGAGCAAGGCTTAGATTGACTACTGATTTCTCAACAGAAATCAGAATACAACCAAACATCTTTAAAGTATTAAAAAAAATAACAACCTAGAACTCTTTATCTAATGAAAACATTCTTCAAGAAAGAAGGTAAAATAAAGACATTTTTCTGAGAAGCAAAAACATATTTCATCACCAGCATATCTGAACTAAAGGAAATACCAAAAGATACTCTTCTGTTAGAAAGAAAGTGATTCCACATGGAAGCCTCAAACTGGGAGGAATTAAAAGCAATTGAAAGGTACAGATGTGGGTACATGGGTAGTATGGAGAACTATGATTACATAAAGCAATAATAATAATGTCTTACAGGGTTTAATATAGAAAGAAAATTAAAATATACAACAACAGTAGTGTATAAATCAGGAGAAGAGTAAATAGAGTTAATGTGTTCCAGAGTTCTTGCACTGTCTGCAAGGAATTAAAGAACCAATTTATAATATATTGTGTTAAATCAAGGCTGCATATTATAATCTCTAAAATAACCACCAGGGACACATGGGGGGCTCAGTTGGTTAAGCTTCTGACTTCAGCTAAGGTCATGACCTCACGGTTCCTGGGTTCGAGGCCTGTGTCAGGTTCAGTGCTGACAGCTCAGAGCCTGGAGCCTGTTTCAGATTCTGTGTCTCCCTCACTCTGCCCCTCCCCCACTCATGCTCTGTCTTTCCCTCTCCCTCTCCCTCTCCCTCTCTCTCTCTGTCTCTCTCTCTCTCTCAAAAATAAATAAACATTAAAAAATAAAAAATAGGGGCACCTGGTTGGCCCAGTTGGTTGAGCGTCCGACTTTGGCTCAGGTCATGATCTCGCAGTCTGTGAGTTCGAGCCCCATGTCGGGCTCTGTGCTGAGGGCTCAGACCCTGGAACCTGCTTCAGATTCTGTCTCCCTCTCTCTGACCCTCCCCTGTTCATGTTCTCTCTCTCTCTCTCTCTCTCTCTCTCTGTGAAAAATACATAAACTTAAAAAAAATAAGTTGGGGCGCCTGGATGACTCAGTCAATTGAGCGTCCAGCTTCAGCTCAGGTCATGATCTCACGGTTTGTGAGTTCAAACCCCGCATATGGCTCTGTGCTGACAGCTTAGAGCCTGGAGCCTGTTTCGGATTCTGTGTCTCCCTCTCTCTCTGCTCCTCTCCTGCTCATGCTCTGTCTCTCTCTCTCTTTCTCTCTCAAAAATAAATGAACATTAAAAAAAATTTTTAATACAGAAAAAAGAAGTAAAATAAAATAACCACTAAAAAAATATTTAATTACCAAGCTAATGGGCAGGAGGTGGAATGAGGTTTGGGGAGGGGAGATGGAAATCAAATAATAAAATACACTCAACCAATCCAGGGAAGGCAAGAAAGGAGAGAGAGAAAGAAACAATGACACAAATAGGAAGTGAACAGTAAGATGGAATATTTTTTTAGTAAAAAAAATTTTTTTTAACATTTATTCATTTTTGAGAGATAGAGAGAGCATGAGTGGAGGAGAATCAGAGAGGGGGAGACACAGAATCCCAAGCAGGCTCCAGGCTCCGTGCTGTCAGCACAGAGCCTGATGAAGGGTTCAAACCCACATATCACGAGATCACAACCTGAGTCAAAGTCAGACACTCAACCAACTGAGCCACCCTGGCGCCCCAAGATGGGATTTTTAAACTTCAATATATTGGTGACTGTTCCAACTAAATGCTCAATTAAAAGTCAAGAATTAGCATAATGGATTTTCAAAATATATGCTGCTTACAAGGTACACATTCATAAAGATTCAAAGTGTAAGAATGGAAAAGTTACAGCATGCAAACATTAAACAAAAAAGTAGACTTTAAGGCAAAAAACATTACTCAGAAATAAATGTTCAATAAAATCATCAAGGTAAAACAATTCTAAATTTGTATGTACATAATAACAGAGCACCAAAATATATAAACTAACAATTAACATAACTATAGGAGCACCAGTCTGGCTTAGTTGATAAGAGCATGTGACTCTTGATCTTGCGGTCAGGAGTTTGAGCCCCACATTGAGGGCAGAGTTTACTTTAAAAAAATAAAAAATAAAATAAAATTAACATAACTATAAAAAGAAACAGAAAAATCTGTATTCCAAGTAAGAGATTTTAATATGCTTCTCATGTAATATCATAATGTCATGTAATAGAGATCAATAAAAACAGATACGATTTGGATAGTATAAACAAATATGACCCAATTGACATATGTAAAACACTACATTCAAAATTCAGAATATACATTATTTTAAATACATATGAAGCACTTAAAAAATGATCTAACGCTGGACCATAAAGCAAATCTCAATATCATACAGTAAAACTAAGCTGGAAATCAATGGTAGAAAATTTTCTATATATTTGAAATTTTAAAAACACATTTCAAAAACAAATCTCAATGAGAGAAAATTCGTTAACTGAGAAGTAATAAAAATAAAACATATAAAAATTTGTGGGATGCAGCTAAAACTCTGCTGGAGTGACATTTATCATCACAAAGATATATGTTGTGGGCAAAAGGATGAAAAATAACAAACTAACCACATCCTTAGTTACAAAGAGGTCATATTAGGCACAAAGGAAAAAGAAAGGGCCAGAGAAAGACCGTATGATTTCACTCACATGTGGAATTTAAGAAACAAAACAAATGAACATGGGGCGAAGAAACAAAGAGAGAGGCAAGCCATAAAACAGACTCTTAACTATAGAGAACAAAGTGAGAT
Source organism: Herpailurus yagouaroundi (assembly GCF_014898765.1). NCBI lineage: Eukaryota > Metazoa > Chordata > Mammalia > Carnivora > Felidae > Herpailurus > Herpailurus yagouaroundi. The sequence continues at coordinate 4,731,588 of NW_024412402.1, read as the reverse complement.
GTTGCTGGAGGGGAAGTGGGCAGGGGATGGGCTAAATGGGTGGTGATTAAGTAGGGCACTTGTGACGAGCTCTGGGTGTTATATGAAGAAAGAAGAGGGGCGCCTGGGTGGCGCAGTCGGTTAAGCGTCCGACTTCAGCCAGGTCACGATCTCGCGGTCCGTGAGTTCGAGCCCCACGTCGGGCTCTGGGCTGATGGCTCAGAGCCTGGAGCCTGTTTCCGATTCTGTGTCTCCCTCTCTCTCTGCCCCTCCCCCGTTCATGCTCTGTCTCTCTCTGTCCCAAAAAAATAAATAAACGTGGGGAAAAAAAATGTTTTTAAAAAAAAGAAAGAAGGAAAGGAAATAATAAAAATAAGAACAGAAACTGATGAAATGGAAAATACACACACATTAAAGAGGATCAACCAAGCCAGAAAGATAGTTGTTTTTGAAAAGCTTCATTAAATCGATAAGACCCTGGCAAGCCTAAGCAAATGCACAAAAAAGAAAGGAAAGATTACCATATAGGGATAAAAACAGGTGGCATCAATTAACCATAGGTACATTTTTTTAAATCATAAAATGATATCACAAATGACATCAGATAAATAAATTTGAAATTTTAGATGACATAAATTTCTAAAAAAAATCAATTTACCAAATCTGACACAATAAAAAATAGAAAATCAGAATAATATTGTATTATTAAAATACAATTCATAATTTAAGATCTAACTATAAGGAAATATACAGGCCCAGATGGCTTACTTCTTGAATTATTCCAAACGTTTAAGAAATAATGCCAATCTTATACATTCTCATGTAGAGAAAAGAGAACAATTTCCAACTCACTGTATGAGATCAGCAAAACCTTAATACCAAAACTTAACAAGGATATTATAAGAAAGAAAAATTATAGGCCAATTTTATTCATAAAATACATGCAACAAAATCCTAAACAAAATATTAGCAAAGTAAGTCCAACAATATTTAAAGAAAAATACACAGCAACCAATTGGGATTTGATTCAGGAATAGAAGGGAAAGCTTCACATTCAAAAATCAATAAATAGCTGTTATTACAAACATTTCTTCAATCAATCAATGTACTTTACCACATTGATGACATAAAGGATAAGTCAGATGATTATCTCAAAACTACTGAAAAAAACACTTGATAAAATTCAACATCCATCCATAATTAAAGTTCTTAGTAAACTAGAAGTAAAAGGGAACTTTCCTAAGTGAGAAAAATTATCTTTAAAAAAGAATCTATTGGGGCACCTGCGTGGCTCAGTCAGTTAAGCATCCAACTTCAGCTCCAGTCATGATTTTTGAGTTCGAGCCCAGCGTCAGGCTATGTATTGACAGCTCAGAACCTGGAGCCTGCTTCAGATTCTGTTTCTCCCTCTCTGTCTGCTCCTCCCCTGTTCGTGCTCTGTTTCTCTGTCTCTCAAAAAATAAACATTTTTAAAAAAATCTATCAATAACTTATGTCCACACAAAATCTGCCCACAAATGTTAACAGCAGTCTTATTTATATTTGCCAAAAACTGAAAGTAACCAAGGTATCCTCCAATAAATGAATGGATAAACAAACCATAGTACATACATACAACAGCATATCATTCAGTGATGAAAAAAATGAGCTATCAAGCCACCAAAAGACCTGAAGAAACTTTAAATATATATTACTATGAGGAAAAAGCAAGTCTGAAAAGGCTACATACTCTAGGATTCCAATTACATGACATCTTGAAAAAGGAGAAAGTATAGGGACAGTAAAAAGATTACTAGTTGCTAAGTGTTGAGAGAAGTGGGGAGGGAAGAAGATGGAATGTGGTATTTTAAGGGTAGGGAAACTAGTCTGTATGATACTATAATGGTAGATACATGACTTTATGCATTTGTCAAAACCCATAGAATTCTACAACACAGAGTGAATCCTAGTGTAAATTACGGACTTTAGGTAGTAATAATATATAAATATTGGCTCATCAATGGTAACACATATACCACACCAAGGCAAGATGTCAACAATAGGGGAATCTGGGGATATTAGGGGAAGGGAATATACATGGGAGTGCTTTCCAGGTTCTGCTTGATTTTTATTTAAACCTAAAACTTCTCTAAAAAACAAAGTCTATTAGTTTGTTTGCTTGTTTAAATCTATAGCAAACAGCATACCTAACAGTAAAATGTTGAAGACTTTTCCTCTCATATTGGGCATCAGATAAGGATGCCAACCATCTCCACTTGCATTCAACACTGTACTGGAGGTCCAATGAAGAAAGGCAAGAAAATGAAAATCAATAACTAGTTTGGAAAGGAAACTGTCATTACTTGTATAAGATATGATTGTAGATGTAGAAAATCTAAAAGAATCTATAAATTATTAGAATTACTGAATTACTGTATTCATTAACTGAGCACAAGATCAAGAAACTAAAATCAAACATATTGCTATACAGCAGTATTAACATAAATGAAAGCAAAAGTAAATACCTAGGAGTAAATCTAATAATTTAATAATATTCTTTATAATACAAAAGACATATAAAATGCATACCCAGATAGCTATAAAACACTTTAAAGAAGTGATAAAATGGAAAGATAAATTGTGTTCATGTACTAGAAGAATCAACATTGTGTAAAGATATTAACCTTCTTTCAGATTAATACGCAGATTCAGTGCAAATGCAATTAAAATCTGACAGGTTTTTTTGTTGTTTGTGTGTGTGTGTGTGTGTGTGTGTGTGTGTGTGTAGAAACTGACAAGCTGACTCTAAAATGTATATAAAAATGAAGGGGGGGGCCTACATGGTTCAATCAGTTCAGTGTCTGACTTTGGCTCAGGTCATGGTTTCAGAGTTCATGGGTTTGAGACCCACATCAGGCTCTGTGCTGACAGCTCAGAGCCTGGAACCTATTTCAGATTCTGTGCCTCCCTGTCTCTCTGCTCCTCCCCCACTCATGCTCTGTCTGTCTCTCTCTCTCAAAAATAAATAAACATTAAAAAAAATTTTTTTTAAATGTAGGGACACCTGGGTTGCTCAGTTGGTTGAGCATCCAACTCTTGATTTCGGGGCAGGTCATGATCCCAGGATCATGGGATCAAGCCCTGCGTTGGGCTCCTTATTGAGCATGGGGCCTGCTTGGGATATTCTCTCTCTCTCTTTCCCTCTACCCCTCTCCCCTGCTTGCTCTCTCTCTCTAAAATAAAAAAAAAATTTTTTTTTAATTTAAAAAGTTATAGAGGGCCAGGAATGGCCATGACACTCATTATAGAAGGAAATATTAGGAGGACCTTATCTGCTAAACATCAAGATTTTTCATACAGTGATATTAATCAGCACAGTGGGATATTGGCACAGGAATACCTAAGTAGACCAATGGAACAGAATATAAATCTAAAACAGAATAACGCATATATGAGTACTTAATTTTTAGAATTAAAAACTCTTGTAGAGGTAATATGGGAAAATATTGTTATGACCTTATCATGGGAAGATGTCTGAAATAGGATGTACAATGTATCACTCATAAAGAAAAAAATTGATAGATTGGAACATGCTTATTCATCAAAAGCACCATTAAGATAACCTGATAGAGGTATCTGCAAAAATACCTGTAGGAATTTCATATTTAATGGTGAATTATTAAACATTTTCCAGATGAGAAGGGGAAAATGATTACTGCTATAACTACTTCTTTTCAATTTGAGGTCCTAGCCAATATAATAAGGCATGAAAAAGAAATAAAAGACATATAAGGACTGGAAAGAAAGAAATGAAACTGTCATTATTTTCAGATAACATGATTATATACATAGAAAATCAAAAATAATCTATAGTCAACTATTCAAACCCTAATTAGTGAATTTAGCAAGATATTTAAATAAGAAATCAATATACAAAATCAACTGCATTTCTATATACCAGCAAAAACAGAAAATGAAAGCTTAAAAACTAAGCAAAATAAGTCAGAGAAAAAACAGACATCATATGATTTCACTCATATACTTGTATGTGTGATTTGAGAAACACAACAGATGAACATAGGGGAAGGGGAGTAAAAATAAGATAAAAACAGAGAGGGAGGCAAACCATAAAAGATTCTTAAATACAGAGAACAAGCTGAGCGTTGCTGGAGGGGCGGTGGGTGGGAGGATGGGTTAAATGGGTGATGGGCATTAAATAGGGCACCTGTTGGGATGAGCACTGGGTGTCACATGTAAGAGATGAATCCCTGGGTTCTAATCCTGAAACCAAGACTACACTGTATGTTAACTAACTTGAATTTAAATTAAAGAAAAAGAAGAAGGAGGAGGAGGAGGAGGACGAGGACGAGGATGAGGACAAGGATGAGTAGGGAGAGGAGGAGGAGGAGGAGGAGGAGGAGGAAGAGGGGGAGGAGGAGGGGAAATCTAAAGCAAACGTGATGCTAAAAATGGTAACAGAGAACAATCTGGTATCTGCCAGAGGGGAGAGTATAGGGATGGGCAAAACAGGGGAAGGGATTAAAAAGTATAAAAGCCCAGTTATAAAATAAATAGGACATGAGGATACAATGTACAGCATAGAGAGTATAGTTAATCATAGGTAACAACTTTCTATGGTGACAGAAGATACTAGATGTGTTGTGAGGATCAACTCATAATGTATATAAATGTTAAATCACTATGTTTTGTGCCTAATATAATACTGTATGTCAACTACACTTGAATAAAAAAACTTAACAATTAAAAGAAAAGACTGGGATGCCTTGCTGGCTCAGTCACTGGAGTGTGCAACACTTGATATTGGAATTGTAGGTTCACACCCCATATTGAGTGTAGAGATTACTTAAAAATAAAATATTTTAAAAATAATAATAATAATTAATCAAATATACCATTTATAATAGTTTCAAAACTAAACCTGAAGGCCTACAGATAAATTTAACAAAAGATATGCGATATCCTGACCAAAAACTTTATAAACATTACTGAGAGAAATTTTTAAAAGACTCAAATAAATGGAAAGATATTCCATGTTCATGGATTGGAAGATTCAACATTTCTTACTGTTGTAAAGACATCAATTATCCTCAAATTGATCTGTAGTTGCAACATGATTCCAATCAGATTTTGTTTTTTCTTAATTTGCAAAAACTGACATGTTGACTCTAAACTTATGCAAATGCAAAAAGGCCAAGAAAAACCCAGGCAATCTTTAAAAAGAAAAGAGCTAGGACTTATACTGCAGATATCAAGACCTATCAGACAGCTATAATAACTAATAAGTAAGCTTTGTAAGAAAAGTTAACTTTAGGGGTGCCTGGGTGGCTCAGTCTAGTTAAGTATCCGACTCTTGATCTCAGCTCAAGACATGATCTCACACTTTATGAGTTCGAGCCCTGCATCAGGCTCCAAGCTGACAGCACAGAGCCTGCTCAGTATTCTCTCTGCTCCACCCCAACTCATGACTGAAGGTACTCTCTCTCTCTCTCTCTTATTCTCTCTCAAAATAAATAAGTAAACTTAAAAGATAAAATAAAATTAAATCAATGTGTTAAAAAAAGTTTTAAGTAAAGCTACAGCCTGAAACAATTTGCATTACATAATCCAGGAAATTTTTACCTTGGATTCAGTATCGGGAAAAAGTGAATGCCCTCAGCTGGAAGAACTAAAACAGCTTCTTTTATCAGAGAATTAAGATATTATAGCCCATTTTGCCATCCCTTCCAGGAAACTGAAGTATGTTTAGTTCTCAAGTGTAATAAGGAACTAATCACACAGTGCTCCAAAACACATCTCTTTGTTTTCTTTAATATGCTTTTATCAGGTATTAAGTAAGTAACTCAAATTATTTTTTTTTTAATTTTTTTTTTCAACGTTTATTTATTTTTGGGACAGAGAG
>NW_024412402.1:4564143-4725610 GCF_014898765.1 Herpailurus yagouaroundi | reverse complement strand
GGACGCTTAACCGACTGCGCCACCCAGGCGCCCCTCAAATTATTTTTAAGTATTAAATAAATAAATGACAAAGCTGTGCCTTCAATGCTTTAAAACCATTCTACTTCCATGGGGCGCCTGGGTGGCGCAGTCGGTTAAGCGTCCGACTTCAGCCAGGTCACGATCTCGCGGTCCGTGAGTTCGAGCCCCGCGTCGGGCTCTGGGCTGATGGCTCGGAGCCTGGAGCCTGTTTCCGATTCTGTGTCTCCCTCTCTCTCTGCCCCTCCCCCGTTCATGCTCTGTCTCTCTCTGTCCCAAAAATAAATAAAGTTTTAAAAAAAATAATAAAATAAAATAAAAAAAATAAATAAAATAAAACCATTCTACTTCCTTATCTGCCAAAGAAGCAAGAGAAACAGCCAGAACCTGGTGAGTTCAAAATTATGTTGACAACTTCTAACAAATCAGAGATGTTTACCTGATCAAGCCCTTCCCCAACTTTCCTGAGATTCTGTAGTTGGTAAACTTCTAGGCTTCTTCCATCATCTTGACAGCACAAATCGATTACAACACAGCCCTGGTCCTCAAAGGCATTGATTTGATGAAAAGTAACAAAAGGTTTACTGTAGTACATCCCTGGAAGAAGCTGCAGGGAAAATACAAAGAAAAAGAGATATTTTCTTTTTTTCTTTAAGGAACAGATCCACAAAGTTTAAATTAAAAAGATTCCCTCCTCCCCTTTAAGTGACAGGACTAGTAAGTATAAAAGGTAGAATGTGGAACATAGAAGCAAACACTTTGTTTTTTGTTTTTTGTTTTTTTTTTTAATTCTTTTTTTTTCCCAACGTTTATTTATTTTTGGGACAGAGAGAGACAGAGCATGAACGGGCGAGGGGCAGAGAGAGAGGGAGACACAGAATGGGAAACAGGCTCCAGGCTCTGAGCCATCAGCCCAGAGCCCGACGCGGGGCTCGAACTCACGGACCGCGAGATCGTGACCTGGCTGAAGTCGGACGCTTAACCGACTGCGCCACCCAGGCGCCCCTAGAAGCAAACACTTTGATTTAAGCATTGCTTGCTTAGGTCATCACATTTCATATTAATCAATGAACTGGGGCTATTTGATATAAACCAATCAACTGTCACAACTAACTTAAAAGTCCTTATGAAATAGGGCCCAATGTTTTGAGGTATAAATAAATCCTAGACTTTATCTTACATGATTGAATAGAAAATACTGCTTTTGAGGCACCTGGGTGGCCCAGTAAGTTAAGCGTCCAATTCTTGGTTTTGGCTCATGTCAAATCTCGTGGTTTGGGAGATGGAGCCCCTTGGGCTCTGCACTGACAGTGCAGAGACTGCTTTGGATTCTCTAGCTCCCTCTCTCTCTGCTTCTCCCTTGCTGGTGTGCTCTCTCTCTCTCTCAAAGTAAATAAATAAACTTTAAAAAACTATTAAAAAAAAGAGAAAATACTGCCATTAAGTAGCTTATGATGAGTTAAGTGATTATTTGAAAAATGCACTTATTATCAAAATAGGATTTTTTGTAATGAAATTAGGGTACAGTAAATTTAGGATGTCATCTCTTTAGAAAGGCAAAAAGAAGACAAAATACCATAGTGTTACTAAACAGGAGTATAGAAAGATATTTAACAAACGCACTTTGGACTTTGGTAGGATTATCATATTTACATATCAAGAAGTCATAGAACCAAGCAAAAAATTATCATTGCAAAAGTTACAGAAGACTTCTATGTGAACAACATTCTCTTTAGCAAATATTATGACATGGAAAAATTCATACTAATATGCCAAGGTTTCTTAGATGCCATGTTAGTTGAATCAGATAATTAAAAGTAAAACCATTCCTTACAATTTTCTAATATGCAAAACCCACTGTACTCATTAATAAGTAGCTAGCCCCACCTACGGAAGAAGGTAATATCCTTGATTACGAATGTCTTATACCAGCAATACCCAGTGACAGAAAAAAAATCAACCATATACAGATTTGTCCATTTTCAAAACAAACATAGTCAAGATACTCCACCTGTCCAGTGTGCTTATCCACCACATGAAACCGTGTATTATACTGGGGTTCCCAGCTTATTCCATCTGCAAAGGACTTTCCCCGGATTTTAGAAGTGACAACTTTCCACAAATTCATCTTTAGAGGCTGTTCAATGAAGATTACGTAGTTCCTTGTCATTCCTGAAAGGTTCCAGCAAATAATAAAATGGGATTTAGTAAATTAGAATTGTCTGAAATGTGACGGTTATGGGGATTTATCTGAATGCCAGGACATAATACTTCTAACCTAAACAAAAGCCAGACAGAAATAATTCTCCACTGCTTCCCAGCTTTGCCTTACATATTTCTTGTTCCTACATAAAAAAGGGAACTGCTCAGAACAGCTTGGGTTGAATGCTCACAGCTTGCTTTTTATCTTCCTTATTTTTCTTTTTAAATTGGTCAGTTTACGAACCAAGTGAAGAAGCATAATATTAAAGTGTCATTTGTGATCAAGATGTTTCTTCTGTAATCCTTTTGCTATTTATCCTGAAGGTTAAGATTCAGCAGCAGATTGGCTATAAAGGTTTAGAATGCAGAAAATAAATATTCTGAGAAAAAGCTGAAGCTATCAAACAGAATATGAATTTCCCCCCCAAAAAACATAGTCAAGACCTTTTCATGAAAATAATTACCTATGGCTTTAAAGTTACCTAAAATTTTGAATTCTGTCAATTTTTTTTATGGTCAAATAATTTTTTTCTCCTAAGACTTTACTTTTGTAGAGCAGTTTCAGGTTTGTAACACAATTAAAGGGAAGGCACAGAGACTTTATACCCTGTCCCCCCCACACACACAGCCTCCCTATCATCAACATCCCCCACTAGAGTGGTTGGTACATTTGCAACAGCTGACAAACTGACAACCCATCAAATGCACCCAAAGTCCATAATTTACATTCTGGTTCACTTTTGATGCTGTCAATTTTTTAGTAATTGCCAGGATAAAAAGTATGTCACTAAACAAAATAAACTGAAGTGGCATTAAAATGCAACCTTGGTCTCATCAGCATATTTTGATAAGCGGTATCAACACAGTATATGCGAACACTAGCTTGTCTGCTACAGCGACGTTTAAGGCACATCCCAAAGTAATGTGTGTTATCTTTGGGCTTACCAAAGCTATGATAGTAAGAAGGTCTCATCCCCTCTGCAGAGGCAATAGAACATATCACCTGGGCTCCATGGATTGTCTCCCCAAGATCCACCTTCTCTGGAGGAACTCGAATAACATTATAGCAAGAACCTGGAAAACAAAGTCCTGTCTTATTTATACACATTCTAAAATAAAATACAACCCTTGCACTCATGGATTAGAGATTTATGCAATATATGCATGACATCCGTATTTCATAAAGGGTTATTTCTTTTTTTAATGTTTATTTATTTTTGAGAGAGCGTGAGGCACAAGTGGGGGAGGGGCAGAGAGAGGGAGACAGGATCTGAAGCAGGCTCTGCACCGCCAGCAGAGATCCCAATGTGGGGCTCAGGAACCATGAGATCATGACCTGAGCCGAAGTCAGATGCTTAACCAACTGAGCCACCCAGGCGCACCCATAAAGGGTTATTTCAAACAAAGACTTGGATAAAAAAAAAAAATATTAACTTTATGAAAGTCATTAGCTAAGGTTTTAAAATGATACACACAAAGTAACCAACGGTTTATTGCATTTTTTTTCATGATTACTAGCTAAGTTTATTGCATTTTAATGCTCTCAAAAGACTACCCTCTCACTCCCTAAAAATGAACTCATTCTCTACTTTATAGGAAAAGATCAGGTAGCAGGCAAGAATATCCTCTAATTCTACTTGTCCCTCTCACCATTCCCCAATCCCTACAATTACAATCTCCATTTGCCCCCACACCCAACTCCTCTCCAGTCCTCTGGATCCCTGAGGTCACTCCAAGTCCCATCTTATCCTTTCTTAATGCATTCATGCAATTGCCTTCATTCATGTAATTATTCATCTTACTACTTCTGCAAGAACCAGCTCAGGTGACCACTCCTCAAGTAGCCCTCCCTGATTCTTCCCCACCCCAAAGGTATTTGGTGCCTCTCCTCAATGCCCTGATTATATCCTGTACAGTCATACACTTATCTTATTGCACTATAATTTCGTGCTTGTTTATCTGCTTTCCAACAGACTGGTGAGCTCTTCAAGGGCAGGAATTGTGTCTGATTCATCTTTGTATCCTCAGTACCAAGCAAGAACTTAGCATTCAGTAGGCACAGTAAAAATAGCTATTGATGATGGATTACTTAACAACTTATGTTTGTTAAATTATTCAGTGAATAGGGGCACCAGGGTGGCTCATCGGTTAAGCGTCCAACTCTGGCTCAGGTCATGAGCTCGCAGTTCATGAGTTTGAGCACTGCATTGGGCTCTGTGCTGACAGCTTGGAGCTTGGAGCCTGGAGCCTCCTTCAGATTCTGTGTCTCGCTCTCTCTCTGCCCCTCCTTCACCTCTCAAAAATAAATAAACATTAAAAAATTGTTTTAAATTGTTTAGTGAATAAACAAATACTGAGGTCATAATGAATTATATTTCTGGTATTAGAATTGCCAATGCTGGTCCTGAAAAACTGGGGTAACACATAACTTTGCAAACACTCAGCTTCTTTTGAAACAAGATAACCCTTCTGTTCTCTATTCATTTATTCAGCCATTACTTCTTGAGTGTCAACTATATTCCAAACACTCTTCTAAGTGTCCTAAGTTTATCTTCCAGACACGTATACACAGCAGGGTCCAATTGTACACAAGCCTTTTCTTTTACAAAGCTCAGATTCTAATAAAGCATCCAATAAGTAAAAGTATAAAGCATCGGATGATGATAAGATCTATAGGGACTGGGAATAAGTGTATACGGATGGGGGCCACTGTTTGCAATTGTTGATAGGGTGATCTGAGAAGGCTTCACTAAGACAGTGACATTTGAGAAAAGACCAAGAGGAGGTGAGGAAGAGAGGCTTGAGGATATCTGGGAGAAACACATTCCAGGCAGAGACAAGAATAAATGCAAAGATTCTCAGCCAAAAGTAAGCCTGGAGTGTCCAAATAATAGCATGAAGGCCAGTGAGGCCCTGTCAGAGTAAGCAAGAAAAGTCTGAGATGAGGTGGGTGGGCTAAAAAGATAATTGGCTGATATGCTGACAATAAACTGAAATGGGGCAAGGGTAGATGCCCAGAGACCAGTTAAGAAGCTATTACACCAATTCACATGCGAGAGGATGGTGGGCTCAAACCAGAATGCCAGCAGTGGAGGTCATATGAGGTGGTTGGATTTTTAAATTTATTTTGAAGGCACTGCTGCAATTGCTTTTTGACCAACTGGATATGGATGTGAGAGACAGATGTGAAGGATGATTCCAAAATTATCATCCTGAGCAACTGGAAGGATGAAGTTACCATCAGCTTAAATGGGGAGTCTTTTAGGCAGAGAAAATTTAGGGGAAAAGTTCAGGAGTCTGGTTTTAAATAAGTTAATTTTGTAACACCTATTAGACATCCTAGTAAAAACACTGAGTGTTTTATATCAATTTTATATCCAATTGATATAAAATACTGAAGGGGTCTGAGTTAGGATATAGATGTGTTCTGCGTACCCATTATATATAAAACATCATGCTTTAGACAGTGATGAGTTATAAAAGCGATGAAAGACCAGTTCTACAGTTCCAAAAGTACCATATTACTATCTAACAGGTTATATACATTTCATTAGTACTAAAAACTACTTGGATTGATTATTTAGAGGATTTTTGTTCATTTTTTAAAGACTTTAAAAATGCAGGGAAATGCTTAAACAGTTAAAAGCTTTTTATTTCTTAAAGACAGAAATTACCAGCAAGCACTTTATTATGAGAATCACTAAATTTCTCCCAAACACAACCTCTCTACAGCTACATGTACATTTGAGCTCCAGTTCAAAAACTCCGGTTGAACTGAACAATCGAGGAAAGAGGAAGACGAAGAGGAGGAGGAGGAGGAAGGGGAGGAGGAGGAGGAGGAGGGGAGGGGGTGGGGGAGGGGGAAGAGAGGGGGGAGGAGGGGGAGGGGGGAGGAAGACAGGGAGGAGGAAGGGGAGGAGGCGAGGAGGAGGGGAGGAGGAGGAAGGGAGGGGAAAGAGGGGGGAGGGGAGGGGGAGGAGATTCAGTTTCAGTTGAGATTAGAAGATAAAGAATTGCTCATCTCAGTGGTTAGATTAAGTGACAAAACTCACTAAATTTAACCAGTATTAATTAATGAACTGTTCTAACTGCAAGTTGTGAAGCCATGAGCAAGACAGACACATACCCAGGAAACACCCAACAAAGGAATGCCCAGAGGAATGACCTGCCCAACACTGCATCTAACTCTGGGAGACTCTTCAGGACTTTGTATAATAGACTGAGGCAAAGTACCAAGAACAGCCACAGCCTCTGATGACTGGTGGCAGGGTTTCTCAAAGATCCAGGCGTCACTTGCACCAAAATCACGTGGGGACCTTGTTAAAATGTGCCAAGATAAGGGGTAAGGGGGTGATTGAAAAGCAGATTCTTGGTCCTTTTTCAGGTCTACTGAACCAAACTCTCTGAAGATAAAGCCCAGTAATCTACATTGCTAGGAAGCATTCCAGAACATTCTGAGGCACACTAAAGGCTAAGAACCACTGATCTAACAACTACTTATTTTAGAATATATAATTCAGAAAAGCTAAACAGTATCTATCATATTATGAACTAGTTACCCAGTTATCTACTTGATTAATAGACTTAATTTATTAGGAAATGTACTTTTTGTCAACCATATTTTAATTAACAAGAAAATAGTTTTTAAAATAGGTCATCTACTTAGGAGAATTCTATGCAGCCTGATTCTGGGAAATGTTTCTTGACATAAGAAATAATTATTATAATATTTTAATACAGTGTTAAGGGAATAAAAAACAGACCAGAGAAGTATATAGAATAGATACCATTTTTTTTTAATTTTTTTTTCAACGTTTATTTATTTTTGGGACAGAGAGAGACAGAGCATGAACGGGGGAGGGGCAGAGAGAGAGGGAGACACAGAATCAGAAACAGGCTCCAGGCTCTGAGCCATCAGCCCAGAGCCCGACGCGGGACTCGAAGTCACGGACTGCAAGATCGTAACCTGGCTGAAGTCGGACGCTTAACCGACTGCGCCACCCAGGCGCCCCTAGAATAGATATCATTTTTAATGAAATTTTTTTAATGATCAAAAAAGATGGATGGACAAAAAACTGCAGAGTTAGTTTACCCATTTCCTGAAACATTTTACCTAAAAGGATGTTTGCTGTTTCCTGTAACAGCCTTGAAGAACACATTTCCTACTCAAGATCAGGTAATAAAGAAGAGAATAGAGGAGCGCCTGGGTGGCTCAGTCGGTTAAGCATCTTGACTTCAGCTCAGGTCATGATCTTGTGGTTCATGAGTTCAAGCCCCATGTCAGGCTCTGTGCTGACAGCTAAGAGCCTGGAGCCTTCAGATTCTGTGTCTCCTTCTCTCTCTGCCCCTCTCCTGCTCACACTCTGTCTCTCACTCTCTCTCTCCCCAAGAAATAAACATTAAAAAATACATATATATATGGAGAGAGAGCTGGGTGATGAAGTTTTAGGATACCTAGCTCTACTTGAGCCAGCAAAAAACAAAACTGCACTATGCATTTTAATACACAGTCACCTATGTCAATATGGAGAAGTAGACACAAACACCCTGCAAAGCCAATTACTCACCAAAGGCACACATTAACCTACACAAAAGCTAAACCATACAAAGGTTTCACAGGTTATACATGATAGACTGATGGACAGGTTAAGACAGATAGTCAGAAATATCGAACACCTACCCATTTCTCTTCAGAGAGACATGCACTCAGGTTACAGGAACATGAATTTGCATGCTCTGACAGTCTTCTGTACTCAGTAATAAATAATTACGAAGATAGTCTAACAGAGTGACTTTGGGTGTGATTCAGACTTGCTGGCAAGACTGGCCTTACACACTAGAAACTTGCCTAACCAAGTATTTTACACAGTCTCCAGATTCACTGCCCTTGTCTGTAAAATGGGGGCAGTAATAGTACCTCTCTCAGAGAGTCGTTATAAGGACTAAATTAAAAAAGTACATTGAAAAATGCTTAACACCAGGATATACTAGGCACTCAATAAATGTTAGCTATCATTATTAGCTATTAGAAGTTTCTGGAGCAGATTGGTAGGCAGTTGGAAAAGGAGTTGTGGATGACCAGGAAACAGATGTGATGTAAATGGCTGGAAATACAAACACACAATAACCTTAACTTACTTTGTAGTGTATTTTTCCCATAATAAAAATAAATCCTTTCCCATGTAATGAACAATGTACTTTCCCCACATCTGTTTGCTGTACCATTCTAAAGTTCTTGTACTTATAGTGTGATTTTTTTTTTTAATTCAAGTTTGAGAAATACATACTGAAAATCCCTGTAATGCCTGTAAGCCAAAAAGCACAACAGAACATAAAAAATGTAAGTCATGCTGAAAAGGTCAAATAGCAAATCAGTTGCTAAGCATATGTGCAAAAGGACCACAGAACACAGTAAATTAGGTACCTTCAGCTCAGTTATGCAACTTTGGAGATTTCCTTCTGACCCTTTTAAACAAAGTTCCCTATGTCTACACCTTAACTATAATGGAACACTGGGGAGATAGTTAACCCCTAATTATTTTTAAAAAGACCTCCTTCCCAACTTTACCATGTGACCCATAGGAGTTCCCCATGTTGTAAGCTGTTCCATCAGCATCATAGTGAGGATGTGCAGTTGCTCCATTCACAGCAATGAATTTCCTCCAGTCTACCTGCAAATTTAAGACCATCAGAGACTTTTAAATGTTAAAATGGGAAGATCTCTACTTACATTTATCAACAGTAGGAATGTGTCAGATATCTTAAAAATAAGATATGACAACTATAGTCTAAGCCCTAATGTCTCACCTCTAAGAAATCAAAATTATTTTTTCTTCTAAAGAAATTGAGACTAAATAATAAATAAAAACTCCACCACCGCCACCATCAAATGGACAAAAATGATTATCCAGTAAGGATTCCCCATATCCCACCAAGATTGCAGGAAAGTTCAAAAAATAAGAATTAAAGTTCTGGTCCAAATTTAATTTAATTTTTATTAATGTGTTAGGTGAATGCAGGACGGGCCTAGACAGTCTCTAATCCAATTCTATCTGTAGCTAGGAAGGACATGAAATGGCCAACTTAAATCTGTACTATTGTATTTTTCCTTTACTATAGCCTTCAGATACTAGGACTAAGGAAGACATCTAGAATTATCTTTAAGGAAAACCAATCTCACAGGCCTAGATCTACTGAGGACAGAAGGTGCAGAGTAATACCCTGAATCAGTGGGTAACTTTTTTTTCTTTGTTTCATAAAGGCTCCAATTTCTTCTTCAGATAACTACCCCTCTAAAAAGTATTCGGAAAGGAATGAAATGTTAGGGTCTATTTTATTCATTTTTGTAAATGTTCATTATTTTTTATTTTTGAGAGAGAGAGCGCAGAGGAGGGGCAGAGAGAGAGGGAGACAAAGGATCTGAAGTAGGCTCCGTGCTGACAGCAGGGAGCCTGAGGCAGGGCTCCAACCCACAAACCATGAGATCATGACCTGACCCAATCAAACACTTAAACAACTGAGCCACCCAGGCATCCTTATTCATTTTCTTAAACTATATTTTACCTTTTCAGTTTTTTCCAGAGTTTTGATGTCCACTTTGTTCATAAAGTTGGTCTCAGTACTAAGGTAGTAGTCACCCTTGTACTGCACGTAGTTGACATTGGTGTTGTCAGTTATTGCTGAAACCAAATCCCAGAGTTACTTAAACACCACAACTTACTGTAGCACAGTCAGAGCAAGAACACAGTTTAAACATCCTCTTATACCAAAAACAAAGAAAAAAATTCTACTTCAAGATATGTATTTATATAGATTGACATACATCAAAATTAAATAGTCATCACTATCACCCAGAAATTCTGAGCACAGTAAAGGCTGCTTACCAGGCACTTCAAACTTTGATAAGAAACGTTCAAAAACATTCTTGCAGGGGTCGGGGACAGCCAGCGTGCCAAATTCTGAGATCACAATTCGATCATTAACACTATTGGCCTTATAAGTATCACTCTGTAGGAACTTGCTTCTATACGTCACTGTGCCCTTCTCCATCCTGAACTGGTGAAGCAAAGCCATCCCATCAAACCAGTGATTGTACCTTCAGACAGCAGCAAAAACAGAAAGACAAAGATCAGTAAGAAAAACACAGGGGCAAATGAATGCCTTCAAATATAGAGATAAGGAATTGGAATGGGTTCCCAGCACAACCTGTTTGGTTTGAAAACTTGAGTAAGAGATGACACCTTTTGAGTATATCCTGAAATCCAACAGAGAAGAACACCTTACATTCTTCTGGCCCTTACTCCCCTGTCAAAAAACTCACACTTAGAAGGTTGAAAATAACACTCCAAACTGGTGACTCCTAAAATAAGTCTGATTTTTACCCTATAGCCAGGAAAATAGCATAAGAGGATATGAAATACTTGACATTCTCCAAATTAAAATGGGTTCCTAAGCTTTAAGAAATAATAATCTTCATAATCTTATGTATATATTATGTTTTCCATTTACTTTAAATTTTTTCAAATTTATCAGAATTATGCTAAAGAACAAATAAGATTATTAATCATCTTGGTAGGTATGATTACAGTAGAAATTATCTATTTAATAATGGAATATAGGGGCACCTGGGTGGCTCAGTCAATTAAGTGTCTGACTTCAGCTCAGGTCATGATCTCGAGGTCCATGAGTTCAAGCCCCACATCGGGCTCTGTGCTGACAGCTCGGACCCTGGAGCCTGCTTCAGATTCCGTGTCTCCCACTCTCTCTGCCCCTCCCCCACTCATACTCTGTTTCTCTCACTCTCAAACATGCGTATGTTAAAAAAAAATTTTTTTTTAAATAATGGAACATCAAAAAACTATAAGGAAAAGTTTATAGCTTTGCTTTTAAACAATTCTTTTTTTTTTTTAATGTTTGTTTGTTTTTGAGAGAGAAACAGAGCACGAAAAAGGGAGGGGCAGAGAGAGAGGGGGAGACACAGAATCTGAAGCAGGCTCCAGGCTCTGAACTGTCAGCACAGAGCCTGACGTGGGGCTAGAACTCACAAACTGTGAGATCATGACCTGAAGCCAAAGTCGGACACTCAACCAACTGAGTCACCCAGAAGCCCCAGTGGCTTTGCTTTTAAAAGAGTTTCACATCATACAGTCTTTTCTTTCATGTGCTTAATATGCTGAATGCTTAATATGTCTTCAGCACAGATAAGCAAGGCTAACACCATTGTGTTAAAATGCAATGGCCCTGGAAGCAAGGAATCAAAGAAATATTTGTATACCTGTGTTTATAGCAGCATTATTTATGACAATCAAAAAATGGACAACCTAGTGTCCATTAAAAAGGAAGGAAAGGAAATTCTGTCACATGCTACAACACAGAAGAACTTTGAGGACATTATTATAAACAAAACAATCTAGTCACACACACAAAAAGGTAGAGTTTCAGTTTTGCAGGCTGAAAAAGTTCTGAAGATCTGTTCCACAACAATGTGAATAAACTTAACACTAACCTTTACCTCTAAAGATGGCTAAGATGGTAAATTTTACATTACATATTGTTTACCACAATAAAAAAATGCAGGAAATAAATTTAAAAGTAAAACAAGACTCCCTTTGCCCAGTGATTTCAGATGCCATCTTATAATAAATTAAATTTCCATTAGTTATTGGGTTTATTTCTTGGCTTTCTATTCTATATCACTTGTTTATTTATTTATGTACTGATATCACAATGTTTTAATCAAAGAGTGTTTATAGTATTTTTTAATGTCGAAAAGGCTAGTCCCTTCACTGAAAATCTTTTTTTCATGTTTTCTTGACTATACTTGCATATTTATTTTTCCATATAAACTTTAGTATTGATCTAATTTCCTTTAAAACCTTGTTGGAATTTTAAAGATTGTATTAAATTTTAAAATTAACTTAGGGAATACTGACATCTTTATGATGTTGAATTATCCTATTCAAGAACACAGGATGTTTTATCATTTGCTTGATTGTGTCTTTTAGGAGTCCTGTGATTTTAGAGAGAGAGTGAGTGAGTGAATGAGAGTAAGGGAGAAAGGCAGGGGGAGAGAGACAGAGACAGAGAATCTCAAGCAGGCTCCATGCTCAGTGCAGGGCCCAACATGGAGCTCTATTCTATGACCCTAGGATCACAATCTGAGCCAAAATCAAGCGTCAACGGACTGAGCCACCCAGGCACCCCCAGGAGTGTTTTTAAAGTTTGCACATTTCTTATTAAGTTTCTTCTTTGTTGCTACTGTAAAAGTTTTTTCTACCATTATGTGCCCTAACTAGTTATTGTTTGTGTATATGAAGGCTATTGATTTCAGTAGGTTAATTTTACATCCTGTTACCTTACCTTTTATTGTTTGAATTGGTTTTGTCATTGATTCTGTGGGTCTTCCAGATTTACTAGGATATCATCTGCAAACAGAGAGTCTTACCCTACTAATCTTTGGGCCTCTAATCAGTTTCTTTAGTCAGACTGTATTGGTTACATCCGGTTGAAAAGCAGTGGAATAGGGGACATCCTTTCCTTGCTCCTATCTTAAAATACCTATAGTGTTTCTCATTTTAATATCACTGGTTTTAAGATTAAGAGTAAAATATATATGTTTGTGTATGCATGTATACATATAAACACACATATATAAAAATATAAATGTGTATATACATACACATACACAAAATGTATTATATGTATATGTATATATACATATACACATACTTATACCTTTATATCCACATGTGTATATACATATATATCCACATACATATATTTATATATAAATATATTATTACATATATATTGGATGCACATATATTTACCTGTGTGTGTATATATGTGTATGTATGTATATAAAATCACATTAAGAAAGTATCCATCAAGTCCTGTTTTCTTGAGTATTTTTATGAGGAATGGATGTTGAATTCTGACAAAAGTTTTGTCAGCATTTATAGAGATAATCCTATGATTATTTATCCTGAGACCTATTAATATGGCATATATTAATGGATTTCCAAATAATGAAACTACTTTGCATTCTTGAAATTAATCCTACCTCATCATCGTGAATTATATTTTTATATAGTGTTGGATTCTATTTGTTGTTAAAATATTTTTGTACTGTATTAGCACTATATATTTTTTATTTTTTCATTGATATTCATAAGTAATATGAATAAATTTTCTGTACTGTCTGCATCATGTGCAGATAATGAACATTATACTTGTTTCATTTTCTCTGAAATGATATACAGAGCTTTAGGACTATTTGATATTTGAAGGTTTGGTAGCATTTCTCTATGAAGAAATCTGGGCCTGGTGCTTTTTTTGAGAGGTAGATAATTAACAAGTACCCCTTTTTCCTCTATGAAAACTGTTCTGTTCAAACCTGCTATCTCTATGAATTTTGGTAATCTGTGTTTTCCCAGAAAATTAGCCATTTCAAGAGGTTCTGAAATGTATCTGCATAAAGGCCTAGAAAGTCTCGTAAATTTTATCTATTTCAATGGATTTCTTTCCACTACCATTTCCTGTTTTGAATATTTGTACTTCCTCCCTTTTTCTTCTTGATTATGTTAGCCGGTAGTTTCTCTGTTTTGGTAATTTTTTTTCAAAAAACACTAAAAACAAAATAATTTCAATAATTATTGCTATTCTTGTCTAAATACCTCTAAAACTACAATACATAGTCTCAAACACAATACTCTGGGTAACCAGACACTCAGTTTCCTCATTTAAGAGACTTCACGTTCTTTTGTTCTCTTTCTTTATTTATTTTTGGTTACCACCCCATATTGTTGACTCACACTGAACTATCAACTAAAACCCCTAAGTAATTTTTAATACATTCTACTGTTAAGTCACATCACTTTCATCCTTGCACTTATAAAAAATTTTTTCATCTACCTAATAATATATTCAACTTGCTAGATTCCATTTCATAAGATCCTTCTAGACTAGACCCTATCATTCCATGTATTAATTTACTGAAACCAGCCAACTTTTCTTGAGCCCCTGCTATCTGCCAGGCTTGTGCCAAGACCAGTGCTTACAGGCACATAAATAACTATATCATAAAGTGATCACTGAGAGAACAGAGAAGTAATTAAAAAAAATAGTATATATGACAGAAGGAGCAACTACCTGACAGGACTGTGCTAAGCACTTTACCATATCCTTTCCTGCAGACATAAAAATAAATATAGGAAATAAATATAGGGACACCTGGGTGGCTCAGTCAGTTGGGCGTCAGACTTCGACTCAGGTCATGATCTCCTGGTTTGTGAATTCAAGCCCCGCATTGGGCTTTCTGCTGTCAGCATAGACCCTGCTTTGGACCCTCTGTTTCCCTCTCTCTCTGCCCCTCGCCCCATCTCTCTCTCAAAAATTAATAAACATTAAAAAAATAAAAATATATTTTATTTTATATATAAATATAAAATATTATTTTAATAATTATTTATTTATCACACACTGATCCTGTGAATAAATATTAATACCAAGGTACAGAATAAAAACATGCCAGGGTCACAAGGCTGGTAAGTGGCAAGAAAGAAATTTGAATTCAGTGCTGACTCCAAATCCTGGGATCTTACAACATCCCAAAAAGTAGGGTGAACTAGAAAAAAAGCAATTTGGCAGGAAAGGGAGTGGGGGGACAAGGGCACTAAAGGGAAAGAAGAAAATGAAAATGTACTGACTGCCAATTCACCACCCACCTCCCCCACCCACAAAGACGTTTATCTGAAAAGAGGCCTGTAGCGCAAGCTTAGGCGCTGAGGAGCTCTGCTGCTTGGTTCTAAAGTTTACCAGGGCAGCAGATGAAACACCATATGCTTTCAGAGGCTGTTACAGTCTAGGGATTGGGCTAATAGTTTCATTTTTCTCTTCCTTCTCGCGCTTCTGTTTGCCTTCTAATCTTTTTTCAGATTACAACTTGTTGAAATCCAGATATATAAACAGAAAAAAAGCACACCTTTGCTAATTAGGGCCAGGGGGATCCATAGGCTGGCTCATTTACCTTCTTTTTCTCTACCTCCAAACTACCTCCCAATCTCCCAGCCCCCTCAGCTGCAACTCCACTGGAGGCATCTAAAGTAACTTCTTAAGCGCTTTTTACACAGCTAGGGGTGAGGAACACACTGCATTTTAATGCCTTTCAGCACTAGCATTTTATAAATCTGTTATTTAATCAAGTGAAGATGCAACAGGTTCAGCAAATTAAAATATCTGGAATATTAAGAAATATATCTTGAATATATAAATATTAATAAATATATCTTGCTCCTAAAGTTTATCTCTTTCCAATAACAGCTAGGAAAAGAAGAGCCGGACCATGATCAGAGTCTCACCAGGCCTAAGGGAATAATGTAGCTAACACAAAGTAGAAGGGAAGGGGAGGGGCTTAGAAATGGGAGAATGAGGAGTCACTGTTTATTTATTTATATTTTTTTAACAGGAGAAAAGTATACATTTTATTAAATTTCTACATGTCTGTGGGGGCCTTGGTATGATAATGAAGCCCTGGAGAAGTGACTAGAGCAGGAAGCTTTCATACCTTTTTTTTAAGACAAGAAACGGTAAGTTTGTGAAGAAACGACAAGACCAGGAGTCAGGGCTGGGGGCAGTAAACTGGGAGAAGCAACATGAGCTATATGAGAGAAGCAAACCTAGCGGAAGATGAGGCTATTTTAATAAGCTTGTACATAAGATCCATTTCAGGGGCGCCTGGGTGGCGCAGTCGGTTAAGCGTCCGACTTCGGCCAGGTCACGATCTCGCGGTCCGTGAGTTCGAGCCCCGCGTCGGGCTCTGGGCTGATGGCTCGGAGCCTGGAGCCTGTTTCCGATTCTGTGTCTCCCTCTCTCTCTGCCCCTACCCCATTCATGCTCTGTCTCTCTCTGTCCCAAAAATAAATAAAAAACGTTGAAAAAAAAAATTAAAAAAAAAAAAAAAAAAAAGATCCATTTCAATGTCCGTTCCCAGGCTCTGGTGATAAGAGCCTCCTGGTACAGGGAGGGCTCCCTTCCTGTAGGAAATTTTATGGCCTGTTTTTAGGTAGAAAAGGGGAGGTCAGGAGCCCTTCCTGCATCTGCTGTTTCTCAAGTGCCTTCAGCTCAGTATGCTGAAGTGGCATATTTTGGAATACGTGTCCTAAACTCCTTCAAGGACAAGGGGAGGACTGGAAGAAAATGTAGAGGATTCCTCTCTTCCCTTAAATTGTATTACTTCATGTTTTTTTCTTCTGCAATTTTAATTTAATTTATTTTTTAAGTTTATTTATTTATTTTGAGCAAAAGAGAAAAAGAGGGAGAGAGAAGACGAGGGAGAGAATCCTAAGCAGGCTCCTTGCTGTCAGTGCAGAGCCCCACCTCACCACTGCAAGACCATGACCTAAGCTGAAATCAGGAGTCTGACCTTTAACCCACTGAGCAACCGGAAGTTCCTGCAATTTTAATTTAAATCGCACATCTATGTAGTTTAAATGCACACACATAGTTCAATTTCATATATGTAGTTTTAAAGAATCGACCAATTCCAAAAAACTTCCTATGATAAACTGAAGTCTCTAATCCCTTTACTCCATTTTCCTGTCCCTAGAGGCCAACGTTTTCAAATACTTTAATTTGACTCTTGATTTTTACTTCCATATTGCTAATTAACATGCTTGTTATTTTTCACATTAGACTTTTATTGGCTTTCTACTAGGAAAGATCAGGATTTAGCTCTCCTCTCTCTCCCCATCTCCACTATGCATGAGCACCCCTTAAATCTCCCAATATTTTAAATATCACTATCATAATATTAATTAGATTAACACTTAATATTCATATTATTGACTATAAAAATGTCATTCACAACACAATCATGTAGAAAACTATAAATACTTTTCCTTCCTTATGCCATTTTCTACTTTTCCTAAAGTTGATTTTTCTTTTTTCTTTTTTTTTTTTGTTTATTTATTTAATTTAAATCCAAGTTAGTTAACATCTAGTGTAATAATGATGTCAGGAATAGAATTTAGTGATTCATCACTTACATATAACACCCAGTGCTCATCCCCACACGTGCTCTCCTTAATGCCCATTGCCCAATTAGCCAATCACCTCACCCAACACTCTGCCAGCAAACCTGTTTGTTCTCTGTATTTAAGAGTCTCTTATGGTTTGCCTCCCTCCCTCTCTGTTTTAAAAAAAAAAAAAATTTATGTTTATTTTTGAGAAAGAGAGAGATACAACATAAACAGGGGAGGGGAGAGAGAGAAAGAGAGAGAGGGAGAGAGAGAAAGAGAGAGAGGAGAGGAGACACAGAATCCGAGGCAGGCTCCAGCCTAACAGCTGTCAGCACAGACCCTGATGCGGGGCTCGAACTTATGAACCTTGAGATCATGACCTGAGCCGAAGCTGGACACTCAACTGACTAAGCCACCCAGGCACCCCATCCCTCTTTGTTTTCATCTTTTTTTTTGCTTCCCTTCCCCTATGTTCATCTGCTGTATTTCTTAAATTCCACATATGAGTGAAATCATATGATTATTTGTCTTTCTCTGGCTGACTTATTTCGCTTAGCATAATATATTCTAGTTCCATCCACATTATTGCAAATGGCAAGATTTCATTCTGATTGCTGAGTAATATTCCATTGTGTGTGTATGTAGATATATATGTATATGTATGCATACATGTATATATATACACACACCACATCTTCTTTATCTATTCATCAGTTGATGGACATGTGGGCTCTTTCCATACTTAGGCTATTGTCAATACTGCTGTTATGAACATTGGGGTACATGTGCCCCTATGAATCAGCACTCCCATATCATTTGGATAAAATCCTAGTAGTGTTATTGCTGGGTACAGGGTAGTTCTATTTTTAATATTTTGAGGAACCTCCATACTGTTTTCCAGAGTAGCTGCACCAGTTTGCATTCCCAGAGGAGTCACTGTTTAATGGGAACAGAGTTTCAGTTTGCAAGATGAAAAGTGGATGGATGGTGGTCATGACAGCACAATAATGTGTATGTACTTAATGTAACTCAACTGTAAATTTTTTTAAAGGCAATGTTTCCTGCAATATCATTCAGCCATTAAAAATAATGGTCATTCAGATTTCATAGCAACATGTATAAAAGGCTTATGATAGTGTGAAAGTTTTTAAACCAGAGCCAAAAAAAAATCAGTTAATATCCAAAACATAAAGAACCCACACAACTCAATACTGAAAAAACTAATAATCCAATTAAAAAATGGCAGAAGGGGGTACCTGGGTGGCTCAGTCGGTTAAGCATCCAACTCTTAATTTCGACTAAGGTCATGATCTTGCAGTTCATGAGATGGAGCCCCGAGTCAGGCTCTAAGCTGACAATGTGGAGCCTGCTTGGGGTTCTCTCCCTCTCTCTCTGCCCCTCCCCCACTCATCACATGCGCTCATGCTCTCTCTCTCTCTCTCTCAAAACAAATAAATAAATTTTTTAAAAAAGGGCAGAAGATCTGCATAGACGTTTTCCCAAAGAAGACATGAAGATGGTCAATAGGCACATGGAAAAATGCTCAGTATCACCAATCACGACGTAAATGCAAATCAAAACCACAATGAGATATCAACTCACACTTGTTAGGATGGCTAGTATCAAAAAGACAAGAAATAGCAAGTGTTGGTGAGGATGTAGAGAATAGGGAACCCTTGTGTATGTACCGTTGGTGGGAATGTAAATATGCACAGCCACTGTCAGAACTACCATATCATTCAGTAATCCTACTTCTGGGTACTTATCTAAAGAAAACAAAAACAGTAACTCCAGAAGATATCTGCACCTCCATGTTCAATGTAGCATTATTTACAACAGCCAAGACACAGCAACAACCTAAATTTCCATCAGTGGATGAATAGATAAAGAAGATGTGGTATATGTAGACAGTAAACCCTTGGTTTGTGAGCTTAATTCATTCCAGAAACACGCTTGTAATCCAAAGCACTTGTATATGTAAGCAAATTTCCCCATAAGAAATAATGGAAACTCAGATGATTTGTTCCACAACCTAAAAATATTTATATAGAAATGATTACAATACTTTAATATAATACAAAATAATAAAGAAAATACAAAATATAAAGAAAAACAAATTAATTTGTACTTTCTTTGAAAACCTATGGGGCGCCTGGGTGGCGCAGTCGGTTAAGCATCCGACTTCAGCCAGGTCACGATCTCGCGGTCCGTGAGTTCGAGCCCCGCATCAGGCTCTGGGCTGATGGCTCGGAGCCTGGAGCCTGTTTCCGATTCTGTGTCTCCCTCTCTCTCTGCCCCTCCCCCGTTCATGCTCTGTCTCTCTCTGTCCCAAAAATAAATTAAAAAAAAAAAAAAAAAAGAAAGAAAAGCTTCATGACTGGGGTAAGGGAGACAAGAGAAAGGAGGGTTACTGTGTAGGATGACTTTCACTATCACTAAGGGAATCACTGCTATCTATTGGCTCAATGGAATCTTTTTCTGCATGGGCCATTGTATATGTTTGCATAGATGTACACTACCGTACAACATTAATAAACTCTTGTCATATACTGTTATTTATTTCATTTTTTAATACTGTATTTAATGTAACTGGCAATAAGGCAGCAGAGGAAAGGGTCTGTATCTGCAGGAAGCCTGACCTAGAATGAAGCAAAGCATTCCTAAGCTCACTCTTGGATGGAAAAGCAAAGGACTGCTCATAGGTGCTCTGAACTGACAAAAAATACACTAGTGCCAGTTGTAGGGCCCTTCCAACGTTCTAAAAAAATCACTGATTTCTACCAAACACGGCAACCTGAGACCAAGCATCCAAGCATGGGACACAGTCACCCACAATCCCGCAGAGAGAGAGAGAGAGAGAGACAGAGAGAGAGAGAGAGAGAGGAACCACCGGCTCAGTTGTGATCATGTGACGTTTGGTATCACGTACTACTCATATTGCAAGGCATTGCTCGTTTATCAAGTTAAAATTTATTAGAAATGTCTGCTCACTTTGCAGAACACTCACAGAACAAGTTACTCACAATCCAAGGATTTACTGTATACAGTGGAATATTATTCAGCCATAAATAAGGATATCTTACCATTTGTGACAACATGGTTAAGGGCATTTTGCTAAATAAAGTAAGAGACAGAGAAAGACAAAGAAAATACCATATGATCTCATTTATATATAGAATCTTTAAAACAAAACAAAACAAAAACCCCAAACTCATAGATATACAGAACAGATCAGTGATTTCAAGAGATGAGCGGGTAAGGTTAGGTGAATGGGCGAAGGAAGTTAAAAGGTACAAAAATAAGTTAAGCAATGGGAATGTAATATACAACATGGTGACAATAGTCAATAATACTGTATTGTATATTTAAAAGCTACTAAGAGAATAAATCTTAAAAGTCCTCATCACAAGAAAAAAATGGTTTTGTAACTGTGTGGTGACACATGTTAACTAGACTTACTGTGGTGATCATTTTGCAACAATACAAATATTATCCATTATGTTTTACACCTGAAACTAATATAATGTTAAGTCAATTATACCTCAATTTTAAAAAGTTTACATACAAGGTTCTGGAAGGCTCAGTCAGTTAAGCATTAGACTCTTGGTTTCAGCTCAGGTCATGATCTCACGGTTTCATGAGTTTGAGTCCCACATAGGGTTCTGCAGTGACAGCACAGAGCCTGCTTGGGATCCTCTCTTTCCCTCTCTCTCTGCCCCTCTCCCACTCACATTGTGTCTGTCTCTCTCAAAATAAATAAATGAACTTTTAAAAAGTCTACATACAATATGAGTATAATTGTTCAAAATAAATCTATAGAAATGGGGCAAAGACTAGCAGGAGATACATTAAAGTGCTAACAGAGAATGTGACCCACATTTTCTCCCACTCTGTTCTTTTATTATTTTTTCTAAGTTTATTTTTGAGAGTGAGAGAGTGTGAGGAGGCGGGGACAGAGAGAAAAAGAGACGGAGAATCCCAAGCAGCACAGAGCCCCACGTGGGGCTGGAACCCATGAACCATGAGATCATGGCCTGAGCTGAACAGTTGAATGCTTAACTGACTGAGCCACCCAGGGTACCCAAGCCCCACTCTGTTCTATATTTCAAAAAGTTTTATACAGATAAAAAGTTTTATAGTGAAAAAAAGTTTCTATTATTTAAAAATGTTTAAAGCAAAGAAGATTCCTCCCTTACCATAAGGGTTTCTTTACACCACTTCATGTCCCTACTAACCACACAGAGAAATAATGTACTAAAGAGTTATTGGTCTTTTTCATTTATTTCCATGTATTGATTGAGTGCTATTTAAGAGCAGGGCACTGTCCTAAATACTGGGGATACAGGGCAAACAAGAAAAAACTCCCTGCTCTCATGGAATTTTTATTCTAGTGGAGGAACACAAACAAAAAGTACTAGACATTGATAGTGCTATGCAGAGAATTAAAATAGGAAATATAATTAATAATAGCATTTTTAGATTGGGACATTGGGGAAGCTCAAAGGACATGAGACTTGAGCTGATACTGTAATAAGAATCAGACTTGGAAAGACAGATGAGAGCCAATGCCAAGACCCTGAGCAAAAATAAATGTGCCCAGTTTGAGGAACCGAAAGAGCCACTGTGTCTGGGGGACACTGGGTGAGGGAGCTGTATGAGGTGAAGACGTTGCTCCTTCCTTCAGGAACTTGTGGCGAAACAGAGCTCAGTGGTCATACAGACAGTTCCTGACACTTCTCTTTTGGCATGAGCTTTCAAGAGAACTCCAAATTCAGAATATTCTGCAGAGCAGAAAAGTCAGGACTTTTTAAGAAAAAGAATTAAGTTTCCTTTTTCTTTTTCCTGTAGACTACAGCTTCCTCATGTGTAATCAAAGGGACTGCATGACAATGTTAGCCTCAGAGAGAAAGCAGACGTAATGTATATTCCATAGAACCAGCCATGCTAAAAAATCCAAATGGTTTTCCAAATTCAAGACTTACTTATCCTTCCCGAATTCAAATTTCCCAGGCCCAACTCGAAGCAGGTAGCCACGGAGCCACTGAGGAAAATGCCCTCGGACGCAAGCAGAGACAATCTGTGGTGTCTCCTCCACCGTGGTTACTAGTGGTGCAATACATGGAAGCCTCTCTTGCTTACTGAAGATTGCCTTCTTCTGACGAGTACTTTCCACATACTTCTTCAAAACTGTGAAGAGGAAACCAGGAGCACAAAAAATTTTTACCAATCTTCCATAAACATGCCTGTTTCTCCCTCAGACAATATTCTTATCTACTGGTAAAAGAAAAGTAAACCTATATATAGGTCCAAATATAGTCTCCAAATTCCTCTCTTCCCTCATTGTCAGACCATCAACTCTCTGGATCTCCATTTGTGAAGCACAACAATCCTCTTTGTATTCTTGCAGTACACTCAGGACTTAATTATTATTATCATTTTTCATAGTTGAACAATACTCCTCTTTTCACAAGACTGAATCTACATATTAACCCAAGATGTGCTAACAGCAACCTCATTTTAGGATTTTTAAAAAATGACCACTAGGGGCGCCTGGGTGGCTCAGTCAGTTGAGCGAATGACTTGATTTCCACTCAGGTCATGATCTCATGGTTCATGGGATCCAGCACCTTGTTGGGGTCTGCACTGACAGCACAGAGCCTGCTTGGGATTCTCTCTCTCCCTCTCTCTCTGCCCCTCCTCTACTCAGGCGAGTGCACTCTCTCTAAATAAGGAAAGAAAAGAAAAGAAAAGGAAAGAAAAGGAAAGGAAAGGAAAGGAAAGGAAAGGAAAGAAAAGAAAAGAAAAGAAAAGAAAAGAAAAGAAAAGAAAAGAAAAGAAAAGAAAAGAAAAGCTTAAAAAAAATGACCAGTATTCATTACTATCATAATTACTTTTGATCCACCAGAATGGGATCCCAAAGATTTCCCAGCGATTTATAAGAATTTAGTAGGGTCTGTAGTTCAGCTTCTTCCATTTTAATGGCATACACTTGAACGTGCATGGCATTTTCTAAAAGAAGGGTAGGGGCGCCTGGGTGGCGCAGTCGGTTAAGCGTCCGACTTCAGCCAGGTCACGATCTTGCGGTCCGTGAGTTCGAGCCCCGCGTCGGGCTCTGGGCTGATGGCTCAGAGCCTGGAGCCTGTTTCCGATTCTGTGTCTCCCTCTCTCTCTGCCCCTCCCCTGTTCATGTTCTGTCTCTCTCTGTCCCAAAAATAAATAAACGTTGAAAAAAAAATTTAAAAAAAAAAATAAAAGAAGGGTATCATAAATTAAATTAAGCAGTGATACTTGGTCTGAAATTACTTGAAGTTCAAAAGCCACAAGAAGAAAAAATCATTATTATATAATAAGAAGGTAAAAATTATCCCTGTTAAGGGCACCTGGGTGGCTCAATCAGTTAAGCATCTGACTTCGGCTCAGGTCATGATCTCACGGTTCATGAGTTTGAACCCCACATCGGGCTCTGTGTTGACAGCTCAGAGCCCGGAGCCTGCTTCAGATGCTGTGTCTCCCTCTCTCTGCCCTCCTCTGCTTGCACTCTATCTCTTGAAAATAAATACTAAAAAAATTTTTTTAATTATCCGTCTTCATATTTATTTCGTGTTCGTTCACAAGGTAGTGTTGCCTAACACAGAGGGATAGTCAGATATATAATTAACTAGTGCCTTATTTTACTTAAAATTTTAACAGTGATACAGAAGTCTAAACTAGAAAAACTAACACATAGAGACCTTATTTTTCTCAAGAAGTGAGATTTGCATTATTTTAGCCAAATATTTTACAGTGTTATATCTATTATCCCATTTCTTTCAAATCTTCATAAAATTTGGTTTAGAGTACATGATTCCTTCTACTTTCCAATAATAAACAATTCAGTCAAACCCAACTATTTTCTGAATTCCCAAATAAAATTGACTCCTACCCTGAACGCCCTTCCTACTAATCTACCCGTAAGGAAATTCTAGTATTGTTCAAATTTTATCTCAAATGCTACTTCCTTTAAGAGGAAGTATACTGTAATATTTAAGAAGAGTATTGGCCCAGGTCCTGCCTGGCTGCAGATTGCTAGGGTTCAAATCCTGGCCTGCTGTTTTCCAAATAAATAACCTTTCTAATGAGGATAATAACATGGCTATAAATAATAAATGAGTTAAGTTATGTAAAGTTTTTAGAAAATAGTAAATACTCAAAAATGCCATCATTATTTCCATAGCTTTTAACAATCAATCCAACAAGATGTAACATCATCTTCCTTTGAATTATGTATTCATTCAACAAAGGGGTAACTGGTAAGGGATAAAAAGTATTAGAACCTGATGTAGGGATGGCTGGGTGGTTCAGTGAGTTGAGAGTCTGACTCTTGATTTCAGCTCAGGTCATGATCTAATGGTTTGTGAGATCCAGCCAAATGTTGGGCTCCATGCAGACAGTATGGAGCCTACTTGGGATTCTCTCTCCTTCTTTCTCTGCCCTGCTCACATGTGCTCATGCACACTCTCAAAATAAATGGATAGACTTAAAAAATAAAACCTGATGTGGGCACCTGGGTGGCTCAGTCGGTTGAGAGTCTGACTCCGGCTCAGGTCATGATTTCATGGTTCATGGGTTTGAGCACCTCATTGGGCTCTGTGCTGACAACTGGAGCCTGGAGTCTGCTTCAGATTCTGTGTCTCCCTCTCTCTCTGCTCCTCCCCTACTTGTGCTCTCTGTCTCCCTCTCAAAAATGAATAAACATTTAAAAAAAAATTTTTAAACCTGATGTAAAGGAATTCACTGCCTAATAAACAAACAGACCATTTATACTGTAATCCACATTTTGAGCACTGTTTCTCAAAGTATAGTCTGAGAACTACTTGGAACAGAAATAGATATTACTGCTGAAATGGAGATTCAGGGACTTCATCTTGGACCTAATCAGAATCTCTAGGGTATAGCAAGCAAGTATTCTTAGTCACACTAAAATATGAGAACCACACTATTGGAAGTGGAGGTATAAACAGGATGTTTTGCAAATCTGGAAGGTGGAAACCCTTGGTTATTTATCGTACTACTTTTATTTATATTCTGCATATTCATCTCACTCTCCTCTTTTATTAACATAAATATCCTGAGGTCAGTTTTTACTCCTCTCACTTAAGTAGAATTACATTGAATACGCTGATTGGACAATGGTCTGAATAGAGATTCAATAATTTAAAACATCTTTACATTTTAGAAAAAGTTTATGTGTGTATCCATTCTGTACTCCATAGCATACTATTGGCAGTTTATTATATACTCTTCAGACTTTTCACAACATTGGATATTGTGTTCTAGACCTCCTTAAACCCCTTTCTATTATTGGTTCCTGAGACACTGCACTTTTCTAACTTCCCTGCTCCCTCTTTGTTTGCTTATTGCTAGCTTCACTTATTAGCTGACAGCCTTGGGTAAGTTACTAACCACTCTGAGCCTCAAGTTTTTCAATGATAAAATGGGGGTGCCGTGGGGATAAAAGAAAGGTAATTCTTCCTATTTATGTTGGTTGTCATAACTAAATATAATGATAGTAGAGCATTTGCAAACATTATTAACTCCCTTTATTAGCCCCTCTTCCCCTTATCACCTCAGGAGTGTGTTCCTAAAGTCTGATCTTGGATCTTTACTCTTTAATGTCAGCACACTTCCTCAGTAGTCTCATCTAGTCCCTTAAGTACTTCTTGCAGACGATTCTCAACATGTCAAAAGAGAATTCTTCATTTTCCCCCTTCTAAATCAATTTTTCCCACATACGAAATCACCTAGCTTCAAAATCTCTGTGGGCCTTGAACTCCTCTTCTTCGCTGTCCCCTCACATTCACTAAGTGGTTAAGTTCTGCTGAGTATACCAGGACAGAGCCAGGAAGAGAATGCTAAGGGGATGATATAGGGTAGGTGTAAATTACTAGGGCTCAGTTTACAAGGGTTTCTGGGGGCAAATCCTTTGTAAGGATTTTTATTGTGTCCACGCAACCGGGGCAGCACCTCCAATTTTTCTTCTGGACCAAACCTGTCCTCATCAGCATTGATGCTTCCACTTATCTTGCCATATCAGTCACTTTCTTTCTACTGTCCTAATATAGGCCCTCACAACCTCTTAGATGATATTATCACAGCCTCTTAATCAGATGAAATTAGAGAGGGAAGCTATCTCCTATGCCAGAGCCTCCGAACAGGTGGGATGGCCAGAGGCTCCAGGCCACTTGCCTCCAGTTTTAAACAGCTCATGGAGCTCTAGATCCCAATTTACTCCAGTGTGAGCTAGAGTTATTATCATTTTCTTTTTTTTTTAAGTTTATTTATTTATTTTGAGAGAGAGCGTGTGCGTGCGTGCGTGAGCGGGGGAAGGGCAGAGAGAGGAAGAGAGAGAATCCCAAGCAGGCTCCTTGGCTGTCAGCACAGAGCCTGATGCTGGTCTCCATCCATGAACCATGAGATCATGACCTGAGCCGAATCCAAGAGTTGGATACTTAACCAACTAAGCCACCCAGGCACCCCAATATTATCACTTTCTATGCATGGTATCATGTGGAAAAGGTTGGGAAGCACTGCTACTAAATTAATCTAAGTACAGATCTGATTGTATCATATAATCCTCCAAAAGCCTTCCGAAATGACTCCTCACTGTCTACCAAGTAAAGTCTAAACCACTTGGCCAACCACTGAAGGCACTGCACAGGCTCACACCAACCTACCTGTCCAGAACTACCCCTGCCCGCCCCCGCACTAAGGTCTTCTGTTCCAGCCAAACTAAAACACTTCCTATTTTCTTCTCCTCATCATAATTATACCCTTCTCAGGGAACCTGGGTGGCTCAGTCAGGTAATAATCTGACTTCAGCTCAGGTCATGGTCTCGCGGTTTGGGAGTTTGAACCCCACATCAGGCTCTGTGCTGACAGCTTGGAGCCTGGAACCTGGGCAGGATTCTGTGTCTCCCTCTCTCTGCCCCTCCCCCGCTCACACTCTGTCTTTCTCTCTCAAGAATAAATAAATTATATCTGTCTCTTCAACTAGGGTATTTCCTATCTCCTCCAGGTGAAATTCACTTACCCTATTCATCCTTCGGGATTCAGTACGCATGTCACCCACTTCATAAACACAACATTCCCATTTCCTATAGCAAGAACTAATTCTCCTTAGTCTGAACTCACACAGCATCTATTTCAGCTCTGTTAGGGCACTTACCTTACTCTGTCTTGTGCAATAAAGATGAATATACTTTATTAGTGGTATTCCTTGAGTACAGAGTCACTTGTTTTTACTCCCACTCCAGTACCTAACACATTGCTTTGCATACTGCAACCACTAAATTGTTCAACAATTTTCTAGGGCATATCGGTATGATTTCTGTTAGCTCAGCATCAGCCAATTTCAAGAAAGAAAATCAGGGGCGCCTGGGTGGCGCAGTCGGTTAAGCATCCGACATCAGCCAGGTCACGATCTCGCGGTCCGTGGGTTCGAGCCCCGCGTCAGGCTCTGGGCTGATGGCTCGGAGCCTGGAGCCTGTTTCCGATTCTGTGTCTCCCTCTCTCTCTGCCCCTCCCCCGTTCATGCTCTGTCTCTCTCTGTCCCAAAAATAAATAAAGGTTGAAAAAAAAATTTAAAAAAAAAAAAGAAAGAAAGAAAATCATGTAACAATAGTAGCTATAATAGAAAGCTACAAAACAATAACCAGAGGTTTTAAGGCAGTCCCCCAGAATGCAAATAAAAGAAACAAACATTTATATTAGGAAGTGTAGCGGTGATTTTCAATTGAGACAGGTCTAAATAGTGAATATTCTTCCTAGTGCATACACAACAGAATCCCTAAACCATGAATCCTGCCCCATGTTATGTAAAGTATGCAAACGAAAGGCTGTTTCCCTGACGAGTAAACAAATCGACTCAGCCTTCCGTAACTCCCAGCTCTGTGGTGTTGCTGTCTGTATCTGCTACACACAGAGTGAAAAGGTTCAGAAGCCCCCAGTATTCTTCAGGAAAGAGGCACAGAGTTCTAAGCCTGAGCAGGCAGAAGAGGAAGAAGGGGAGGAGAAAGGGGCGAATCCCTTACCTGAGATCCAACGTATCATCACAGAAAGGAAACCCACTGCAATGGTAGAAAGGTTGCTGACAAAATGGAGAAAGATCTGAAAAAACATTCTGGTATTACATTCAGTAGCAACAGATCTGTGATTTCCAAAACCTCACACTCACTTCCTGGTCTGTCTTTGGCTCACTGACAGGAAAGGAGGGAATGCGGGCAGGAGGCAGGGAGGTGGTGGTAAAGGGGCAGGGCTTCCAGATGCCTGCAAACTTTTAGTCTCCTTTCCACAAGAAGTATCCCAACCTATGATAAGTAGTTGTTTGAAATTCTGAAATTGGACCATCAATAGCGGTCTCCCTTCCTAAACTTTCCTCTTTTAAACTTGTCACATTACAATGAAGCCCCTTGATCCATGGGTTCCATTTCATTATGATGCTCCTCTCCTCTGAAAGGTTCACATCTCTGTCCTTACAGAATAAAGTCCAAATGTAGTCTGTCAATAAAGGACTCTACAATCAGGCCACAACCTACCTTTCCATTGTCTGCCTGCTTTGTACCATATCATCCTTCCTTTTCTTTTCCATTTAATTTACAAGACATTTTCTGATAATCTAGTATGATTAAGGCCCTGTGAAGGTATGCCCTAATGTATAATGATTAACAAACACTTTTGAGCACCAATGTATCAAATACTGTGCTACAAATTGAGAATATAAGAAAACAAGACTCAATCCCTCCTCTCTAGTGGTTTAGATGATACACTATTCCCTTCTGTGAATTCTCAGTTCAGGAAAAAGCCTATCCAACATACCATGTGTTTGTGTTTTTGTTCTTCTGTGCCATTTTAACAAACTTTCCCCTGCCTGAAATACCCTCCTTCTTTTCAAAAACCCATTTTACTACTTCTCTGACCCCTTTGCCAAATGCCTTCTAGTAACTCCAACTAAAAGGAATTAACTAGTACTGCACAGAAATATATATATATATATATATATTTTTTAATGTTTTTATTTATTTTTGAAGGAGAGAGACAGAGCATGAGCAGGGGAGGAGCAGAGAGAGAGGGAGACACAGAATTCGAAGCAGGCTCCAGGCTCTAAGGTGTCAGCACAGAGCCTGACGCAGGGTTCAAACTCTCGAACCGTAAGATCATGACCTGAGCCAAAGTCAGACACTTAACCAGCTGAGCCACACAGGCGCCCCTATTTTTTAACAGTTACTTATCATGTTTTCTTACCAAAGACATGTAAATGTATTTCAAGGAGTGGTTACAAATGTCAGAAGGGAGAACAAAAAGTATCTTAAACTATGCTGTATTCCCCACAATGCCTAGCAGAGTATGACGTACAAAGATATTCAATATATATTTTTATTGGTAACCAGTAACAAGTAATTTACAAACACGTGGAATTTTATTGAAATGAGTGATAGTAGAAGTGTAAATTAAAAGGCAATGGTATTTCTGGAATAGCCTATCTCCAGTTGTTAATTATTCACAGAATTATTCTTGCTTATGTGGATGGTACCAAAGACATCAAAATTTAATAAAAATCTGTCTTATTTAGGCTTTTAGGAACTTTTATCCTAGTAAACACATTTTGACTAAAAATCAGTTCCCTAGGTGTGTTTTTTGTTTTTTCCTTTAAGGAGTCTCCATGCTCAAGACAAAGCCCAACACCAGGCTTGAATTCACAATCCTGAGATCAAGACCTGAGCCAAGATCAAGATTAAAGTCGGTTAAAGGCTTAACCGACTGAGCCACCCAGGCACCCTAGTCTTAATCATACCAAATGAAATGATCAGACCAATTCTCTGAACTGCACAGGAAAGACCCTGATGTTTGACAATGGTGACACTAACAAGATATAACAAGTATATTATGAAATGTACTCTGAAACAATCTGTTAACCTTATCTTTCTCAATAGTAATTAATGTTTAGAAAACAGTAACTCAGGAACATTTCTTAGTTATGATGTGCCAGTAGAGACATCTTTGTTTTTAGAACATTAAAAAATTCTGTAAGGTAACAGACTAACTCAAAATCCAGGTGATATGTCATATCAACTCAAATATAGTCTTCTGGCTACACTGTTATTTTAAAATTCCATTTCTAAGAGTTACTTCACTGACCTCCAAACTATCCTGTGTCATTAGCATATCCCTCCACAAATCTAATAATTTTTTCTACCTAACCCATATTTTTAGTAAACATTTTATTTTACGGTTTTCAATCCTTTTATGTTATGTGGTATATTTGCCTTAAAATAGCAATCTGATTGCTGTTCTGGCAGTCAAATTAGATTTTACATTTACAAGGCAGCAAGGCACACCTGCTGTCCACCAGAAGAATATCAAATTCCCTGTGGTGCTGTTTATAAATATGCTCAAATTTGTGATTGCTTATATATGTAAAATAGATATAAAATAGATTGAATGATCTATATGACTGAAAAATGTGTGCTGTGATTTTTAAAAACCTGATTAACATAGTTATCACACATAATTATATAACATATTAAAAGTTTTCAATAAAATCATAGCAATACCTTTGAACATTTTTTATAGGTTGTTGTTTTTTTTTTTTTTTTTAAGCTAGATGAGTA
The DNA here is from genome assembly GCF_014898765.1 of Herpailurus yagouaroundi. Taxonomy (NCBI): domain Eukaryota; kingdom Metazoa; phylum Chordata; class Mammalia; order Carnivora; family Felidae; genus Herpailurus; species Herpailurus yagouaroundi. The sequence continues at coordinate 4,694,727 of NW_024412402.1, read as the reverse complement.
TTAGAGATCCTCTAATTGAAATTCAATTAATGAATCATAACAGGTTTGAAATGACTTACCAAGGCTGTCTTCTTGTTTGGCGAATTTTTACTCGTGGATCACTAACTTTTATCCCATATCACACAATGGCTAAGGTTTCTAAGTATAATTTATTAACTACACCACTGATAAGGTTGATATGTAAAAAAGCCAACTCATATAAAGTTCTGATTAGTAATTTCTGGTTTTTATTTTATCACTTTTACCACAAGAAAATAATTTTAAACCAAGAATTTTTATTAGCCATATATTGTAACTAATGGAGAAAATAATCAAATGGTAACATTAAATAGCAATAGCTTAGCTATATCTTACTACATATTGTGACACTGGACAAATTATCTTTGGGTTTTGTTTTTTTTATGATGTTGACCATGAAAAACATTTTAAAACTATCTCCACAGCTACCTATCTGCTACTTAGAGTACTGCAAAGAAAAAGTGCAATATTGTTACATATTACCAAATTAACTCATTGAGTCCTCTTTTAGAAATTTAAGAAATGCTAGGAGGTTTAAGGAAAAAAAAAAGAACCTACATACAATTTAAATAATTTACACTTTTATGAAATATGCCAAATATTTAAGCCTCAAAAAAAAAGGTACATACTTCATATTATTGTCCAGCATAAAGCCCCTTTTAAATCTAGAAAAGAAATTCAAGCAGTTTCCCCTTCTATGTTTAAGGTACACAGTTTCTTTAACAACTAGAGAGGTGTCAGAGCATAAATGTCATTCTCTTAATACAACAACAATGGGCTTAAATTCTCAGCTTATTTTAAGTACAAATTTTATCTGTGCAGTGTGTTTGCAATCACTGTAAATCTCTGTCTCAGGAGCTCTCTTTTTTGTATTAGAAAGTTTTCAATAGTATTGGCTTCTTTGAAGAGTCCATCTATCTCGTCAATATAAGATGCATCTACTGCTGCTCTCTCACTAATGAGGAAAAAAAATTTTATGTTAAACTAAATAGTAATAACATCTAGTGACACTATTATAGTGATGTTTTCTATTATGGCTATACTAGTTAGCTACTCATTTAAATAGCTTTGCACATTAAAAAACTTCATTAATTTACAAACACTTCAATAAAAGTTAAATTAGTCACATAAATATTTTTAACTATTCAAAGTCTCCTGACAGGGCAAACTATGTATCTTACATTATAATTCTAATATTAAACTACATACATTATTTTAACAGTCACACAAACCATCATCCGAATACTATGATTGTCCAGTAGTTTAAAAAACAAATACCTAATAAGCTTGATAATCTCAGAGCAATAAAATATTTAAATTCAGTCAGTCCTCAAATATATAGACATAATATTTAAATATTTCATAAATATTTTATATTTCATATCACTCTTATTATCATTAACTTCAATAAATGACAGTTTTCTCAAAGAAGTTTTTTTGTAACATGTTAAATGTTATATCATCTAATTAGAGACCAAAATATATCCAGCCTAATATTTAGCTCTGGTAATAACAAAACAAGGGATGTTTAGTGGAAAAGTTGGGATTAATCTTCAAAAATAACCAATTAATCTATTATAAATGAGATAGAATAAAAAAACTGAAATTACAATTGCTGGATAGGTCTGCAACCACTGAATTAAACTTCCTATTACAGAGTTTCCAGAAAAAATTATTTCTAAGATAAAGATTCATGAGGTTATGCTATAAGTACTTGCCTTAAGATCTTTGCATATGCAGACAACATTAGATTAATTTCTTTGCTCATGTCTGTTCAAAAAAAATCACCAAGTTATGAACTGTAACAAATTTTCTGTATTATAAAATCAATGTATAGAAATATAAGCATTTTATATATCACCATTCAAATCTTTCTCCAGGGATTCATCTTTATAAAATAGTCCAGAGCTTTCAGACAAAGAGGAATCTGATTTTCCAAGAGAGGACAGATGTGGACTATCTGGCATTTGAGGCTAATAGAAGAAAGTAAAGAAAATAGATAAACAGTCAACAAGATCCTTAGGACATATGCATTCTGCTGTCCAAAAAGGCAAATAAAACATCTTTCAGATAAAAAAGCACACATGCTAGAAATTATATGTGCTCATGTCCTAATCAGCCATTTAAAATTTTATTATCAAGAAAACTTTTAGGCCTAACAAGCACCTTGTTCAACATACTAAATTTTACTTTGGTTTTACATTAGACTTTGATTATGGTTTTAATCCCTTGATGGAAAAAGTTTCCTGTATCTTGCACCGGTAGATATTCCCATAGCAATATAGTAAAACTTTCACTTAGACAATAGCCAAATGCTGGCAAAATTATGCAAGATTACATAATCTTTAAGGAAGCAAATAATGTTCCAAATGCAAACAGATCAACTGGCAGAGGTAGTAGTGAAGAAGAGCAGGATACAATGCTCTTAATTTAAAATATCAGCAACTATAGTACCTAGGTATCCTTATTATAGCAAAATACTTATGTAAAACCCAAGTATCACATATGCATGAACATGAACCCATTTCTGTCTCTACATCACGAATTAGAACAAAGAAGTCTCCCAATAGTTTCTCGAAGGCCTATACTAGTTGATGAAAAAGCAGCTAGAGTCAACATAGTTCCTGCTGGGACAACCCCAGTCCTGGGAGTATGAAAACATTAAATTCCATTGATCAACAGAATTTTCTGAACTAGAAAATATTTGAGAAGTATAAAAAATAAAATCAAAGATTAAGGCTCCAGGAGCATATAGATTACCTCCAGCTCTCTTGGTCTCTTGCAATTTCTAGTATCAGGTTTTACAACTTGACTCGCCATCATATTCTGGAGGCAAGGGCTGCAAAGTTTAGAGGAATGCCAAATATAAGTACAAACTGCATGCTACAGCTTTTTTGAATCTTCCCCTTTCTTTCCAGTCCTGCTGATTTAATTTAGGATGTCATTATCTGTCACTTATCTGAACAACTCAATTTCTCCCTTCCCTATCCCATCCTATCAACTGCTATTTGGGCCATCTTTCAAAACTCTGATTACCGTATTTCTTCAACTCAAAAACCTTCCCACTATGCATTGCTCCAGAACAAATTCAATTTCCATGGAATGGCATCCAAAGTCCTAGATCACTTGCAGCCAATCTATCGTTCCCATGATTTTCATCTACTCCCTCTACATAGGATCAGCCAAACTAGTCTCTTTGGCACTTCTGCCTTGTTTCTGCCAGAATTTAAGATTCTTCTACCTTCAAAAAAATCTTAACATTGAAATATATCTTATAGTTCATCTAATCCAATGTCATTTTTCACAGATGTGAAAACAGGAGCAGAGACCGTTGACCGAGTTCAAACAAGTAAAACTGGGCCAGACTAGAACCAACCTCTTGGTACCTGAGTGTCTACTGTCCTATCTTACCTTAATATAGCATCAAACTTTCCTTTTAAATTACTTCCCCATGAATTCTGAAGATCACTTCTCCAGGAATCTGAAAGATTACATTTAAACTAACGAAAAATGTAAACAACTACAACGGGAGAGTCTCTACATCTCAGGAGATGATACTCAACTATCAATTTACTTTGCTTTAAACTCTGGTCCTGGATAATTGAAATGAATGTTTGCTTAGTCATATATCATACTCACACAAATAAGACACAAAGGCAGCAACAACAAATAATAGAGAAAGATGTCCTTTTGGTAAATTCCCTACAGCGCTCCTACACTCCTTCCAGCACCTTTAGGCGTCAAGAGCTGTAACGATAATACGCAGACAATATTACGCATGCCCAGTAGCGCTCACTTTGCCTTGAGAAGTTCGAAAAGAGAAGCCAACGTGAAAGCCGTTCTCTTTTCCCTTCCCCTTTTTCTCTTCCCTTTTCCTTCTACACCTCTTCTCTGCTCTCCCAGAGTAACAGAATGTGCATATCGATGAAATGAAAACTTCTAGAGCTAGGTAACTGTGCCTGTGCAAAAACAAGTCCGTTTTTCTGTCAGAACCTAGGTCCCAGCGGACTCCACAGGGCTGCCCCAAGAGGCTGGAAGTGCTCCTGTGACAAACCCCACGATGCAATCCAATGCTCTGGTGCCCTAGACATTACACGGCACTGCCCCTGTGTCTTACGCAACTTCTCCTAGTCTTCTCTTTCTTCTCAACGCCCAGTGGGCCCCTCAGACCTTTTCACCTGCCTTTTTTTCTCACTTCCCTCCCCGCTGCCTTTCCTCCCTAGTTGTGTTTCAGACCCATTAACGTCCCCGAGAGGAAGCGCCCATCCTCTTACTGCGCTGTTTCAGACTCTCAAGGGCGCATCCCTCCAGCCCCACCCCAAGCCTGGGCTACTACATGGCGTCCGCACCTTCTTCCTCAGCAAAAGCATGGGACTGAGGAGGCGCAGTGCGCGCGAGTGCGCATGCGAGTGCGCGGACTCCACGGCCTCCCAGCGGGCAGCGCAAGGGTCACGTGATGGACCGCGCAGCCGCCCTGGAGGCCAGCCCCGAGCCTGGCCAGGGGGTGTGGGGGCGAGGGGGCGAGGGGGCGGGGGCGCCGGGGGGGGGGAAGCCCTCGCGCACTTCACGAAGGGGTGGCTTTCTTCCATTGCTCTCCCGCTGTCCCCCTGGACTTGGAGTCTCTGAAATAAAAATCTACCCTTGCTTCCACGTGTGTATTTAGGGAATGTGGGAAGAATCTGAGTCTAGTCTCTCAAGAAAGAACATGAATTTAGAATTGCCCAAGAGAGGCTGGGGTGTGTCTCACCTGCTTGGAATCTCAGTAAAGGAACATGGGACCCCTGACACTACCTTTCAAGTAAAAGTTACATCCTGTCCCAGGTGGCACGTTTGAAGGAGGCGTTTAAAGCTGAATTCCCGCTGGCTCTCGAGCGAAACTTCCAGACCCAGACCCTCCGTTCCTTCGCTTCCTTTTCTTTGGTGCAACCACACTTTCAGAATCACACCCTTTTGGAAGATTGCTTTCTTGATATGCTGGTAGGTTTAGTCAATATTTTGAAATATGATTTCAAAAAATTTTGTAACATACGTGGCCCATGCACTTGGAAGTTAGTCTCATGAGTGCTCTCATGTGGTGACTTTGACCTGCAATTTCAAAGATAGACATTCTAAAGTTATGCCCAGTTATTTGATGTGGAAGGGGAAAAATATGACCTCATAAAACAAAGGTCAATAACCCCTAATAAATGCCAGTTACACACACTCACACCTTAGCGAACTATATGTAACTTAACATGGTTTTTCCGTTTGGCTTACCTAAATGTTAATTGTCATAAAGACTCGGGAGTTGTGTGTGTGTGTGTGTGTGTGTGTGTTTGTGTGTGTTTGTGTGTGTGTGTGTGTGTGTGTGTAATTTGTCGGCTGTTTGTGAAAAAGCCATTCGTTTTAAGTAAGTTCCCAGAAAATAGGTACTCAGTTTGTTTAATTTGATTTGCTAATATTGTGAAATAGAAGTTACTTAATCGACTAGATGATTAGGGTGCAGTTTTTGACAGTCTTTTTGGAATCCCTATCACCGTCTGAGGACTGATAGCAATCTGTGTTGCAATTTTCCCCATGTGTGGTAAAATGAGGGGGAAAAAGTAATGAGTTTTTCATAAAGCCACAGCATTCACTTGAAAGAATTGTCCTTTAGTCTGATACATGTCCTTCCTAGTTTTTTTGGTGTTAAAATGGTCTGTCATAAAATAAAAATATAAAGACTTTTAAGATTTTTAATGCCCTTACTTGGCAAATTATAAAGTTGCCCACTCTTCTGCATTGTTAACATTATTGTCACTATTATTTTTAATAGCCTATTAAATCCAATTCCTCTTCTAGCCTTCACATTGTATGGTATCTAAAGAGGTAGTTATCTAGTTCTTAAAGTACCTCCAGGAAAAATAATTCCACCTAATACATAAATGTTTACACCAAATTAAGAGAACACCATGGACATTTTATTTTTAAAATGTTATCTCCATTGGGGTGCCTGGGTGGCTCAGTCAGTTGAGCCTCTGACTCTTGATTTCTGCTCAGGTCATGATCTTACAGTCATGAGGTCAGGCTCCAGGCTGGGCATGCAGCCTACTTGGGTTTCTCTCTCTCCCTCTCCCCTGCTCACTCACTATCTCTCTAAGAAAAACAATAGTCATCTCTGTTGTAAAAACTAAATGAGTAAGAAATGAGAGTGTGTGGAAAGTTTTATAGTTGTCTAGTGCTTTATGGGCGCCTGTGTGGCTCAGTAGGGTAAGCGACCGACTCTTGATTTCAGCTCAGGTCCTGATCCCAGGGTTGTGTGATCGAGCCCCACACTGGGCTCTGTACTGAGTGTGGAGCCTCCTTAAGATTCTCTCTCTCCATCCCTCACTCCCTCTCTCTCCCTCCCTCCCTCACTCTCTCTCTCTCAAATAAAAATAAAAGGGGAAAAAACAGTAAAATTTTCAAAGGGCTATCATCATCTCATTTTAATCTTTACAAATAATCTTACGAAGTAGGTAAGACATGAAGCCATCTGGGTTGCTCTGTATCAGAAAAAAAAAAAAAAAAAGTTTATCCCAAAACTAAGAAAAGGGAAAATTGTGCACTTTACATCTTTACAGTTGGAGAAAAATCATTGGCGATGGGCCATTTAAAGTTAACGTGTTCCTGGGGGGTGCCTGGGTGGTTCAGCCAGTTAAGCATCCAACTTCGCCTCAGGTCATGATCTCACGGTTCAAGGGTTTGAGCCCCGCCTCTGGTGTGCTGACAGCTCAGAGCCCGGAGCCTGCTTCATATTCTGTGTCTCCCTCTCTGTCACTCCCCCACTCATGCTCTGTCTCTCTCTGTCTCTCAAAAATGAATAAACGTTAAAAAAATTTTCTAATAAAAAATAAAAATAATAAAATTAACTTGTTTGGTGCTCTGCTTCTGATCATTCTTTGACTCTATTTCATGCTTTCGTATTAATTAGCTATATGGAACACTACAGTTGGAGGATGGAAATCTGTTACTTCAATTTCAACCATGTGTGTATTCTTACCATATATTTCCTAAATGCATGATTTTTCTTTTTCTAGTAGTCTCTGCACCAAGCACCTCTGACCATCTCACCACAGACTTCCTTTGTAATCACTGCAGTGGACATGATGTTTTTATAACATTGTAAAATGAAAACCCTATTTTGTTAAAAAACAAAAAATAAACCAAACTCAACTAGCTGCTTATGGAAGCATTTGATTTCTAACTCTAGAACACCTCTGTTTCCATATAGGCTCTATACTGGCCAAAAAAGCAGAAACCAAAAGTCACTTTGCTACTTTCCTTGCTAGCACGGTAATACCATTTGGCACGTGTTCAAGAAAAAATTGTCCGGGGAATTTTGTTTCTGCTAATTACTTTCAAGGCTGTGATACCTTACTCTGCTTTTTTAAAATTACATTTCAGGTGCTATTATTACATTATAGGGATTATTCTAATAGGGCTGATTATTCAGCACCACAAGATAAGGGAAAAGTTTTGTGCTAAAGTGTGAATAGAAAATCTCAAAATAGAGAGAGATTAAAGTGAGAAAAGATGCTTCTAATTGACCAAGCAGGTGCTTTTTTAAAAGGGCTTGAAAGTACAGTACTTCTGAGAGAAAGGCAAAAGATTTGGAAGGGCCACAACTCCAACTTTTACAGCAGAAATTATCTCATTAAAATAGTGATTTTACATTAAAAGAAGTACGCAAATTCTCTGACTTTATTTCCAGTTCTACTGCCCTTGGAAAGAGCCCACATTTGAAGGCGGGTTCAAGGCGTGCCAGAACAGTCTCCTCCCTCCACCTCCTTCCTCCTTTCTCCCAATCGCTTGGTCTCCTCCTCCCCCAGACGGCTATAGATCAGATGACCAGCAAGCTCTGTTTTCCAATGCTTTCTGCATTCCTGGCTGCCAGCTTCAGCTGCTAAAGGGGCTGCTGCCACCTTCTGCCATCTACACAGCTCAGGAAAAGAAAGGGACCTCAAACCTTCCAGATCCCTTCCTCTCCCAGGAAACTATTGAGCACAGGTAAGAAATATCATTCCTTTTTATTTAGAAATGAGACATGGTTTTAAAAGTAAATCAACTAGAAAAGTAATTGAGACGAATTGAGGTCCTCTGACATCACTATGATGGGCAATCTGTAACAACATAGGGAACACAGCAAAGTCAGAGTGGAAACTTTTTCTTCTAGCCAATGTTGGAGAGTATCACTTTTGAGCAAACGTTCTCAAACTTTTTGGTCTTGTGACCTCTTTACATTCCTAAAAATCATTGAGGACCCTCAAAAATGTTTGTTTCCCTAGGTTACTTGACTGTATTGTTGTCATTTACTGTACTAGAAATTCAACTTGTTTCAAAATAACAGTAAGCACATCACAGGCCAGCATAAAAAACATTTTTAATTATAAATAACCATACATTTTTAAAAAATCTGTGAAGAGTGACATTGTTTTTCATGTTTATGAATCTCTGGCTTAATGGAAGACAGTTGTGTTTCTATCTGCTTCTGCATTTAATCTATGTGATATTGCCCAGAATGTAAGCTCTGGTAAACTGTAGTGTACACACATGAGAGAATGAGGGTGAAAAAGACAAATTACAGCTTGTTATTATTATGAAAAAATAGCTTTGACCTCAAGAGCCCCTTAAGAATTGCTGCTTTAGAACAATAAAATAAGTAAGCTTCTCTTCAACGGGAGTGTCAACTCCGAATCCATGATTCTAAAAGCAAACAAAAAATTTTTGCCAAAGGTTGATCCTCTTGATAGAATCTGCATCAGCACCCTTAGCTGGGCTATAGTTGGATGAAATTATAACATTCCCCAGGAGAATCTTATTTCACAATAAGGCAAGGGCTAAATTAATACCTCTATTTTGAAGTACTAATAAGAAAAATTAGGACTCCCTTAAACTCCTCTTTTCTTTTTGTCTATAGCCAGCTATTTCAAGTTCTTTTAAATCTTCCTCCAGAGTATCTTTTTTAACCTGGCTTGTTCATAATATCCCTACATGAATATTATGAATTCTTATGCAAATTTGTACATGAATTCTTAGAGTAGTGCCAGCGTCTGTCTCTTATCTTTTTCAAAATGCACTTGCTGGCTCAGTAACTTGCATTCCTATTGCCTATGAGATTAAATTCACATTTTTCTGGGGCACCTGGCTGGCTCACCAGGAAGAGCATGCAACTCTTGATCTTGGGGTCATGAGTTTGAGCCACACGTTGGGTGTAGAGATTACTGAGAAAAATAAATAAACTTAAAAATAAATAAATAAATAAATAAATAAATAAATAAGATCACATTCTTCTAGTGACTTCCAAAGCCCTCTCTAACCCCACCCTACCCTGAGTTCACTGCAGGACAGCAGGAGTGTTCCACCACAGTCCAAAAAAATGGCTCCATTCATGAAGACCATCCTCCATCACAACACTGTTTTAATGATCATATAAATGCTCTTCCATGTCCTTTCCCATCTATTTAAATCGTAAGCATTCTTTAAGGTTAAATTCGATTCTCCTTTTCACACGAGGCCATTCCAACTACATCAGTTCCACTCTGGATTTTCCTTTGAGTCTGTATTTAGCTGTGGATTATATACGTACCTATTATCATTATATTGCACCTATTATCAGCCACCTATTATTTACCTAAATTTTTACCTCGGTCTTCCTCCATCCCACCTCTGCCACATCCACATACAGACATTCATGGAATGGCAACATTTTCAAGAACTAAATGATTTCTAGAACTGAATACTTAGATTTTCATCTTGCTGCTACCAAGATGACTAAGTACCTGATTTTAGGGAATTAGGTAATATGCTTCCTCATTTCATCCGGTGTCTGTCTATGCCACAGAATTGAAATCCACAGCAAGGATAAACATGATTGCTTTTCAAATTCAAATTGCTTTTCAAACATTCTAATAATATGGGGTTTTTTTTAAATATAATTTATCGTCAAGTTGGCTAACATACCGTGTGTAAAGTGTGTTCTTGGTTTTTGGGGTAGATTCCCATGGTTCGTCACTTACATACAACACCCAGTGCTCATCCCAACAAGTGCCCTCCTCAATGCCCATCACTCATTTTCCCCTCTCCCTGCCCCCCCCATCCACCCTCAATTTTTTCTCTGTATTTAAGATTCTTTTATGGTTTGCCTCCCTCCCTCTCTGTTTGTAACTATTTTTTCCCCTTCCCTGCTCCCATGGTCTTCTGTTAAGTTTCTAAGATCCACATATGAGTGAAAACATATGATATCTGTCCTTCTCAGACTGACTTATGTCACTCAGCATGATGCCTTCCAGTTCCATCCACGTTGCTGCAAATGGCATGATTTCATTCGTTCTCATTGCCAAGTAGTATTCCTCCAATAGTATGTTTTTAAACTCCTCTATGGCTGAAATACATATTCAATCAATACGTGTTGTGTTAGAGTTATGAGGAAGTGGTTATGAGGGCATTTGCCACATATAAATGGTTCTCTCCTTGCAGCCTTAGCTAAAATCTAGAATTACAGAATACTGGAGCTGGATAACACCTGTAATATTAACCATTCAACTTCCTCTTTGTCCAAATGAGGAAACCGAGACCATCAAAATTAAGCGACTTGCCCCAGACAAGATTGTGAAGCATGTGACCTCATGTCCATCATGATTTTCTACCATTCACTAGCTTGTGGCTAGTCTCCAAGGCTTGTATAACAAAAACTGTTTTTGTTTGAAAGAACCAATTGCCACTTGCATATTCCCGGGAGGATCGTTCTGAGGTAGTTTGTAACTTTAGATGAAAAAAAGTCAATAATCTGAGAATTTTAGATGAAATATTCAAAGCATATTTATCCAGTGGGAACCATAATTTTCACAGACTGGAGTTAAGAAAGCAAAGGGACACAGATGAGACTGGAAAAGAGGGAAGTTGAGGGGAGGAATAGAAGGGTTATTTGTAGATATACTGAGACCTCACAAGAAGAGTGGTAAGAAAATAAAGAATTCAAAATAAGCACTTGAAGTAAAAAAGAAACCACCGGGGGGGGGGGGGGTGCAGGAGGGGGGAAATTCTGGGAGAAGTTACCCTGTTTTTTTTTTAATATGTTTCAAGTGTTCCTAATATTCCTTCTCTTTCTCATTGGCCTTCAGATGGAGTGAAGGTTTTAAGATAGAAAAAAATTCTACCAGTTCCTTTACACACTGTTGTCATGGCAACAAGGTGTATCATAGCAGACATTTATTCCTTTAACATTGATTGAGCCCCTGCTGTATATAAACTTCTTTCCAGATGTGGAAGATTCAAGAAGAAAGAGACAATTCATCTTAAAGAAACTCAGATTGAAGCTGGGCAGACCTATTTGTAATCAAAATAATCTCATTCAGTGTAGTAAGATGTATTTGAGAAGCATAAGCAGGGGTAGGTGTAGGGGGGCACTGGTGATAGAATGATTAGGTAGGAATGGAGGAGTAAGGGAGGTCTTCACAGAGAAAATGTTTGAGCTGGGCCTGAAAAGGTGAAGAACCAAGGGTCTAGCAGGCAACGAAAACAGGGAAGTTACTGCCTGGCAGGGGAAATGTCGCTGGCAACAGTATGGAGCCGGGAGAGTCTGGAAGCCAGAAAATCTCTAAAGAGAAGATGCCAGAAGTGATGAGGGCTGGACTTAAAACAATGCTGGTGGAGATGGAGAGGAGATGCCAAATTCTAGAGACATTTCTGAGTTATAACCTACAGTATTTGTGAGGCAGGTTAGACAAAGGAGTGGAGGACTCCCGGGTTTCCGTTGCAGACAGGTTATTTGGGCATGTTTTAGAAAGTAATTTATTAGTATACCCTACAGCTGGAACTGTGGGTCTGGACCAGAAACTGAAATTTGCAAGTTATAGAAACTACCACCCTCTCTCTTCACTTTATGGCCTGAGTCCCTAAAAAAATAGTTTCTATTTGCTATCTTACTTTTTCCCCCACCCCATTCTGCCCTAGATCTTTGTCAACGTGCTTCTGTTCCCTCACATTCCCCAAACTGTTCTACCGACACCAGACCTTCCTAACTTGCCACATTCGATAAACAAGTTTGAGCTTGTACCTAAGCAGTTCCTCCTTAAAGCTCCTTTCCCCCTTGTCTTCTGTGACACATCTCTCTTAGATTTACAAAACTGAACTAATCATTTTCCACTTGGCCTGCCATTCTCTTTTTTCTTAGTTATAATGAGGTAACCACTCAACAAGTTGCCCAAGCCAGCAACTTTGAAGTCACCCGCAGTTCCTCCTTCTTCCATTTGATCTACAGCCAATTAGCTAAAAACCAATCCTGATATTTCATCTCTCTTGAATCCATCCAGTGCTTTTGTCCTCACAGTCGCTACCTTACTTAGTTTATAGCTTCATCAACTGTTACCTTAACTGTTAAAATTACTTCTGAGGTTGTTTTCTGGCCTCTGTTCAGTTTTGCCCCATCAAATCCATCCTCTACAGAGCTGCCAGGGTGAACTTTTCAAAACATAAATCTGACCATGTCTTTCTCCTACTTAAAGAGATTCAGTATTTTTTTTTTTTTTTTCAGAAAAACAGTTCAAACTCTTTAGCCTACTTAAGCAAGGCCTTTATAATCGGACTCTCCTTTACAAGTTTATGTCAAACTGAACTATTTTGCAAGTTGCATTTTATGTGAATTGAACCAGACAGAATCAAGAATAGAGAAATAATAGTCTCATTTTTCAAATTGTTTTTTTTTTTTTAAGTTTTATTTTATTTTGAGAGAGACAGAAACAGCACAAGTCAGGGAGGGGCAGAAAGAGAGGGAGAGAGAGAATCTCAAGCAGGCTCCAAGCTGCCAGCACAAAGCCCGATGCAGGGCCTGAACCCATGAAACCATGAGATCATGAACTGAGCTGAAACTGAGGGTCGGACACTTAACTGACTGAGCCACCCAGGTGCCCCATAATAGTCTCACTTTATAGGCAAAATGGAAATATGTGAACTCCTCCAAATTAGTTTATGTAGAATGACACAATTTCAAAGGTGGTAGGGCAAGTGAGTTGTGAGCTGTTAACACTCTTCCCACATTTAAGTGTCTCTCATACTTGACAATTACCTGCTTCCTTGTTGGTATTATGTAAGCTAGGCTATTCTTGAAACATACAGGTTATTGTTATGCTATTTTTAAAATATTCACTACTGAGGCGCCTGGGTGGCTCAATTGACTGAGCATCCGACTCCGGCTCAGGTCATGATCTCACAGTTCTTGAGTTCAAGACCTGCCTTGGGCTCTACTGACAGCTTAGAGTCTGGAGCCTGCTTCGGATTCTGTCTTCCTCTCTCTCTGCCCCTCCCCTCCTTGCACTCTCTCTCTCTCTCTCTCTCAAAAATAAACATTTTAAAAACTTTAAATATTCACTACTATCATAATTTTAAATATTTTTATATCTGATAGTAATGTCATCAAAGCGCTGAGGGGTATTATTACTGCTTGTGCTGAAAAACACCTCCAAATAAATATTTTCCAAATAAGTTGGAAAAACAGTTAGATGTCAGAAAACAATGATAAAAAGGCCAAAGTACCACCACGATAGAATGTGTAGAGAGAGAGCACTATGCAAAGAATCGGCTATCATGCTGAGAAAGTTGAAACAAAGAAAGAAAGCAAGAATACACTCCGGTTGTTGTAGATTTATGTCCTCCGAGGATATCTCTTTACTACTTTTGTATTTGTTCCCAAGGAAAAGTTAATCTTGAACTATCTGAGATCTTCAGAAATGCTTTCTTCCTACCCAATGGGACTGCATTTGCATTAACTGCAGGAAAAGTGATGAGGTTCCAAACAAGCAAGGTTCTCTCAGAATTCCCTGCTCCAGGCTTTTGCTCACGTTGTTCCCTCTTTGTGGAAAGCTCTTCCCCTGGCCTTGTAAATGCCTGCCTCTCATATGTAGAACAAGCAGAGGGTTACTGGAGGGGGTGTGGGAGGGGGGATGAGCTACGTGGGTAAGGGGCATTAAGGAATCTACTCCTGAAATCATTGTTGCGCTATATGCTAACTAATTTGGATGTAAATTTAAAAAAAGAAAATTAATAAAAAAGAAAAGAAAATGCCTGCCTCTCTTTCAAGGCAGCATGATTATCACTTCCTCTAAGAAGTTTTCTTCCACACACCACCAGGCAGACAGAGAGGATCTCTTGTAAACCCAGCTCTGCACAGCGTTCATTGTACTATTTTGTAATTGTTGATATATTTGTCTCTCTCTAGACTCTGAGTAATTGCAGGGTAAGTATTGTGTTTTGTCAGCTTTCTAGCTCCATGCCTGATACGTAGTGCATGCTCAGTAATTACCTGATGAATGATTTCAAATATTGTGTAATATTATTCTTTTTAAGGTAGTAGTGTCCTCTAAATTAATTCACTCATTGACTAAATACTCACTGTAGTAAACATTAGTAATTTCATCCAATTCCATCCAATATACTATTTAGGGCTTTTCAAGTAAATTATTTTACAAAAATATGAATGCATTACATAACATTAAAGTTTGTAGAGAAGACCACCCTAGCCATTATTTCATATATATGAAATTATATATACATATATGCTTGTATATTATATATCTATATAAATTTGATAACTATCCACATTTGTATATGTATAAGGAATTGAACCTAGATAAAACTGTTAAATAGCCACCAATTCACAAGTGTTTTGGGTTATCTTAATTTGGATTAAGGTTTTTAACTGGGTTTTAATTTCTGGCTTCTTCTACCACATATGTTTGGCCTCAGCAGACTATGCCAGAAAAAAATTTGAGTCACTTCTCTACCTATGAGCTTTGACTTAAATACTCCTCTATATACCAAGGACTACTGTGAAGCAGCCACATGCCTTAGAGCCCCAACCATAATTACCCTCAGGAACCCAAGGTACTGCTGAACTCTGGAGTAGGGCCTCTTAATCATTTCTGTGGCATGGGCCCTCACAGACAATCTGGTGAAGTTTGTGGACCCCTTCACAAAATAATGTGTTTACATGGATAACATTTAGTACTTAATTGCTCAGTAGGTTAAGCATTCGACTTCAGCTCAGGTCATGATCTCATGGTTAGTGAGCTGAAGCCCCAAGTCGGGCTCTGTGCTGACAGTTCAGAGCCTGCTTCGGATTCTGTGTCTCCCTCTCTCTGCCCCTCCCTCACTCATGCTCTGTCTCTCTCTTTCTCTCAAAAACAAATAAATATCTAAAAAATTATCTTAAATACTTAGGCTTATAAAGGAAACTTATTATATTAAATTGGGGTTATCAAAAAAGGTTTTTTAACAAATTTTGATATAGTATATATGTGCCTCTTTATTAAGACATAAATAACAAAATTTGGGGCACTTGGGTGGCCTCAGTCAGTTTTGAACATTGGCTTCAGCTCAGGTCGTGATCTCACAGTTCGGGAGTTCAAGCCCCATTGGGCTCTCTTTCTCTGCTGTCAGCACAGAGCCTGCTTTGGATCCTCTCTCTCCCTCTTTCTCTGCCCCTCCTCACCTTACGCGCGTGCACGCGCTTTCTCTCTCTCTCAAAAATAAATAAACATTAAAAAAAATTTTTGCAAACAAACAAACCCAAAATCTACTGGTGGAACTAATAACTTCTGTATATTTCAAAGTAGTAAGGAGTTTAAACCCTATTTCAAGATCTCTACAACAATTATAACACAATAGGAAATATGTGTTTCCATTACTGACATCAGAGATACTGCTAATAATACATACTGTGGTTTCCTACACGACCATAAGGGGAGGAACTGCTAAATTTCAGTTAGAAGTTGGTGAAAATAGGGGCACCTAGCTGGCTCAGTTGGTTAAGTGTCCGACTTCACTTCGGGTCATGATCTCGAGGTCCGTGAGCTTGAGCCCTATGTTGGACTCTGCTGACAGCTCAGAGCCTGAAGCCTGCTTCAGATTCTGGGTCTCTGTTTCTCTCTGCCCCTCCCCTGCTCACACTCTGTCTCTCTTTCTCTCTCACAAAAATAAATAAACATTTAAAAACAATTTTTAGAAGTTGGTGAAAATAAATGTAATTTTTTATTTGTAATATGTAATTTTTTCCTATCTAAGTTTACAAATTTCTCAGGTATAGAAACCCTTCTTCATAGACAAAGGTCTAGAAGGATACACACAATATTGGGGTGGGGTGGAATAGGGTGGGGCAGAGGAGAAAAGCAAAAAGAAGAAGTTTTAACATGTTTATTAAGTCTTGTATTATTTGGGTTTTATTTTTTTTTTATTTTTACAGAAACACTGTATTTATGTATTATTTGTGTAAAAAGCATAGTATAACCCAAACTCCAGACCAAAAGCTATGGCTGCTCAAGGAGAAAAGGGGCCATCAGATGCCAGAGCGCTGTGGTGTCCTCACACACTGCCCTTACTCCCAGGCAGAAACACTTTTATCATTGCCTCACTTTTGACACTTTCACAATGAAGTCACAAAGCTTCAGTCTCCCATGCACATGAACCCATTGGTTGTAAGACAGACATAGAACCAATCCATAGTTAAATGACAAGCATCGTATATGTATATTGATGATATATTTCCTCCAAGATACTAGGACAATATTTCAGTTCAGTAGTGGGCCACTTATCCACCCTTTATAATACTGTCTTATGAGAAGATGCTTTCTAGATTCCAAACATTTGTTGGTTTACAAGAGAACATTTGAACACGTGTATTCATAAGCTGAAGACCCAAGTGTTTATTAAATATCCAAAGTGTTCATCAGCATACTGGGTGATACACTGACTTCTGAGTTTGGAGGTAATAGAAGGCAGTAAGTAGAAAAATATTTTTGGGGTGGAAATGGAAAAACCACTACCTTTTCACAAATGACTCTTTGCTTTCATTAGGAATAAAGATGACTGCTATACCAGTAGATGATTGCATCAACTTTGTGGGAATGAAATTTATTGACAATACACTTTACTTTGTAGGTAAGTCTAAAGCAATAGGCCAGATAAGGATTCAGATAAATGTATTCAGCTAGAAAAGATGTTGTGAGATAAACTATTGAGCACCTCTTTTTTTGTCACCAAATTCTGTTGTAATACCGGTGAGCCTCTTTTCTGGAAAAGAATAAAAAATACTGGGCCTCTAGAAATTAACCACAATATGTCCAACGTCCTAGCACCTTGTCTCATCACATGTCCTGTCACTTTAGCTAGCAGAAGCCAATCCATAAGATGGCTGCAGGTGCACATGATGAAATCTCACAAAATTGGGTACACTCAGGGAATATAATTTCCTGCAACAAATTGGCAAATCATATAACAAATACCTTAAATCTGGAGTTCTGTGAGTAGATTATGCCAGTTTATGTAAACAAACTTGACAAATAAAAACAGATTCTAATGATTCATCTTCTGTGGGCAGCTTGGCTCCATTTGAAAGTTTGGCTTCATTTGAAAGATTCACAGAAAGTCCCTAGGTGACTTTCCATTGAAACCATAAACTTAAGAGTAATCTATCACTTTACAAAATTTCCTTTTAAGTAAAAATTTAAATTTGTGAACTCTGGATTTGGGTTTTATATCTAATTTAACTGAGACCACACTAAGTCTAATGAGCTCCATTTTATGCGACCTCTGGCATGATTGTATAATATTTCTGATGGAGGCCCACAAAGGCCATCACTGGTTAGTTAGTGGTTAAACACTGGGAAGTGACAGACGAGTTATAAAATGGTAGGGTAAGAGGAGATTCCGAATTGAAATATAGAGTTTAACATATTTTGTTTCTCTTTTTTTCCCCCTTTAGCTGACAGTGATGGTAAAGTATAAATTTATTTCTCTTTCTTTGCAAAATCAGTAGCTACTTGAGTAAGCACCTCTCAGACACATCCATATCCCCATTCTCAGCTGAGAGAAACTGGTACTAGGCCATTTGAGAAGCTAATCTTCCCTCAAAGGAATGTGGACTCAAAAGAACAGCCTCGGAATAAAGATGACCATAAGGGATACAGAGAAGAACCGCTAGCAAAATATGCTTCTCTCTACACCTTAGAAACTTCTCTAGCTCTGAGAATCTACAAAATAGACTTCGCTTATTACAGAGATTCTAAGATTATGAGGAGGCCATGGATTCTCTGGAGGAAAAGGGGATTGAAGCAAGAGAATTGTCCAAAGTCAAGGAAACCTTCCTTTAACCCTCTCTCTCAGAAATGTTTTGGGAAGAAGCCTGGGAGGCTCCCAGGTGGCAGAGGATTCTGGAAACAGAGGAGACAGGAGAGGGTAGAGCAGGCAGAATTATGAAGCTGAGCCATTATGTCCTATTAAGATGTGGATGTACCCAGTTCTTGTCCTTCTGGCATTCAGGTAGGACCATACCCATGTCTGGCCTATGATCCTCTAAAAGACCCCAGATTATTAGAGGCCATGAGTTTCTCATACTTTTCCTTAAAAGTAACACTTTTCCCATTCTTAAGGTGATCCTTACTGTACTTGAAATAGAAAGTATCAACTTTAAAAAAAAAATACTATTTTTCACATGTCTTTTTCCCCCCAGCTTTACTGAAATATAATTGACCTATAACTCCTCATGTTTCTTAAAGATTGCCTTGCTCTCCATTTATTTAATTCAATAAATATTGGTATCTGTATCCCAGGTGCTATGTCAAGCAGTAGGATACAGGGGTGAGCAAAACATGGTTCCTACAGGGAGAAGCAGGCCCATGAGGAAGACAATTGGAATACAGTATGTTAAGTGTTACAAAGACACAGGATGCTATGGGAGCACATGGAAGAGGCACCTAATTCAGTCCAGTAGATTCTGGGAGGGCACTTTGAAGGAGGGACAGATTTAAAGAGTGAATAGGCATTAGTGAAGAGAAGGTATTGTGGGAAGGGAGAAGACAGCATGCACAGGCCAAAATATGAAAGAAAGCATGGCATGTCTGAGCAATTAAAAGTAATTCAGAATGGGAGTAGGAGAATGAAGACAGAAGAAGGATAAACAGGGTGCAGATAAAGAAGCTTCCTTTATTCTAAGATAGGGAATTTAGACCTTATCTTTGGGATAATGGGGATTCAGAAAGCGTAATATGTACGACCTGGGATACAGATCAATTTGCTGCAACAAAGAAACCCAAAAATATAGTAAGAGAAAATGCTTCCGTAAAATACAAGTCCAAGTTGGTAGTTCGTGATGATGGTGGGATCTCAAGTTTCTTCTCTCCTGCTATTCCAGTATCCCTAAGTTGTTGAACTCATCCATATACTTGAAAATCATTACCATACTTCCTAGGTCCATATCCCAGCTAGCAAGAAAGGGTTCAAAATAAGAGGAAGACAGCCCCATTCCTTTTAAAGTCTCTACTTGGAAGTTGTACACATCAACTCCACTCATATTCCATTCATTAGAATTTAGTCACCTGGCGACACCAACTGCAAGGGAATCTGGAAAATATAATTTTTATTCTAGGTGGCTATGTGCCCCATTAAAAATCAGAGATAACATGCTCATATCTCTGAATTTTAACTTTAATTAAAATTGAATTTTAATTCCTCCTGGCTTCAGTATAAAGAATTGATGTAGGGACAAAAAAAAAAAAAAGGGAGATGCCAATTAAGAGGCTATTACTGCAGTCCCTGTAAGAAAGGATGGTGACATGAATTAAGGTAGGCACAGTGGATGCCTATGAAGAGCTGTGCATGGATTTTAGAAATACTTAAAAGAATCAAGAGGACACAGTTGGGGCTGGATTTCGAAAGGGATGGAAAGAAAGACCGAAAAGATAATGCCTACATTTTTGCACTTAGCCAATTTGTACCGTTCAGTTAAATAGGAAACACAAGAGGAAAAGCAGGGTAATGAGGAATGTGGAGCAAAGAGGAAGACATAAATTTAGTTTTAGATCTTATCTGTGGGACATCCTAGTGGAAATGTCCAGTGGACTCTTGGACATAAAGTTCTTAGATCCGGATGAAAATGTGGACTGGGTATATAAATTCTTTTAACATTTATTCATTTTTGAGAGACAGAGCACGAGTGTGGGAGGGGTGGAGAGAGAGGGAGACACAGAATCTGAAGCAGGCTCCAGGTTCTCAGCTGTCAGCACAGAGTCTGAGGCAGAGCTTGAACTCACGAACTATGATCATAAATACAACTAATCCAGGAAGTAGAATGACTGGGTTGAAGGAAAAAAGGGGATGATTGGTAAATCAAGGTTTCAGTAGAAGATACATGCAAAACACAGATGGGGTTAGCCCTAGACACGAGAAGGAGCACCTTTTCCACATTTTCCCCCTGGGACAAGAAGGGGGGTGGGGGTAGAGGAAATTAACTGGTGGTGCCACAGTTATGTTTGAAAGTGGAGAAGCAGGAAATCATTTGCAGAAAGCGAAAGCAGAGGTCACAATGTAGAGATCCTTAGGAGATAGGAGAAGATTTAGAATCACAGCTCTGTACCACGGAGGATTGCTGAGCTATAACCGAAAGGAAGTATTGACAATCGGTGAACTGGGAATGTGCCAATTTGTACATTTGTATAATTGCTTGGCAGCAACCCTCAGCAGCCAGTCTTGGGGTTTTGTAGTAAAAGGACAAATAAATTCAGGATTTAAGACACTGGCAAAGGATAGATTAAATGATGAGCTGTGAGGCCCAGGCTTCATAGAGAAGAAAGGTTAGACAGAAAATGTTAAGAGGCAGGAGGACTCTAAACATAGAGGAAAAGCTTAAGAAAGCTAAAAGGATGGGAGATTGTGGTTTGAAAATAGGGTATTTGAATTTAAGACCACAGAAGTAGGGGCGCCTGGGTAGCTCAGTCGGTTAAGAGTCCGACTTCAGCTCAGGTCATGATCTCACGGATTCATGAGTTCAAGCCCCACGTCAGGTTCTGTCTGGAGCCTGCTCTAGATTATGTCTCTCCCTCTCTCTCTGCCCCTTCCCATTCACACTCTGTCTCTCTCTCTCAAAAATAAATAAACTTAAAAAAAAAAGACTATATGAGTTAGAGTAGTGATAAAAAGGTGATAATAAGAATCAGGGTGCGCTCTTGGAAGTGGGTTAAAAAACACTGTGCAACTTTGTCCTACCATCTTCTACACCAGAAGATTATGATTAGCAGTTATTGAAAACTGAAATATATAGAATGATTATTTGTAATTTGGGAAGAAAAAAAACATATTCTTTAATGAGATTTAATGTGCATTGTAGAAAACCTGGAAACAGATTACTTTGGCAAGCTTGAACATAAACTCTCAATCTTACGAAACTTGAACGACCAAGTTCTCTTCATTAACCAGGGAGATCAACCTGTGTTTGAGGATATGCCTGATTCTGACTGTACAGGTATTTTTTTAAATATATATTTGTAACATAAAAATGACAAGCTTACTTCTTCCCATTCCAGTTAACTACCTATGTTTTTCTAGGATAGACCTAATCCTCAGATGAAAAATCACAGGAGTAGTAATAATTTCACACACAAAAAACTTGATAAGGTCCACATTTTTTAGTTGGGGTGAAAAATTGATGCAACAAAGATATGGCTAGGGGTCAAGCTATTCTGAGCCTATATGAGGGTCGCCAATCCCTTCACTATAATTGCACTAACTCTACAGAATCTCCATATGGACCTTAATCGCTGTTGGTTATAGCTAAATTGCTGATGGAATTTTCAAAGCTCAAAATCAAAAATAAATACACAAGCATTTGGAGTGAGTCTGTCTTCCACCAGAAATTTAGAATGCCTTACAAAGGAACCTGTTTACTGGGCCTTCCAAGGTTTGAATTCCAAATATCAGAATTTAGGCAGAGTTGAAACAGTGAATGTGTACTTTGGGGGAAAAAAAACTAAATTCTTACCATAACAGATAGATTTTCAATATTCTATTTAACATTTAAAGGTTAAAAACAATCTTTTAGAATTCATAGTATCTCTAAAACACTCAAAAAGTTGCTGTATTTGTGTTATAATACATATGATGAATGTGTTTTAAAGAATGTGAGAGTGCCCATGTAAAGTCTCCTGCTAAATGGCTGAATCTCAGAGTACAGAAATAGTGATGGGTTTGTTAAGGATTATCCCTAGGCTAATTTCCATAAATGGTGATTTGCAAAAATTCTTCTAACTAGTGTTCTTATTTATTAATGTTTATTTCAGATAATGCACCCCGGACTGAATTTATCATATATATGTATAAAGATAGCCTCACTAGAGGTCTGGCAGTAACCATCTCTGTGAATTATAAGACCATGTCTACTCTCTCCTGTGAGAACAAAATTATTTCCTTTAAGGTAAGGCTGAGCCTTAATTTGTTTTAGTCATATTTACGTGCAAAATTAAAAAACCCAAATATCCTCAGTCCAACCTTTTTTTTTCAAGTGTATTTATTTATTTTGAAAGAGAGAGAGAGTGGGGGAGGAGCAGAGAGAATCCCAAGCAGGATCCACGCTGTCAGTGCAGAGCCCGGCTCGGGGCTTGATCTCACAAATCGTGAGATCATGACCTGAGCTGAAACCAAGAATTGGACACTTAACGGACTGAGCCAGCCAGGTACCCCAGAATTATATTTTCATGTGGCATTTTCCCCCTTCCCAAGTTGCCCCTTGGCATGTCTACTAAGGCCATACTCCTAACTTTCAGTAGAAAGTGATCTTGATAGCAGTTCTTTATTGGCAAATCCCCATTTAGCAAATCGTTCACGACATGGGATTCACCTTTGAAATTGTCAGTTTGTGAGCATCTCCAGACTGCTCTCATTGGGAGGAAAGTTTTCTGGGTCACTCTGTAGTTATAGTTAATGGTTGTTTATCTGATAATAATGGAACTAGGCAAATCCAGGTGTAGGGGAGGCTGAAGTTTACACAATTTGGGCAGCCCTTTTAAAGAAAGAGAATATAAAATCAACAAAGGCATAAAGTTGATGCTTTATTTAAAAAAAGAAGGGGACTTAAAAGAGACCTGTATAAGTGAGGGGCTCTGACATTTAAGCTTCATAGCAAATGTGCTTCTGGAAGGACTCAGTCAAGGGGTGGGAAGAGGGAAAGGAAGGTGTTAGGACCAGTTTTAGGTCATGCTCTTTGATCCCATTTTCCACCCATTAATAAGGATCTTAGCAGTGATTATAAATATAGACTAAGTTCTAGATAATAAGGCACAACTGGCTGCCATTATGTGCTCACCTTTCTGGGTTGCTTACTAGCTATAAAGTCCTAGTGCTTCTGGTTACCCCTGTTTTCCTTTGGGCAAGAACCTTCATGACACCAAGACGGATTTGTTTCAAGACCTTACTGTCAGTGTCTGTTTCTTGTATGTACATCCAGGCATGGTCAGGATTCTCTCAGACTTACTAAAGCAACTGGGAGAGGACCAAAATAAGAGATGTTAGGTCAGGGGTGCCTGGGTGGCTCAGTCGGTTAAACGTCCCATTTTGGCTCAGGTCATGACCTCACAGTTGGTGGGTTCGAGCCCCATGTCAGGCTCTGTGCTGACAGCTCAGAGCCCAGAACCTGCTTCGGATTCTGTGTCTCTCTCCCTCTCTCTCTGCCCCTCCCCTGCGCATACTTTCTCTCTCTCTCTCTCTCTCTCTCTCTCTCTCTCTCTGTCTCTTTCAAAAATAAGTAAACATTTTAAAAAAATTTTTTAAGGTAAGAGATGTTAGGTCAAGCTTGCCTCTCCCTGGGTTCAGATTCAACCCCTCCTGATGTAATGATGCAAAGAATACCTTAGGCCCTTGGAGCACTCAAGTTTCACCAGGTAGGACTTTCCAAGTTGAGTGTTCCTCAAGGTCACTAGGATTGTTTCCACATCCATTTGTTGTGCATATTCCCAATAAGGGCTATGAATAGTCAACACCAAAACTAAAGAAAGCTACTGCCCCAAGATTCCTTGCCTCTGTTCTGAAATGTGGCCTTGAACTAGTTAGAGATCACCTATTCCACCTATCCCCACTTCCACCTTCAACTATAACTTTCTACACTAGGTTTGAACTAAAAGGTTTATCTGTCTTTAATATTTCTAGAGTTTTTGAAGTTTTAGCTAAGGATTATTTATCACTGATACATTAGATATAGGTTGGTCCCAAACTGTCTCCCCTAGGTTGGGGTCTCTTCCTACATTCTGGTATATCGTAGACAGCCTCAGAAATATGTGCCAGTGGGTGAACTAGTTTATACTGTCATCAATTCAAGACCCTCACATGCTGATAAAGGAAAAAGGTCAAGAGTTATGACTGTAAATTCCATAATGGGTTGAGAAGTTTGGAGGTACTCCCAGGTTCTTTCAGGCCTCTTGAGAGGATGCTGGAATACTATTTTGGGTCTGGAGGTCTCTCCATCAATCCTTAGATAGGATAATGCTCATCTTTGCTACCAGGGGGTCAAAATTAAGTTCAAAATGTCTGTTGGCTCCAGGATTAATATGGAAAGAAACTTGGGTGGTCCTCACATTTTCTAGTCCATTCTGAAAAGTAGGTATGTTGCACTAATAGGAAAAGTGCAGGCAGTACTGTCAGTTGGGGGACCGGCAGGATTACAGTTTCACATAATCTAGCTATTCTTCAGAAAACCCTCTTCTGTGGCTGAAAGATATAAGAATGAGCATTTGGCTTTCAGGGTAGGACCCAGCCAAATTCAGGATAGAAATTCAGGAACTACTATGGAACTGGAGTGCTTGGCAGAGAAAAAGTGCTGACTAAGCCAATAAGCAGGGCTATCCTGGAACCCAGGACCTAGCCCTAGTACAAGTAGTGGGTCTATTTATTTATTATTTATTTATTTAATATATGAAATTTATTGTCAAATTGGTTTCCATACAACACCCAGTGCTCATCCCAAAAGATGCCCTCTTCAATACCCATCCCCTACCCTACCCTCCTTCCCACCCCCCCATCAACCCTCAGTTTGTTCTCAGTTTTTAAGAGTCTCTTATGATTTGACTCTCTATTAGTGGGTCTATTTACAGCAAGTTTCAGTCCTAGGCTCCACTGAAGGAGGGAAGAAGCTGAGATGCCTGCACTTTCTGCCTCTCTCACATTAGGCTCACAAACAAGAGCTAGCCTATGCCTAGGGGTGAAGGTCATCAATGTCTTTGGCTGTGAATGGTTGAAGAAAACAGGAATTGACATTAGCCTAAGAAGGTTGTGGTCTGTGCTGGAACTCTGCTTCATCTTGATCAGATATGGACTACACTCAGGGGAGAGGAGAAAAGGAAGCTACCTGATGGTTAAATTGGGAGAAACTAGAGGCTTAAACCTGAATGTGCATTCAATGGTGGGAAAAGGCAGATTAAACAAGGAGAACAGATTAGGAATTAGGAAGGAAATAAAATCAATATTCTTACATTCAGAGGTTTGGGGTTTTTTTTTTTTCCCTTAATTGCTAAGAATAAGCACTTCTTTAGTTCTTTGCAGTAATGTACTTCAAAATAAACCACACATATTCAAATTGTTCAGGTTCTTAAAAAATTAAGTATTTTTTTTTCCTCTATAGGAAATGAGTCCTCCTGAGAGTATCAATGATGAAGGAAATGACATCATATTCTTTCAGAGAAGTGTTCCAGGACATGATGATAAGATACAATTTGAGTCTTCATTGTACAAGGGGTACTTTCTAGCTTGTGAAAAAGAGAAAGATCTTTTCAAACTCATTTTGAAAAAAAAGGATGAAAATGGGGATAAGTCCATAATGTTCACTGTTCAAAACAAGAATTAGATATTAAAATTGCATAATTTGAACTTTCTGAGTTTTTGTCTTTCAGAAAGGTTGTAAGACTTTGTGTCTATAATTGTAATAATAAAATAAAATGGATAATGGTCTTAAAAGATACCACTGAGAAATGAATAATAAGGTATCACAAAATTGAGTTGACTCTTCCTTATCCAGATAAATAAAATATTTGCATAACATTAAGAGAATGCATAATTTCAAAACACATTCTACACTGTTAATTGGAACATAGATTATACTCAGTAGACGTGCCTGAAATCTTTTGGGTTACTGGTCCTAAAGATGAAAGATACTGATAACTTGAACTTTCTAATTTTTTAAGAATATCATTAAAACCATCAAGATTTTGTAGAGATTTGACTAATTTCTGCATTTCTTCCATAGTCAGGTATCTTTCAAAGTCAGATTGATCCTGAATCCAACAGCATATACAAAGGATTATACATTCTAAACAAGCGGCATTCAACCCAGGAATGTAAAGATGGTTTAATATTATTAAATGAATTAATATAATATACCATATTAATAGAATAAAGGATAAAAACAACACAATCATCTCAGTAGAAGACAGTAAATATTTTTAATTCCAATATAATTAACAAACAGTGTTATATTCATTTCAGGTATACAATATAGTGATTCAACAATTCCATATATTATTCAGTGCCCTTCACAATAAGTGCACCCTTAATCCCCATCTCCTATTCCACCTCCCCTTTGGTAACCACCAGTGTGTTCTCTGTATTTAAGAGTCTTGGTTTGTTTGTTTGTTTGTTTTCTCTTTTTTTCTCTTTGTTCATTTGTTTTGTTTCTTAAATTCCACATATGAGTGAAATCATATGGTAGTTTTCTATGACTGACTTATTTCACTTAGCCTTATGTCCTCTGATCCATCCATGCTGTCACAAATGGCAAGATTTCATTCTTTTTATGGCTGAGTAATATTCCATTGTATATAAACCCCACATCTTCATTATCCATTCATCTATTAGTGGACACTTGGGTTGCTTCCTTATTTTGGCTATTGTAAATAATACTGCAATAAACATAGAGGTGCATATCTCTTTTTGAATTAGTGCTAATATCATACTTAATGGTGAAAAAATAATGCAAGAATGTCAGCTCTTACAACTTCTATTCAACATCATACTGAAGATTCTAACCTGTACAATCACAGGAAAAAGAAAGAAAAGGAAGCAAAACTGTCCCGATGTGCACAAACCATGATTTTCTATACAGAAGATCCTAAGGAATATGTACACATGCACACAAACCCCTATTAAAATTAATAAGGGGAGGTGCCTGGGTGGCTCAGTCGGTTGAGCGTTCAACTTTGGCTTAGGTCATGATCTCAGTTTGTGGGCTCGAGCCCCGCATTGGGCTCTGTGCTGATGGCTCAGAGCCTGGAGCCTGCTTCGAATTATGTGTCTCCCTCTCTCACTGCCCCTCCCCTGCTTGTGCTCTCTCTTTCTCTCTCTCAAGAATAAATAAACATTAAAAAAATTTTTTTAAATTAAGCAAGTTGAGTAAGGTTTCAGACAATATTAATATACAAAAATAAATTTACCTCTATATATGAAAATGAACAATCAGAAAAAAATAAGAAAAACAATTCCATTCACAATATTAAGAAGAATAAAATATTTATGAATAAATTAGCAAAATAAGTGCATGACTTGTACATGAAAATTTCAAAACAATACTAAAGGAAATGAAATATGATCTTAATAAATGGAGAGACATTCCATGTTCAATGATTAGAACACTCAATATTGTTAAAATGGCAGTTCCCCTGAAATTGATCTATAGATTCAACTCAATGTCTATCAAAATTCCAGCAGGCCTTTTTTTTGCAGAAATTAACAAGCTGTATCTAAAGTGTATATGGAAACCCAGAACACACAGAATAGCCAAAAAATGTTGAAAAAGAACTTCTTTTGCATTTCCTAATCTTAGAACTTAATATAAATTGGGGCATATGGGGGGTTCAGTTGGTTGAGCGTCAGACTCTTAATTTCAGCTCACGTCACGATCTCACAGTACGTGAGTTTGAGCTCCATATTAGGCTCTGTGCTGGCAGTGCGGGGCCTAGCTGGGATTCTCTCTCCTTCTCTCTCTCTCTCTCTCTGTCTCTGCCCCTCCTCTGCTCATGCTCTCTCTTTCTGTCAAAATTAATAAACATTTTAAAAATTGTTAAGGGGCGCCTGGGTGGCTCGGTTGAGCATCTGACTTTGGCTCAGGTTATGATCTCGCAGTTGACGAGCTCAAGCCCCTCGTTGGGCTCTGTGCTGACACCCCCAAGCCTGGAGCCTACTTCAGATTCTATGTCTCCCTCTCTCTCTGCCCCTTCCCTGCTCATGCTCTGTCTCTCTCTGTCTCAAAAATAAATAAACATTAAAAAAATAAAAAATATCTTTAAAATAATATAAGCTACAGTTATCAGTACAGTTTGATAACTGACATAAGGATAAACATAGATAAACAGAACAGACCTGAGAGTTCAGAAATAAATTCATATATTTATAATCAATTGATTTTTTTGGTCTACACCAAGCAGTAGTTAATTTAATTTCATTTTTTTAAATGAAATTTATTGTCAAATCGGTTTCCATACAACACCCAGTGCTCATCCCAACAGGTGCCCTCCTCAATGCCCATCACCCACTGTCCCCTCCCTCCCACCACCCGACCAATTGATTTTTGATAAAGGCAGTTTGATAGAAAGAGTCTTCAACAAATGCTGCTGGGACAACTGGATATCCACATGCAAAATAATGAATGTAGACCCTTACCTCACACTATATACAAAAATTAATTCAAAATGGATCAGGGACATCAATGTAAGAGCTAAAGCTGGGGCACCTGGCTGGCTCATTCGATAGAGCATGCGACTCTTGACCTCAGAGTCATAAGCTCAAGCCCCACAACATTAGGCACAGAGATTACTTTAAAAAAAAAAAACAAAAACTAAAGCTATAAATCTTATAAAAATAAAATCGGAGAAAATGTCAAGACCTTGGTTTTTGCAAAAAAATTTTAAACAATTCAAGAAGCATAATCCATTAAAAATAATTAGTAAATTGGACTTAATCAAAATTCAAAATTTGGGGGTGAAATTGGGTGAAGAATAATGGGACTGCTCTGCACTATCTTTGCAACTTCCTCTGAACCTTACATTATTTCAAAAGTTAAAAAAAAATTGCACTCAAAAGACATCA
The DNA here is from genome assembly GCF_014898765.1 of Herpailurus yagouaroundi. Taxonomy (NCBI): domain Eukaryota; kingdom Metazoa; phylum Chordata; class Mammalia; order Carnivora; family Felidae; genus Herpailurus; species Herpailurus yagouaroundi. The sequence goes on along the minus strand of NW_024412402.1, from coordinate 4,665,825 downwards.
CAAGAAAATGAAAAGACAAGCCACAGAGTAGGAAAATTTGTAAATCACACATATGGCGAAAATTTATATACAGAATATAGAAAGAACTCTTACAACTTAATGAGAAGACAATCCAATTTTTAAATGGGCAAAAGATTTGAATAGATATTTCTCTAAACAAGATGTACAAAAGCTCATAAGCACATGAAAAGATGCTTAATATCATTAGTCATTAGAGAAATGCACATTAAAACCACAATGAGAAACCACTTCCTGCCCACCAGGATGGCTATGATCAGAAGACAGATAATAACAAGTGTCAGCAAGAATGCGAAGAAATAGGAATTCTCATACATTGCTGATGGGAAAATAAAGTAGTACAGCCACTTTGAAAAATAGTTTTGCATCTCTTTTAAATATAGATTTTTCACTGACCCAGAAATTGCATTCCTGTATATCTACTCTAGAGAAATAAAACATATTCACACAAAATTTGTACATTCACATTTGTAGCACTGTTATTTATAATAGTCAAAAAAAAGGGACACCTGGGTGGCTCGGTTGGTTCAGCGGCCGACTTCAGCTCAGGTCATGATCTCATGGTTTGTGACTTCAAGCCTCGCGTCGGGCTCTGTGCTAACAGGTTGAAGCCTGGAGCCTGCTTTGGATTCTGTGTCTCCCTCTCTCTCTGTTCCTCCCCCACTCACACTCTGTCTCTCTCTCAAAACTAAATAAAGATTAAAAAAAAATTTTTAATAGTAAAAAAAAAAATTAGTCAAAAAGCTCAGACATCCATCAACTGGTGAAGGAATAAACAAAACGTGGTATGTCCACAATGGAATACCAACACTAATAAGCAAAAAGTAAAATACAGATACATGCTACAAAATGAATAAACTTTAAAAATATTATGCTAAATAAAAGAAGCCAAACTATTACATGCTTCTGTTTATATGAAATGTCCAGAAAAGGCAAATCCATAATGACTGAAGAGTAAATTCATGTTTACCTTAGGGTTAAGGGTGGGAATGGGGATTAACTGTAAACAGATATGAAGGATCTTATTAGAGACAAGGAAATGTTCTAAAACTGGATATGGTGATGGTTGTACATGTTGGGGAGGAAAAAATTTTACTCTATCCTTCAGATTTCTTCTAGCTGGTCTAAGAATTAAGCTGACATGAGACATGGGTGACTCGGTGCCTCACTCAGTTAAGTATCCCATTCTTGATTTTGGCTCAGGTCATGATCTCACAATCATGAAACTGAGCCCCTCATTGTGCTCTTCGATGGGCATGGAGCCTGCTTAAGATTTTATCTCCCTCTCCATCTGCCCCTCCCCCATTTGTTCTAAAAGAAAAAAACTGGCATGAGACAGATTAACAAAAGAAAATAAAATTTAATTTCATATGTACAGGGAATCCACATAGATATGAGATTCCAAAGATAGTCAGGCAAAATGAGGTATATATGTCATCTTGAACTAAGGAGAAGGGGCCATGGGTCTGGGATTTCAAAGGGAAGAAAATTAATTCACAGGAAGATGAAAAAAGTACATGTTTGGTAAACAAATATTTTCTGGGCCATTCAGAAACAATGGGATATAGAGAGGAATTTTAACAAACAGATTGCTACATTCCTCCCTGTTTAAAACCCCTAGTCCATATTATACTGTAGTTATCCATGGTGATGGCTTTCTTCTTGGTGATAGCTCTCTTCCTCTATCTAAATTCTTTTTAGACAATTGGAGGAAGTTCAAAGTTTCTTCCTGAGTCTTTTGGGCCTTGACTGTTTTCAGTCAAAATAATCTGCATGCCAAAGTGGTACATTTTGGGGTGGCCTGCCCGTGGCCCCTACTCAACTTGGTAAATCGAAAACTACAAATCATAGAATTGTATACTTAAAATGGGTGAATACATGGTATGTAAATTATAAACTTGAACAATGTTATTTTTTAAAAGGAAAAAAAGTCAGTTTGATCACATTTTTATTTTAACTTAATATAAAATTAAGACCTATTCGTTACAGAAATTTTAGAAAATACTAAGGAACAAAAAGAAAAAAAATTAAACTACCCCTCCTTCCATCTTCAGATAACCATTGACATTTTAGCAAAGATCCTTACAGTTTTTTCTTTCTATAGGAATGCAAGCTGAGAAAACTAAAACAACAACAACAACAACAACAACAAGAAAACACAACTCCCTACCCCTTGCCCTGGACAGAATCTGGTAAACTTTTACAAGAATCCTTTCAAAGATGCAGGTGAAATCTTAGACATACAAAAGTTGAGTGTGTGCTGGGTGGGTCTGGATATAAGAGATGGAAAGAGCTGAATTGCTCTGCATAAGGGAAGAGGGAGCTCTGGAAGGGAGAGGACAGAGGGCCCTAGCCTGAGTCCCATGTCCCACACCAAAACAAAACAAAACAAATACAGAGCCAGAAACAAGGACTTCTGTGCAGGTAATTTATTTGAGAGGTGATCCCAGGGAGCAGGAGTGAGAAACGTGAGGTGAAAAAGCTAGTGTAAGGTGTGTTGTCCCTGTGGGCCTGATTTTTCCAGAACCTCCTGAGAGAAAAGCTTGCAAGAATGTCTCCCTTTATTATCCCCATGGAGGAAGGGAAGCAGGGGCATTTCCCCACCAGCTTCTGACACTCACTAGTTGAAGGTTGCCCTGGGGATGTTAACCCCCACACTTCTGAACTATACTTGGCTAGGCAGATTTATCTGTAGTAGAAAATGGGAAGATATCAACACACTCAAGGCAATATTTTTAATATGAGCTCGCATGGAACTGTCTGCTGCAGTTATTGCCAAAATCAGAAGTGGGCTAAAGAAATGTGATAGAGGCACCAGACTGGATCAAAGCACCAGGGAAAGAAGGTAGAGCTCAAATGGTAGAAATCAACAGAGGAGTTTTGAAAAACAGAGAAGTAGGGGCACCTGGGTGGTTCAGTCACTTAAGCTCTGACTATGGCTTAGGGCATGATCTCGTGGTTCACGAGTTCAAGCCCTGCATCAGGCTCTGTGCTGACAGCTCAGAGCCTGGAGCCTGCTTTGGATTCTGTGTCTCCCTCTCTCTCTGCCCCTTCCCCGCTCATACTCTGTCTCTCTCTCTCAAAAATAAGTGAAAAAAAAAAAACATTAAAAGGAAAACAGAGGGGCGCCTGGGTGGCGCAGTCGGTTAAGCGTCCGACTTCAGCCAGGTCACGATCTCCCGGTCCAGGAGTTCGAGCCCCGCGTCGGGCTCTGGGCTGATGGCTCAGAGCCTGGAGCCTGTTTCCGATTCTGTGTCTCCCTCTCTCTCTGCCCCTCCCCCATTCATGCTCTGTCTCTCTCTGTCCCAAAAATAAATAAACGTTGAAAAAAAAAATTAAAAAGAAAAACAGAGAAGTAGAATTCTCTGTTTCATTGAATCTAAGATGCCACTGATTATAAAATGCATCATTATTTTATGTACCACTATGAAAGAAAAGATACTGCCAAATAAATTATGACATGCCTTCAATTGTAAGGCACATTCTTTTTTAAAAAAACTTTTTTAATGTTTGTTTATTTTTGAGAGAGAGACAGATCATAAGTGGGGGGAGGGACAGAGAGAGAGGGAGACACAGAATCCGAAGCAAGCTCCAGGCTCCAAGCTGTCAGTACGGAGCCCAATGTGGGGCTTGAACTTATGAACCGCAAGACCATGACTGGAGCTGAAGTCCACTTAACCTACTGAGCCACTACCTGGGTGCCCTGTAGGGCACATTCTTATTTCAGAGATACTACAATGTGAAAAGCTGCATACTTTAGGATTGATGAAGTACAGACACAATTTAAAACTACTGCATTACTCCAATGTAAATGCCTCCACTACCATAACTTTAACAGAGTCTGCTAAACACATAGCATTTTGTGCAGCCCCTTTTTTGTGAAAATTACAGGGAGTGGATGAATTTCACATCTGAATCAGTGTGAGCAGAAGAGTAACATGCTATGGATATCAAGATAATCACCACTGGAAGAAGCAGGAGCTTAGAGCCAAAGGGGGCCCTGAGTGTCAGGAATCTGAAGAAACTTTCAGAACACTGGACTTTCTTCAATTCATTGAATGGGAGTAGGAGCCAATCTTAATCAGATCTTAATAGAGAGAGTAGTTTTTTAAAAAATACAAAACTGGGACCATACTAAAGACATTTTATTTCCTTTTCCTCTTATTTACGTAGCATGGTCCCTTTTTTAATTGGCTAGAATCTGAAGTCAGTGTTTGCCACAGACTTGAGTCATAGAAAAATAAATATGATCATGCATCATCTTATCTGTAAGCTTTATTTCAATAAAGTTGACATTCTTAAACATTTTTATAATGAAATTTTAAAAAATGATTAAGAAAGTGTGCAGTGGGGCACTTAGGTGGCTCAGTTGCTTAAGCCTCCATCTCCTGATCTCTGCTCAGGTCATGATCTCATGGTTCATAGGATTAAGCCCCATCTATGGTTCTGTGCTGACAGTGTGGAGCATGCTTGGGATTCTCTCTCTCTCCCTCTCTCTCTCTGCCCCTCCCCTGCTCCATTGCTCATGTGCACACTCGGTCTCTCTCTCTCAAAATAAATAAATAAACATTAAAAATAAAAGTATGGGGGCGCCTGGGTGGCTCAGTCGGTTAAGCGTCCGACTTCGGCTCAGGTCATGATCTCACAGTCTGTGGGTTCGAGCCCCGCGTCGGACTCTGTGCAGACAGCTCAGAGCCTGGAGCCTGTTTCGGATTCTGTGTCTCCCTCTTTCTCTGACCCTCCCTGTTCATGCTCTCTCTCTCTCTCTCTCTCTCTCTGTCTCAAAAATAAATAAATGTTAAAAAAAAATTTTAAAATAAATAAATAAATAAATAAAAATAAAAGTATGTAGTAATGAATCTGAGAACAGCTCTGTTTTATCACCCCTGACCAGTTTGTTCAAACTCCTTGATCTTGTTTCCTTACATTTTGACTTCTGATCATGTAACATGGATATTTAGAAAGCTGGTATGAAGGGATGAAATGAGAATGGGTTTTGGAGATGTGTAACCTTGTTTTGCATCTTGTCCCAAACCCAAGACCCCATATCCAAAGTACACAAAGAAATGTATGCTCCAGACACATCTTTCAGAGGCTCGGTTTCCTCACATATAAAATGGAAATAAAAAGAAATACCTACCCGATAGGATATTTGTACAGATTACATGACAGAACATAAATCTCTCAGTGGCATTTGGCCCTGGAACATACTAGCTAATAAATATTATCTCCTTTCTTACATTTTCCACGTACCCTCCACCCACTTCCAAGTAAGCTCACATGTAGGCACACACACATCATCTGTCAGAAGAAGTAGGGACTTTCTTCCTACAACACTAAATGCACCCTGCTTTAGGTAATTTTTTTTCTCTGCAGTGTGTAAACTTATTGCTCAGTCTAGAGGAATAAAAACATCACTGCTTCTCCTAAAATTCTTTCTGGCTGTTAGACATATGTTGCTTTTTCCCTATCTTTTCTCAACACATGGGCTTTATAATTGAATGAGAAAACATCAGGTCATAAAAGCCTGTTTTATTTTGCTTGTTTGTTTTCTAAATTTTAAACCCTTGATTTTCTTGCACAAAAGAAATCCAATTTAACCTAGTCAACAGAAAACAGCAATTCACAGTTTGCAGTTTGGTAAGTCTGCTTATGATTGTCTCTGGACCCACAAAACCCATATAGCAAAACAAAATCTTCTATTCACATTTGAAAGCATACTCAAAATTCAGTCTTTGTTTTTTCTTTTTTCTCCCGATGGTCATGTGTTTGCACATGGAGAGGCCCTCACCTCCATGATAGGACTTAAGTTAAGTATATCTTAAAGAGCTCAGTTCAGGGGTCTAGAAAGTAAAAAGAGTCAAAGGTAGAGGAAATCATTAAATTTGGGGTAGGATGCCATGAGAGTCTATCCACCTCAAAAGAGCTCCTCAATTGAGCTACAAAGGAAGTACCTCTGTTTCCACCTCTTAGACTCCACGATGGTCTTCGAGATATTTTTAGAGTCATTAACTCATTTTTTTTAAGCCACTGGCCAAAACAAACAAACAAAACGAAACAAAACAAACAAACAAAAAACCAGGGGAAGATTATTTCCAGAAAGTTCTCAGATACCATATTCTGAACACAGTGCCTTTTAAGACCAGAGGCACACATCAGGCAGAGCCTTGGGACTTCCAAAGATGCACTGCAACACAAAGGGTAGAAACAAAGCACACGAGAAGAGAACTTGTGGTTGGCTGGTTGGGGAAGTCATCACAGAACAAGTGCAATTTAAGCTAAGCTTTGAGAGACAAAAATTCCAATAGACAAATGTGAGGAAGAACCCTTTCCTCCTAGCTTGTGAACCTGGATTTGCTGGAAGTTATCTCTGAAGGTCACAGTGCTAATTATTGTAGCAGGTATGGAGTCTGCGACTATAAACTTTGATGGGTGAGAAATGCAACCTTATTTTCTATTTTAACTTCTCCCAAGTTCTCACTATGCTGAAGCAGCAGAAACTTAATTTTAGTAATTGCTGGGTGCCCCTCTTTCTCCACAGTTGTATCTAAGTTCCACAAGGAGAATAATACCAAGGTGTCAGCGATGGGATGGGTATGGAATCTAGCCCTTGATCATTATCTACAGATCCTCACATCTGCCGAGATGTCCATCATCCCCTTTTGGTCCATAGGTTGCTACTGAGCAGGCCCTCACTCCTGTCCACAAAACCCGTTAGGAGTATGGCTTTCTCCATCTACGTGGTGACTTTATTGGTTTCCTCTCCAGGATCCGTGTGATCCCTCCATTACATAGCATACAGGTGACTTCAGTGGGATTGACATAAACTGCCACCCCTCCCAGCAAGTTCCATTGGTGGATCCTGATTGACTCAGGCATAACCTCATCCTTCTTGCCTTGATGGCAATTCCTTAGTCACAATCCTTCTTCAGAGGTAAGCACATGACTGAGGTTGGTCGAAACAGAAGTCCAGGACTATTTTTTCATGATGGGAAGAAGAGAAGTTCCCTTTCTGAACCGGCAGAAGTGAGGCCTAAAACTTATACACACATTTTGCTCTTAGGAGGGAAGCCAGCCTGAGGACAAAGCCAACACCCATATGAGAATAGCAATGGAGCCAGTGCCTAATCAAATCACTCCTACCTTGAGCCTGCTTTGGATTCTGTATCTCCCTCTCTCTCTGCTCTTCCCCCACTTGTGCTCTCTCTCTCTCTCTCTCTCTCTGTCACACACACACACACACATATATACACATACACACACACACACACACACACACACACACACACACACACACAAAATAAACATTTTTTTAAAAAATTCAAAAGCATTCTAATGAATCCAGGCAACTTCAGTGACACTCCTGAGTGCACTGAAAATATTCTGGTTTTTCTGGACCCGCTGGGCTCAAAGACCTCTGAGAGGTTGATCAGGTCTTATCTAACCAGATATACCATATAACCATTTCTTTTTTACTGTCATTATGACTCCTAGGACTCTACTCAGAAGAGGAGGAGTATATCCCCTCTATTTCATGTCTTATAAAGCAATCTGTGTGTATGTTGGGGGTGGGAGCGTCAACCTATACCCCTCCCTAAAACCCAGCTTGGTGGGAAGTCAGGTTTCCATGACCTCCTCAACCAGAAAAATCTCACTAGTTCCCCTCCCACCTTTATCTCCTCCACTGCCTTTCTTGGGGAAGGAGAGTGGGTACTGGTTATAGGAGAGTAGCCTACTCATCCTGTACCTCCAAACCAAATTGTCTCTCCTCTGAGTCCTCTTCCTCTCCTTGGCTGAATTGTTGGCAGGGTGGAAAGGGAAGGCCAAAGGATAATAGGAAAAACCAGAAAGGAAAGGGGGAATCATCACAGGTTAGTGCTCCCTGGTCAGAGGAAGGTCCATATCATAAGTAAATATCACATAAATGTTAACTCCCAAATTTATGTTTGAAGCCCAGACATCTCTCCTGAACTTCAGACTCATATATTCAACTCTCTACTGACCATTTCTACTTGGATGCTTATGAGACATCTCACCCTTTACTAGTCTAAAATGAAAAACAACCCTATCAGTTTCCTCCATTCATATTTGCCCTATAGCCCTTACTGTCCTCCAGACCATGCTTTGTGGTTGAAACCCCTGAGAGGCACCTTCTGGGGCATGGTCAAGGAACACTCCTCCTAGAAACAGACCTTGTATGGTGCCCTCGGGCATCTCTGCTGTTCTGACACCACTAAACCCTGCCTTCCTGCTAATGCTCTCATTGCACTGTAGTAGCTTACAAGGCCGTATGCCATCTGGTCCCCCTCTCTGATTTTGTCTCCTCCTTCTCTCCTCCATACCCATCAGTTCCAGCCACATCAGCCACTCTGCTCCTCAAACAAGCATACTTCCACCTTCGGATCTACTTGTTTTCTCTGCCTGGAACTCTCTCTTCACAAACGTCCAGTGACTAATTCCCTACCTCCTTTAAGACTTTCATGAAATCTCTCTTTTTCAATGAGGCTTGTTGTATTTTTTTTTTTATGTTTATTTTTGAGACAGAAAGAGAGAGGGAGTCAGAACATGAGCAGGGGAGGGGGAGAGAGAGAGGGAAACACAGAATCAGAAATAGGCTCCAGGCTCTGAACTATCAGCACAGAGCCTGATGCAGGACTCAAACCCACAAACCATGAGATCATGACATGATCATGAGCCAAAGTCAGACACTTAACCAACTGAGCTACCAGGTGCTCCCCTCACTATTTTTTTAATACCATAACTTACCCTATCTCACTCACCCCCAGGGACTACTGATCCCCCTTACATTGCATTGCTTTTTTTTTTTTTTTTGGCATTGCTTTTAATTTATAGGCCCATCACCTTTCAATATACTATAGAATTAACAATCACTATGCTATTGTTTATTATGAGATTCCCCCACAGAATGTTGGCTTCACAAAAGCAAGGACCTGTGTCTGTTTTATTCACTGATGTATGCCAAGCACCTAGTGCAAAACCTAGAACATAGCAAGGGTTCAATATATGAATACAAAGGAGTAAGTGAAAAAGGCAAAATACGGATTCTGGGGCTTAATACTTTCTTACAAATGGAACAAGTTGATTAATAAAATACACAAACTTCCAAGTTCTCTGAGGCCTTGAGGACCCCAGTCAATAGCTTCAGCTCTGAGCTGAGGAGCAGAGGGGAACATCTGTGACTTTTGATTTTAGTCATCATGTAGCAGTGGCTACTAGCCTTAGGATCTTGCATGGTTCAATACTTACTATAGAGGAGAGAGAACCAACACCTGCTGGACCCCCAGCCACTAAGGAAAGCTGTGCAGGTGGTACATTGACATGCAAATCTAACAGTGGCCCTGCTGGGCAGCATTCCTTTCCCATTTGTTGACACCTCATATGCTCGCTCACCTTCTCATGTCCAGAAAGACTATACTCTTCCCTCGTGGCACCCTGGCAGGAATGGTTATACCCAGGCAAGAGGTAATGGAATCCCTCCCTACTGAATGCCTTTTATGTGCCAGACACTATTTCATTTGACCACACAGATATCCATGAATTGAGTTCCTACTGCTATCTATCTATGAATGGAGTTCCTAATGTGGAGGTTCCAAAAAAAGCTAGTATAGTCTATGGCAGGTGCTCACAAACTGCTCGAGGAAGCAATCACGACCTGAAGTGTTGCGGGATAAGGTAGTTTCCCTACTCCTCTAAGTAGTGATTAAGCCTGGGCTGCCTGCCCAAATCACAAGCCTTGTCAGTTAGTGGCTTCATGAAGATAAGAACCTGGTTTCATGGTCCCTTCGCATCTTCGTAGTCTGTCAGTCTTTGATCTGCTACCTCACCTCTCCACCTCACTGCCTTCCAGCCAGCTCATCAAGGTTGGAAGCAATGTGTTGCATCCCTGAGGCTCACATGTGAGTTTCCCCCCACAGGTAGAGGAAGACAAACCAACCTAACAAGAATTATTTGAGGATCTTTCATACATCCGACAAATATTTATTGAAGGCCTACCATGAACCAAGCTCTTCTACAGGCACTGTGATTCAGCAAATGAGAGAAACAGGTCCCTGTTCCCAAGAAGCTAACATTCTAGCAGAGGGGAAATGAGACTAGACACATTTTTAAAAAAAAAAAAAGATCAAAATATCAGATAGTGGAAAATGCTATGTGGAAAATTAAGTACCTCTATGAAGAGGTAGCAATTTAAATAAGAATGGGCCAACACAAAGTGTCCCATGCCAAGATTATGAGGAAGGAAGTACATGCTAAGCAAAGAAAACAGCTAATGTAAAGGCCCTGAGGCTGGAAAGAGCTTGGAGTGTGTGAGGCTGAGAAAGAGGCTCTTGTGGCTGGAGGAGAGTTAGCAGAAGGGAGAGAGGCAACAGCACATTAAACACAAAAATGCTTATTTAATGATAATGGTAATAATAACAGGGGAGCCAGACAGCTAAGGTTAAACAGTGGACTCTTCCTGGAAATGGTGATTTTTAATCAGACTTAAGGTAAGAGACTTCTTTCGGTAGAGACAAAGAGGAAACAATTACTACATACTGTCGACTTCTCCAAAGTGTCATCACATGTGCTTTGTTTTGTTTTGTTTACAGTAGGAAGAATAAGACTGGAGGGAAAAATCCGTGTTGGGTAGAGAATTGCATTGTCTTTTTTATTGAGGTGTAACTGATATATAACATTATATTATTTTAAAGCATACAACACAATGATCTGATATTTGCATATTGCAAAATGATCACCACAATAAATCTAATTAACATTTGTCACCATACATGGTTACAGAAACTTTTTTCTTATAATAAGAACTTTTAAGATCCACTCTCTTAGCAACTTTCAAATATGCAGTACAGAATTCATAACTGTAGTGGCCATGCTATGTTGTACATGATATCCCCAGGACTTATTTATTTTATAACTGGAAGTTTGTACCTTTTGACTCCCCTCACCTATTTCCCCCACCAACCCCCACCTCCTGCCCCCCCTGGCAACCACCAGTCTGTTCACTGTATCTATTAGCTTGGGTGTTGTTGCTGTTTTTCCATATTACACATATAAGTGAAAACATATCTGTCTTTCTCTGTCGTATTCTACTTAGCGTAACGCCCACAAGGTCCGTCCATCCATGTTGTTGCAAATGGCAAGATTTCATTCTTTCTTATGGCTTAGTATTTGTATATGCATACCTCTTTTTCTTTATCCATTCATCTACTGATGGACGCTTAGGTTGTTTCCAGATCAACCTGCACTGTCTTAAAGAGATGGCTCCAGCTATCTGATTCCAATTCCGAGGGAGTTATTTTATCATTCTGTAAGTTGTACAGATAACTGATAGCAGTACAAAATCATTCATATCTATATACACACAAGTTCTGTCGTGTCCAGTGGGAAAGAAACTGGCTTCCCACCTCCCTTCTGAAAAAACCAATTTTGCTACCAGTTGCACATTTATTTCAATATTCTTGACCTAAAAATGTTCTTCTGTTCTTTGGATTCTCTTTTGAACAGCTAAAATCTCTCCCCAGTTCCCTCACTGATGAGTAGAATAAAACCTGTAAGGTGTGATTATTTTGATGTCTGTAAAAGAGTCCTGACTTTATCTTCTTTTGAAAGTTATCTTTTAACAGGATGAAAGGGAGACAGGCAATATAAGAAGGTGGGAGAAACTCAGGGGGAAAGGAAGAGACAAAAGTTAAAAGATAAGGCCGTTCTCTTATAAAGTCTGAGGGAATAAATTAGAAGCCCAGTCTCCTGAGGGAGTCAATCCAATGCAAACTTTTCTTTTTTCACATCTATTGTTCTCTTGAGTTGTGTGCTGAGAAAATATAATTAAGGACAAAATCTTCTCCCAACCCAGAAATCTTCTCTCCACAATGGAAGAGAAAGAAAACAATTTGGTATTGAATAAGCATTAAACCAGAATGTGATGTACATCCCAGGCAATCCACTAAGAGATTGAAAAAAAACATAAAGAAATTCCACCCCCTTTTATAGCCACGCAGGTACAACCCGTCACGTACATGATCTCAGTGTAAGAGGACACGATAACACCATTTACCACGCATAGTTCATCCTAAACTCACCTGGTAATTGGGGTGACCATCTGTGTCAGTGAATTGGTTTTATACAAAGAAAAAACAAACTTCCATTTTTATGACAGGAGGTAGTTTTTCAACCGGTAGCCAGGAGGCCACTGAAGCGTGGCTCCTACTGGCCCAAAGAAACTGGGAGATAGGGGCACTATTCCAAAGAGGTCCCCAGACCCTTGAGGAAGACCTACCTGGATCATAAAGCTGGCCAAAGGCTTACTTCACTTTAAAAATATTTTTTCTTTTTTTTTGAGAGGGAGAGAGAACATGAGCAGGGGAGGAACAGAGAGAGAAGGAGACACAGAATTCAAAGCAGGCTCCAGGCTCTGAGCTGTCAGCACAGAGCCCGACGCGGGGCTTGAACTCACAAACCATGAGATCACGACCTGAGCCGAAGTCTGATGCCCCACTGACTGAGCCACCCAGGTGCCCCAGGCTTACTTCACTTTTAAAACAACTTGCATATGCTTCAAAGAAACAAAGAAAGATCTTACAAGTTTTCTAAAGTAAATGCTCTAAGAAAATGGAGGGTGGAGGATGTCTCTTCCCTTATTTTTAACGGGGAGAAATAAGCCTGATTTTAGGTGTGTATAAATCATTTCTCAGTGTAACTGCACTAATTCAACTGCACAGTTGGAGGTGTGAACAATGCACTCCCCCAAAAATGTAATGCTCAGCCCTCCAAACTACAAGTCCAGCACAGTCTCCTTGAGGCGCTCTGCTCCCCTTTAAGTATACAGGAACCCTGCGTGAGTACAGTGTCCAGAGAGAGAGAGAAGCTCGAGCCCCCTCGACATTTGTGGCTGAAGGATGCCTCTGTCACCACCGCATTAGTTGTTCCTGGAAGGGTCACTCTGGGGGCCGGTGTCACAGATGTCCTGAGAAGAGTCTGAGGGACTTTCCATTTGCTGTTACAGTCTCAACTAAAGAGAACCTGGAGAGAGGGCAAGCTTATGCCTCCCTGTGAAGTTCGTCAGCAGTTCTCAAGACGGCCATTCCTTTAAGGCAGCTACTTCCCAGAAGGCAAGTCTGCCCCGAGAAAACTGAGTGAGGCCAGGTTCCAGCACTGGGCACCTCCCAGACTGACACCTGTACCCTTCTCCTGCTCACTTTACCAGCACAGAGGCCAGCTCCCTGATTACCTCGCCACACATCGTGGTTACTCTACAGCACAGAACCGGAACTCTCAGCCTCACCTGCGACTAAGTTGAACTGGGCCATGCAATTTCCCTCCTGCTAAACTTCCTAACCTTGAAGGTGGGAGGGAGAGGTTGGACCCCTAAAGGAAGAGGTTCCTGAGTTGCTCAAGATTTTCTATCTGCTCCTGGGAACCATGCACATTATGAAACTGGAAAGTGGGGTCGGGGGGGGGGGGCAGGGAATACAGTGACATTCTTTTCCACAGACAACAGAGAAAAAAGTCACAATTCTGTAGCCAGCAAAGGCCCATTCAGTGGTTTCTTTGAGTAATTTCTTCTGTAAGAGATTTGCAGCCTCCACTGACAAGTCAAGCAGCAGTATAATCTCCAAGTTTTCCTTTACCAGGCATCCAGCTGCACTTAAAATTAATTGGTTTAGAATTGGAGAAATAATTTTGCTGTATTCTCTCAATACAAAAATTCAGGTTTGAAATTAAAGTTTACTTTTCCTTTGCAAGGAGGAAAAGAAATGGGGTAACTTTTAGAAATAGACTGTGAGATAGGTAATCAGATTAATGAGTAGTCCTACTGACATTCAGAAGCAGTCACACTGTCTCCCCCAACACATACCCTTTTTGTTTTGAGAGCATAAGACTGCTTCATTCCAAAACACCCCAAATTAGAATGAAAAGTGCAGTTAGTTTTGTATAGCTCTCTTTTTCATCATCTTTCCTTTTAACGGGATATTACAATATTCCTAACAACTCATACTTTCTTAAAGTATATAAAGGAAAAGTTCAAACTAAAATGGATCAAGTAATGGGGCACCTGGGTGGCCCAGTCGGTTAAGCATCCAACTTTGGCTCAGTTCGTGAGTTTGAGCCCTGGGTCGGGCTCTGTGCTGACAGCTCAGAGCCTGGAGCCTGCTTCAGATTCTGTGTCTCCCTCTCTCTCAGCCCTTCCCCCGCTCACAGTCTGTCACTCTCTCTCTTTCAAAAATAAATAAACATAAAAAATTTTTTTAAATAAAAATAAAGCGGATTAAGTACTGTGATTATTCAAATAGCTACAGCCACATCACCACAGTAATGCCAGTGGACTATTGCCTTAACTTGCAGATGCCAAATTGAGCAAGAGGTGTGGGGATTTCCACTCAGTTTCACGGGAAATGACCTGAAGAGAAAATTATATTGAGATTAAGCAGCTCTTTTACCCCTGTGACTGGCCTTGGTTCATAAGTTTCATGGGCTCTGCTGACTCACTTCTCTATTTAAGATGTTTATCACCCAGGAAATAACTTACGCCATCAGAATCCATTTCCACTTTGAATGATGCCAAAGTTACAAAGCAACATGGGACGAAGCTTAATTCCTTATGTGTGTCTTACAACATGAACGCCAGCAAAGAAAAAAAAAGTTTTACTTTTTACAGGAATCCTTTAATTGTCTGGCATTCTTGACCATTGTTCAGAAATAAAGAAGGGGCAGCTGACTGACCAGGCTGGGCTCCTCCGTTTGTCTGAGCCTTAGTAGGATTATATGGGGTCATGGAAATGGGCTTCAGGTTTCAGGACCAGATCCTTACACTTGTCCAGTTAACCGGTAGAGATTAAGTTCTGGCTGTGCTTTTAAGACACTAATTTATAAACCAAATGCTAATTTATTCAGTTTTTATACATTCACATACATACACACATAGAGACACAATAAAACTGTCAAAATTCTGGGGTCCACTAGCCAATATATATACTTCCCAGTTAAAAAAAAATCTATTTAAAAACCAACCCATTTATTAGGGTGCCTGGGTGACTAAGTCAGTTGAGCATCTAACTCTTGATTCCGGCTCAGGTCATGATCTCATGGTTTGTGAGTTTGAGCCCCACCTGGGCTCCATGCTGACAGTGCAGAGCCTGCTTGGGATTCTCTCTCTCCCTCTCTCTCTCTCTGTCCCTCCCCAACTCCCGTGCACACATGCTCACTCTGTCTCTCTCAAAAATAAATAAACATTTAAAAAATAATAATAAACAAAAATAAAAACCAAACCATTATTAGAAGTTTACTTTTGAGTATCACATCCTGTCTATTGTCTTATGTGCATCCTCATTAAGCTTATAAACTCCTGGAGATCAGGAGCTATGTCTTTTTCATTTTATATTCCCAGGGCCCAGCCACAGTGCCTGGTACATACACAGATATCTAGATTTTTTTGTTTTAAATTTTTTTAAAAGTTTATTTATTTTTGAGAGACAGAGAGCACAAGCAGGAGGGGGGCAGAGAGAGAGGGAGACACAGAATCTGAAGCAGTTTCCAGGCTCTTGAGCTGTCACTGGAGAGCCCAATGCAGGGCTCAAACCCACGAACCATGAGATCATGCATGACCTGAGCTGATGTCGGACATTTAACCAACTGAACCACCCAGGTGCCCCAATATTTAGATATTTTTTAATATATGAGTGAATGAATAATAATGATGTATGTGAAATCTCTTTGCAAAGTGTAAAGCACTACATAAATGAAGAATGACAATTATGAATAAGGAATGTGTTAATGGCGCAGAGCCTCCTTGGGATTCTTTCTCTCCCTGTCTCTGCCGCTCCCCCATTCACACTGTCTCTGTCTCTCTCAAAATAAATAAATAAACTAAAAAAAAAGAAATACTAAAAATACATTTTTGAAGCTTTTATTTATTTATTTTTGAGAGACAGAGAGAGTGCACAAGCAGGGAAGGGGCAGAGAGAAAGAGAGGGACAGAGGATCTGAAGCAGGCTCTACGCGCACAGCAGAGAGCCCGATGTGGGGCTGGAACTCATGCATCCTGAGATCGTGACCTGAGCCGAGGCTGGACGTTTAACAGACTGAGCCACCCAAATGCCCCTGAAAATACTTTTAAAAAATAAATAAATATAAGCAAGATTAATGTCATGTCAATTAATGTTTTAGGTAACATTCTTAGAGATACACAGTACAGAAAATCAGGTTCTAAAGCATTTTGGATGACCAAAATATAAAAATGAAAAATGAATTGATATGAAGAAAGAGAAGTAGGGGATACCAAAAACTAAAATTTAATATCTCTGTACCATGTGTTCACCAACTTAGAAACTCAGGTTCTATACCTAATTAAAAGAAAAACAACTGGGCAATGTCTCTGCAGGGGACTGAAAATTTGTTTGCACTGCTTTTATCCTGGGAGTGGGGATGAGGGAGAACAAAAAATATGGGTCAGTCAAGAAATATTTTCTGGAGAATACTGTCAGGATCCTCTTGCCTTACAGAAAAAAAAATGAGATCATATTGATTGTGTTTAGGTGAGATGTTGAGTATATTTGGGTTAACATGAACACCTAAGGGGGAGATAATCAGTAGAGGTTAGACCCTGATCTGGCCAGAAGAATGTTTGGATATTCCTAACTCTTTACCTAAGACAAAGAAGCTAAATTAAGTTATTGAATCCCCTCCAGTCTCTAAGTCATAGGAAGAAATCCACCAGTGACAAATAAGCCTCTAATTCTGTTGTAACAGCCTTGAGGGAGAGGAGCCAGTGACAGTCATAGTTTAGGGTTGGGGAACTGGTGCCCTGGCCACAAACTCACAGGGCCTCTGACACGGTTGAGTTGTAGTTCAGGAGGCACCATTAATTTCGGGTCAGCCATTAGTCCCATCCACCTGCTTTAGGGGAAGAATATTCAGACCTGAAGCAGGAGAATTGGTAGGTAATAGAAAGTGCCACTTCCTTCTTTATTCACAGCATCTGAATTTCCTTTAAAGTATATGGTATTAAAAACAATAATAACAACTTTGTATTAGTAAAATATTGAGATAGCACAGGAAAGATTTGGATAAGCTAATCCTGACATCCTTTAGAAACAAAATCCCTTTCTTCCCGCTGGAAGGAGCAGCGTTCTTGCCTCTGGGTCCACAGTCTCCCTCCACCCAAAGTTGCTCCTCCCCCCACCAAAAGAGAAAAAAAAAAAAAAATCAAACCTGTAACTATTTTTTTATTTTTGCTTTGTTGTATTTGCATTTAAATCACATGAATCTCAAATGATGATGATGATGATGATGATGATGATGATGATAAACTGGGTAGAAAGTTTGGGGAAACTAGTCCTTGAGTATAACCCTGGTATAACCTGGAGTTAGGGGAGGAAGCAGGTGTGACTGGAGTTAGGGGAGGAAGTAAGAAAATCTTACTGGGACAGCATATTTTTACAAATCACAATTCCTCATGTCTTTGATTAGCTGAGACTGACCGACAAGCTGGCAACAGCAGTAAGAGGGAGATGCACTGTCAGCAGGGCAAGAAGCGCACAAAGACAAAGCCGTCAGGAACTGGGAAAGAGGCCCAGACACGTGCATACCAGTCTGCCCTCCAGATCACACTTTTGTTTTCAATTACTTTGAGAGAAAGAAAGAGCATGAGTGGGGGAGGGCAAAAAGAGAGGGGGAGAGAATCCCAAGCAGGCTCCTCACTGGTGGCCTGAGTCGTGAGATCAGGACCTGAGCCGAAACCAGAAGTCGGATGCTCAATCGACTGAGCCACCCAGGTGCCCCCAGGTAACATATTTTAAGGGAGGGTCTGACCATCAAGCCATCGGACAGAAATCAAAACCACAAGAAATCCTCACTCACTCTGCTTGGTAACAAACACTAAAAAAAAGAAAAAAAAAGGAAAAAAAAACTAAATCTAAACAGATTATCACTCTGTTCAAAGTTGAAAACAGAAAATAAAGTCAGCATGGAAACTACTAGAACAAACCAAAACAATAAAGCAAGAGAAAGGAAAAAGTATTCCAGAGATTCAGAAGCTTCAGAGAAAACAAACAACAACAACAAAACTGTAGGAAAAGGATGGGCATT
Organism: Herpailurus yagouaroundi; assembly: GCF_014898765.1. Lineage (NCBI taxonomy): Eukaryota > Metazoa > Chordata > Mammalia > Carnivora > Felidae > Herpailurus > Herpailurus yagouaroundi. Next base: position 4,647,708 of record NW_024412402.1, on the reverse strand, counting down.
TTATGTAAAACTGAAGAAAACGTGAATGTATAGTAGAAAAGCAGAAGACGAAAGATAAGCAAAATTTTGATAATTGTAGAAGGTGGGTGATGGGGACTTGTATACATTTTAATTTTTATAGCAGAAGTTTTTAAAACTAGAGATGTTAAAGATCATGAATTCTGCAAAACTGCAAAACATTGCATACATCTGCAAAAATACTAATTTCACTTCAATAAATGAGTTGTGTAAGAAAACATAATTTTGAAAAATCCCATTTATAACAGTAAGAAGGAGTATAGTGGGAATAATCGCATTTAGGTAATAAAAGCTACTCAGACAAAAATGATAAAACTTATTAAGAACCCTAAAACATAGAGAGGGCAGACAAGTCTAAAATAAAGTGAAGAGGGCGATGCTTTCCAAGTTAATACATAGATTTTATATAAGACCTAAAGTGGTACTGTGTAAATGGGTATAGATTAAATTTCTCAGTCATATACTTCTTTGCCATCACATTTCTTTTAAGCTCCTGAGCCTCATGTACTAATCCTATTTTTTTAAGTTTATTTATTTATTTATTTTGAGAGATTGAGAGAGAGAGAGAGAGAGAGAGAGAGAGCACGCAGGTGGGAGAGGAGCAGAGAGACAGAATCCCAAGTAGGCTCCGTACTGTCAGAGTGGTGCCTGAACCCATGAACCCCGAGACCATGACCTCAGCCGAAGCCAGATGGTCAAAATGAATGAGCCTCCCAGGTGCCCTAATAATCCTATTTTTTAAATTTTCTATATTTTACAATGTTTGGACATCCCTGGGGAGCCTTGCTGGCTGAGAAGAGACTGCCTTTCAAGGCTAGCTAATTCCTAACACAGTGAACAATTTTCAGATGAGTCCCTTGTTCCTATATAAACCAATCTAACCCAAGCCCATGTCCCCAAACACATCCTGTTAGGTCTAGCTCTCACACACAAGGCCAGGATTTGCCCTGCCCTGAGTCATCGAGGGCCAGAAACCAGACATGCAGAGGGGGCCCTATGCCCCACGGCCTGCTGGAATTACTCAAACTATCCAGTATTCAACTGCTAGCCTTTCCTGGCCCTGCCTTTCCTTAGAAAGTGTAACAATGGCTGTGCCCTATGCATGCCCTTGCTTCTGTCTCCTGACTAACACTGGGGCTTCCCCCTGTGGCCCTGCGAGGCATGGCAGGTCTTTCACTTCTAGTGCAACTTTTCTTTCCATGGCAATGACTTCTCTGTATTTCCACTCAGTCATTTTTATAAATTAAGAGTTGGGCACGCACCATTTCACCTTTCTGCATTCTTTGGCCATGATGTCTAGCTTCTTTGTTTTGTTTTAATGTCTGGTTTGTTTTGTTTTGTTTTGTTTTGTTTTGTTTTGTTTTGTCAGAAGCAGCCGTTCCTGCCAAGAAATATTTATTTAGAGCGTCACGGTTTTGTTGAGCATCTATACATGGTTCACTAGCCACACCATGCATCTGTTCTGTGTATAACACCTCCTTCCACACAGGCGCGCTTGCTCACGTGCTGATGAAAAAGAGGCCACGGAAGCCATGAGTTCTTCGTTCATTCGACAACTTTTCTCCTGCCTACTTAGCATGCACCAGGGGTGCGAATACAAAGGCAGCTGAGACATGATGCCAGCCCTTAAAAGTGTCACAATCCAGCTGGGTAAGTAAAACAGGTCTGGATTGTAGATTTCTAAAGATTCTAAAGATTTCTAAATTGTAATAAATGTGAATTTCATTTAGGGAGTCAGTTCTTTTGCTTTGGCATCCTTCTAAAGGGTCTCCCAGAGAGCGGTTTCACAGCCATGAGGCTGATACTGAAGTCCAATTTGTGAAAGAGCTTACTTATGTTTCCAGAAGAAGGGAGAAGAGCTATTTAAATGATAAGTAGGTATCTTCTGAGTGAATAAAAGAAAACTATATAACCAAATTAAATCAAAATGGAATATTAAAAAACTCTCTAGTCAATTAAATAAATACGTTAATAAAAGAAATAAAAAGGCAAAAGAAAAAACAGATGAAAAGACACTGGTGGCGACTCCGTCCCCAGTTCTAGAGCAGGTAGGCATGAAGAAGAGGCTGAGGAAGAGCTGGCAGAGAAGATAGGGAAGGCCGTTCAGAGCCTCAGGGACAGGAGATGCCGAAGTATGGTAACATTTATTTGTTTGTTTGTTTTATTTTACTTTATTTCATTTCATCTTAATTCCAATATAGTCAACATACAGTGTTATATTAGTTTCAGGTGCATAATGCAGTGAGTGACTCAACGATTCCATACATCAGCCAGTGCTCATAACGACAAGGGCACTCTTTAATCCCTCTACCATATTATTTAATGAGGGAAATTCTAGAGATACTAGCGACATTTCCCTTAGGGTTAGGAGCAAAGCAAAGATGTCAGCTACACCTGCTACTGCTCAACATTTAGTAGAGGTATTAGCCAATTCGATCAGTATGATAACATTTTTCCTTTAGCCTCTGATTGATTATCCACCTCGCGACCACACACCACTACTCAGTTTCTTCTGACCAGAAGCTTCTCTTCACTTTCACTACAACTATTAGTGCATCTTCCAAAGCGCTGGACTGGGACTTTTGCTTTTAACCAATCCTTTTCTGCATTAAAACTTGAAAACACCATGTGGGAAAATCCCTTTCTCCATTCTTTCTTCTCGGATTTACCTGTGAACTTATTCATGTATTATAGCCCTTCACAGTTTGAATCACAGACTTTCACTTACCTAAGGTCCCCCCACCCCACCAGACTCTCAAATTCTGGGGTGCAGGAATTCTCCCTTTTCCATGAATATTTACATAAATGTGGAGCAGAACCAGATAGGATGGGAAGGACTCCACCTCCTCTTTCTCATGGGATCCTCAGCAAGCCCATTTGTTTTCTCCATGGTTCCTCCTTTTCTGCCTGCTACACAGTAACATCACCCATTGTGTTATTAAGCTTTCTCATCTTTAGTAATCACATAAGTGCTATAGTACCTAAGTGAGGTTTTAATTATTAAAAGCAAAGGGGCGCCTGGGTGGCGCAGTCGGTTAAGCGTCCGACTTCAGCCAGGTCACGATCTAGCGGTCCGGGAGTTCGAGCCCCGCGTCGGGCTCTGGGCTGATGGCTCAGAGCCTGGAGCCTGTTTCCGATTCTGTGTCTCCCTCTCTCTCTCTGCCCCTCCCCTGCTCATGCTCTGTCTCTCTCTGTCCCAAAAATAAATAAACGTTGAAAAAAAAATTTAAAAAAAAAAATAAATAAAAGCAAAGATGTTGCTATTTCCATGGACTTAAAAGCCATGTGTCTATTACTCTTGCTCATTTTTCTATAGGGTTGCTTACATAGATTTCTCACCGATTCATTTTCTAAGACAACACTTAGTTAATCTGTAAGACTATCCATTAAAAATAACATTCAACCTATTAAAAGGCTAGTTTTGGAGTCAGGTGGATCTGTGTTTAATTCCCAGCTCTGGGTATTTGTCATCACCTCTAAAAGGGAGATGAAAATACTTCCTCTCTCGTAGGGATGCACACAGAGATGCCATGAGTATGAAATGAGAAAAGCAGCAGTGTCCCTGGTATGTAATTACAGGTACCATTTGATGTTTACTATCATCATCATTATTAGAAATAAAAACAGCAACACAGTAATGGAAGATTATATTGGTACAGGACTTTTAAATGTTCTGAGTATTTTAACATCCTTTAAAATCTTTATAACCATCCTGTCCAGTAGGTAGGACTTTGCTGAGATAATGCATTATGTGTTCTCTCTAGACCAGAAGAGTAAATTCAGTTGTAGGTAAGAGTAAATCGAGTTGTAAGGTAAGGTCAGACAGGAGAGAACACCAAGTGTAAGTAGGCTAGGTCTAGGAGCTAATTCAAATCACACCTTGTAAGTGAGGGGAAAACTCAATGCACAAGGCTAAGCCTGAATGGACAGGAGATTTGCATAGTGTAGCCTGGATTTTCTTGAGCTCCAATATTATACGCAATGTAGAAACTCCAAGTCCCCACTCCCTACCCCAAAGATTCTGGAAATTCCTACGAGGCATATATTCTCATGGTCACTTCTGGCTCCAAGCTCCTTCCTCCAGTGAATTGGTACATGGTACAGTCTGTGGATCATCTTGGCATCTACCATGTGCTTTCCAATAAGGATAGTGCTTTGACCCTGAAAGAAATTTACTCTTGATACAATTTCTAAAATAAAACAAAACACTCAACACTCTTGCAAGATATAGTAGGTATTAGTGAAAAATCATGAGGGATAAAAGAATGAGTTATAGTGTCAAAATGCCAAAAAAAAAAAAATCTTCAAATTGTACATGGACACCCTTGTCCATTTTGGGGTCACTGCGCAATCAGGCACTGTTTTCACTGCCTACTATTTTCCTCTGGTCCCCGAGATCCCAGTCCCCCTCCATCTTGCCACCTCTTTTCTCATCTGTCCCTCTGATACCTCCTCTTTCCTAATTCCCTTCCTGGATTAGTTCTGGGAACTTCAAATTCTATTTTGCAGAACAATTCAGCTCCCCTCAATCTTTGCCCCCAAACTTGGGCTTACATCTGCATTTCCCAGTCCAATGCATCCTCAAAACAACAACAAAATGTTCATGTAACTAATGTTATCAGAAGACTTTGCACGTTGGCCTCATTCTCTCAGTTGTGGTTATACAACACATTTTCCCCCTTTTGCATCATCATTTACAATTTCATACAGTAGCAACATACTTGGGTCCATGTCCATTCCCAGCGCTCAAATGTTCACTGGAGAAGTGAACACACTTTTTGGAGAATGAGGATGAAGGCTCCAGGTAACAACACTCTTCAGTCTGACAACGAGATTTGAGATCACCAGCCTATGTCTACTCACTACCGAAGCCCACCCAGCTAATGTCATCAAAGAATGCAGAGCAAGAAGAGGCCAACACCAGCAGAATGATAAAATACAAACTACGCACTGTTTTATTTTTTAATCAATCTTTTTGATTGGAATATATGTTCATCATCAAAAAACAAACATTACAAAAATATATAACTACTGTTAGTAGTATGGCACACACACACACACACACACACACACACACACATACACACACACAATTTTCTAAACAAAACTGGAATCAAACTAATAACCACGGCATTATTTTTAATTAAGATGTAGAAATACATCTTAACTTACACATCTTAACTTTAAGGTTAAATGTTCTTTTTTTTTTTTTTTTAATTTTTTTTTCAACGTTTTTTATTTATTTTTGGGACAGAGAGAGACAGAGCATGAACGGGGGAGGGGCAGAGAGAGAGGGAGACACAGAATCGGAAACAGGCTCCAGGCTCCGAGCCATCAGCCCAGAGCCCGACGCGGGGCTCGAACTCACGGACCGCGAGATCGTGACCTGGCTGAAGTCGGACGCTTAACCGACTGCGCCACCCAGGCGCCCCAAGGATAAATGTTCTTAACAATGTTTGTGCTTTGGGAGGAAGACTTAAAACGATAAAGAACATTCTACTAAAATTATTCCTTTAAGTCACATTGCTTGGACTGTTAGATTACATCAAGACAGATGCCAACTCTATCACCTTCACTGAGTTATGCACCCTTCCTTAATGAACCATGTTAGCCCAAAAACCAATCCAAACCATTAAGGCATGGGACTACTAAAGAATAAGATCAATCTTTAAATGTAGTTTCTGTGGGGGCACCTGGGTGGCTCAGTGGGTTAAGCATCAGACTTCAGCTTAGGTCATGATTTCACGGTTCACAGGTTTGAGGCCCGCATCAGGGTCTGTGCTGACAGCTCAGAGCCTGGAGCCTGCTTTGGATTCTGTGTCTCCCTCTCTCTCTGCCCCTCCCCTGCTCACCGTCTCTTTCTCCCAAAAATAAAGAAACATTTAAAAATAAAATAAAATAAAATAAAAAAAGAATACCCTTATGCCCTTGGGTGATGTTAGTGTTTACTGAGGTACTCTGTACATCAGCTCTTAGTCACCTGTCCTCTAGTTTTCTGTCTTTAAGGAAATTGAAACTTATTGCTGTGGTTAAAGATTAACCTAATATGGATGATCAAAACTATAGTAGATATAGTAGATGCAATAAAAGAATATATAAATTTGAAAACAAATGGCCATGTTTTGTCTATGTATCAAAGGTAGAAAATTCAATAAGATATGTGGTTACCTAACATGCTAAGATTAATTACATTTTATTTTTTTATTTAAAAAATATTTTTTAACTTATTATTTAATTTACATCCAAGTTAGTTGGCATATGGTGCAACAATGATTTCAGGAGATTAATTACATTTTAAAGCTAAAAACAAAAGTTTTAAATCTATTACCTATTAGTGTATTTGCATATGTGTAACCATATACATATGAAGACATATGTAGATAAGATAGATCTTTCAGGCTTTTGTGCCTTTGTCATTCTCTTCAATCACTCTTAGCAAAAGTTCCTCACTTCTAAGAAAGCTTTCTGTTGTATGTATACATCATCACTCTAAAGCAAGATGTTTCCTTGCATTTAAGTATCTATGAGTTATGCCTATTAATAACTAATTTTCTCTAACAATTTTCATTTCTTAAGCACAAGGCTTAAATTCAGAATAACAGAATTATTAAGAAGCCTTTATATGTAAATGTTCTTGGGAATATCCCAGGTGGCTACAATTTTCTTACTTCATGAAAGGAGAAATACGAAAAACAATTAGGTATGCTTGGTATTCCTCATATCTTTTTTTTTTTTAATGTTTATTTATTTTGAGAGAGAAAGAGAAAGAGTACCCATGAGCAGTGAGGAGAGGCAGAATCCCAAGCAGACTCCACGCTGTCAGCGCAGAGCCCAACACGGGGCTCAAACTCACAAACCATGAGATCATGACCTGAGCCAAAATCAAGAGACAGACACTTAACCGACTGAGCCACCCAGGGGCCCCTCCTATCTTGATCAGCTAAAACACTGCATGTCCTGAACTTAAAATGTTCCAGAGCTCTACCCAAGGGATACACATGTTCATCAGATGTTCCTTTCTTTCTTTAATAACCTCTCATAATAATATCTAACTTTGGGTCTTCCTAACTATGAAACACAGGATTGTGTTTTAGTGATGTTTACTCCAAAATAGGAATCATATCAGTTCATTACTTTCCATAATATTATTTCGTTGTCTGCTTCCTTTATAAATTTTTAAAAAAATTTTAATGTTTATTTATTTTTGAGACAGAGAGCGTGAGCGGGGGAGAGGCAGACAGAGAGAGAGACACAGAATCCGAAGCAGGCTCCAGGCTCTGAGCTGTCAGCACAGAGCCTCATGCGGGGCTCAAATTCACGAAACATGAGATCATGACCAGAGAGAAAGTCAGATGCTTAACCAACTGAGCCACCCAGGTGCCCCTGCTTCCTTTATAATTATTAAATTCTGCTCCAGTCAACTTCTAGCTGTCTTACTTTCCCTTCCTGAAAAAGAGTAATTTTAGTATTGTTCAATAGCTGTCAAACTCTAAGTACACCCAGTCCTGATTTGACTGATGTTATTCCAGACAACCCTGATATATTGCCCTTTGATGATGACTCATAACTTAGAAAGAATCAAGGTATATATCTTGTGCTAAACATGCTGTAACTTCTAAAATATTGTTTTGGAATATTTTGCAAGCAACATCTCATTCTTGCTGAAAAATTAAGGATTAATGTTCATACTGTCTATGGATCAGCATTTAGAGCTGGAAATTTCAGCACTGACTGTGCAATCAAGAGTTTTCTAACCTCCTCAGACAATTCAAACAAAAATTGAAATTATTTTTTTATTGACGACACCTGAAGAAAGTTTCCTTTATTATGAATGAAGTCCATACCGAAATTAATACCATAAAGCTTACTACCATACAAAGATCCCTTCTATCCATTACCAGAGTATTATAAAGACAGTTGTTCAATCTGATTTCTGTATAAGGACTAAAGTGCAACACTGCCCTCACTATGTGTGTGTGTGTGTGTGTGTGTGTGTGTGTGTGGGTGGGGGGGGGGGGGGGGGGGGGGCAATGGGAAAGACATTTGCTTTGTTAAGGCTATTTGTATCATTTGGTAATTCCCAAACTACCTCCAGGCTGATAATATTTATGCTGAAGAGAATAATAATAGTAACAACCCAAATTACAGGAAAAAATTGTTTCAAACTGTACAAAAGTATTAGTCATTTTTACCTAGGAGGCTCAACAAGTGACAAAATTTTACCCATTTTAATTATAATCTAGAAAATATATGAAGAAATGGCCACATTAAAAACCATTTGAACATTTATAAATGGATTAAGTCAGCTGACCAAATCATAATCCTTTGGGTACTTTTAAATAATGGTTTCTAACTTTTCTGATTAGACTGAAACTTTCCTCAGTTTTAAGTTTTATGTCTAGGTCTAATGACACTGCAATTTATATTTTAAAATCTCTATAAACTCTCATATGAAACTGTTATAGAAAGACCCCATGAGGTTGGGCTTGACTCACCCTCTAAAAGATTCCATCTGTGGTATGTTGTAATTGTTACTTTTTTTAAAAAGTGAATCTCATATACGCAGTCCGTATACCCAACATAAAAGCTATTTTTCTGAAAGGCAGATCATCAGACATTTTGTGCCCCCCCCCCCCCCAATGGCATGATATACAGCTAGAAAACCAGATTTATTAGAAGAGATACCCATAAAAGTCGGCCTTGGAACCACACTGGAAGTGACCATTTCAGGTACTTTGAACCTCACACAGAGGTCTTAAGCTCAAGGCCCACAGCCATGGATCCATGTTTCCCACTGTAGTGTAAAAGTGCTTAGGATCTCATCACCAGGATATCCAGACCCACTGACTGACCCTGACATCCACCTATAAAGACTCTAGAGGTACAGAGGACTTTCCTAAGTAGACATCTACTTTTCAAGATTATATGGATCAAGAACATCAGGTGTAGGGCCACTTTCTCCAAAGTGACTTGTACTCAGACTTCCATCTCATTTTGTTTATATTCTGTGTCTGAAAAATTTTGCCAGAGTCTGAATTCTTTGTGACTAGGTTTCTGTTTTATCTGTGCTGATTCTTGTTCAGGCTGTCTCCTGTATATATTGTGATCTTTAGCTGGAAGTTCACATTCATTAGAACTTACTGTGAATTTTTGAGGCTTGTGTTGGGAGAAACCTTCCTCCAGTGAAAATGTGTTTACTTCCTACCAGGCATCTGGGGAACTAGCAACCCAAGTAAATGTTATATTAGCAGCATATAGTCTTTTCAAAGGTGCAAATCATATAAACTCAGGCCACAAACTGGCCTAAGGACTGGCCGTGGGCCACACACTCTCAGAAATATGCTTTCCTCCAATCAGAACAAGGCAAGTCAGACAAGTTTCTATGCTGCTTTTTGAGGTAAAAATTATATTCCTAATTCACCCTTACTTTGAGGGTAAAACTCTTCACGGTTCCTGGTTTTAGGGAATCACCAATCAAACTCCAATTTGAGCCCAGAGCTTTGCTCCTGGCCTCTTGGTTGTCTTCTTAAACCTAGAGCTCTAGGCTACCTGAGATTACTAAATGATCCCGGGGCACAGCATGCCCTCAGCCCACCTCTTTAAATGCATGCAGACTTTGTTCTGGCTTGAGAGTAGTTCCTTTGGCAAGCTGAATCACGTTTTAAAAGGTGTTCTTATTGTTAACATTCTTAGGTGCATCTTAGGTGCATTAGCAAAATAATTTCTATGATTTAGTCTGTCATATTGCCAAAAATAGAGGTCTATAAATTCTGGGGTGTCTGGCCGGCTAAGTTGGAGAAGTATTCGACTCTTCATCTCGGGGTCGTCAATTCGAGCCCTACACTGAGCGTACGGATTACCAAAAAAAAAAATAAATTAAAAAAAAAAAAAAAAAGAGGTCTATAAAGTCTTCCTAGATATACCAAAACTTTGGGAGCGACCTATCCCTCCACTATCGTATCTAATTCTCCTCCAGAAATTAATGACCACTTCCCATCCACCTATTTTTTTTTTTTTTAAGAATCATAAATTTTATTAAAGTCCAATATTATATTGGAATGAAAGGAACAGATGCAATTTATAATGAAAAGAGTCCCCCCCGGACCCTCAAATCTGTAAGCCAGATGCCGGCTGAAAAGTCTACTGAGCTACAAACATTGAGTCATTGTTTTATTTTTTTTTTTTATTTATTTTATTTTTTTTTTTTTTATTCATAACATAACTTAGGTTTTATTTTTTTTTTATTTTTTTTATTTATATATGAAATTTATTGTCAAATTGGTTTCCATACAACACCCAGTGCTCATCCCAAAAGGTGCCCTCCTCAATACCCATCACCCACACTCTCCAGTTCCATCCACGTTGCTACAAAAGGCCATATTTCATTTTTTCTCATTGCCACGTAGTATTCCATAGTGTATATAAACCACAATTTCTTTATCCATTCATCAGTTGATGGACATTTAGGCTCTTTCCATAATTTGGCTATTGTTGAGAGTGCTGCTATGAACATTGGGGTACAAGTGCCCCTATGCAGCAGTACTCCTGTGTCCCTTGGATAAATTCCTAGCAGTGCTATTGCTGGGTCATAGGGTAGGTCTATTTTTAATTTTCTGAGGAACCTCCACACTGCTTTCCAGAGCGGCTGCACCAATTTGCATTCCCACCAACAGTGCAAGAGGGTTCCCGTTTCTCCACATCCTCTCCAGCATCTAGAGTCTCCTGATTTGTTCATTTTGGCCACTCTGACTGGCGTGAGGTGATATCTGAGTGTGGTTTTGATTTGTATTTCCCTGATGAGGAGCGACGCTGAACATCTTTTCATGTGCCTGTTGGCCATCCGGATGTCTTCTTTAGAGAAGTGTCTATTCATGTTTTCTGCCCATTTCTTCACTGGGTTATTTGCTCTTCGGGTGTGGAGTTTGGTGAGCTCTTTATAGATTTTGGATACTAGCCCTTTGTCCGATATGTCATTTGCAAACATCTTTTCCCATTCCGTTGGTTGCCTTTTTAGTTTTGTTGGTTGTTTCCTTTGCTGTGCAGAAGCTTTTGATCTTCATAAGGTCCCAGTAATTCACTTTTGCTTTTAATTCCCTTGCCTTTGGGGATGTGTCGAGTAAGAGATTGCTACGGCTGAGGTCAGAGAGGTCTTTTCCTGCTTTCTCCTCTAGGGTTTGGATGGTTTCCTGTCTCACATTCAGGTCCTTTATCCATTTTGAGTTTATTTTTGTGAATGGTGTGAGAAAGTGGTCTAGTTTCAACCTTCTGCATGTTGCTGTCCAGTTCTCCCAGCACCATTTGTTAAAGAGACTGTCTTTTTCCCATTGGATGTTCTTTCCTGCTTTGTCAAAGATGAGTTGGCCATACGTTTGTGGGTCTAGTTCTGGGGTTTCTATTCTATTCCATTGGTCTATGTGTCTGTTTTTGTGCCACCATCCACCTATTTTCAACAAAGAAATTGAGCATACCCTCCCTCTTCTCTTGATCTTCCACACCCCAGTAGAACTTAGTGGTTCTAACTTCTAAATATCTTTTAAATGTGTTCTCTTCTTCATTCCGGCTACTGACTTTCATCATTTCTTTTCTGCATCACTGAAACAACATAACATTTCCATGCTTACCTCCCTCAAATGCATACTTCACATAGCTGCCAGCAAAACCTATTTAAAATAAATATCTGACTGGGGCGCCTAGGTGGCTCAGTCGGTTAAGCATCCAACTTCAGCTCAGGTCATGATCTCATGGTTCATGAGTTTGAGACCCGCATCAGGCTCTCTGTTGTCTGCACAGAGCCCACTTCGGATCCTCTGCCTCCTTCCCTGTCTCTCTCTCTCTCTTAGGCCCTCCCCAGCTTGTGTGCACTTCTGCTTGGTCTACCCTCTAGAGGCCCTCACAATTCACCCCAGCTTCCGTGGCTACTTGTCAGCTCTTTATCTTTCAGAAACCAGGTCAAGAATCTTCCAGGAAACTAGCAAGCAAATTCTTAGTGTGCCCTTTGTTATATCACTGCTTGATGTGCTTAACTGTTACTGCACTTACCACAGTGTACTGCCATCACTTATCTGTTGTCTGGATTAGACTATGAACTCCTTTTTTTTTTTTTTTCCAACGTTTATTTATTTTTGGGACAGAGAGAGACAGAGCATGAACGGGGGAGGGGCAGAGAAAGAGGGAGACACAGAATCGGAAACAGGCTCCAGGCTCTGAGCCATCAGCCCAGAGCCCGACGCGGGGCTCGAACTCCCGGAACGCGAGATCGTGACCTGGCTGAAGTCGGACGCTCAACCGACTGCGCCACCCAGGCGCCCCGTGAACTCCTTTTAAAGTCAGAGGACTCACCTCTTTATCCATGGTACACATTACATGAGGTACTTAATACCTGTCAGATAAATGTATTTCTTTTTTTTAAAATTTTTTTTTTCAACATTTATTTATTTTTGGGACAGAGAGAGACAGAGCATGAATGGGGGAGGGTCAGAGAGAGAGGGAGACACAGAATCGGAAACAGGCTCCAGGCTCTGAGCCATCAGCCCAGAGCCTGACGCGGGGCTCGAACTCACGGACCGCGAGATCGTGACCTGGCTGAAGTCGGACGCTTAACCGACTGCGCCACCCAGGCGCCCCAATAAATGTATTTCATTTCTACAATACCTTTACAACTGACTCCTATGTCCCACTGCCGCCATCAGAATTCAGGCCCTTTCTTCCTCTATCCTCATACATGTCCTTCTGCACCTAGTTTGTCAGCCTTCCTCACGTCACCCCAGTTCTCTCTGAAACACAGTTGCGACCAGGTCCTACTTACCCTCAGAAACCTACTGCAACAGGCCCCGCCTCATTTTCACCTGCTGCGCCAGCAGCTCATAGCAACCCAAGGATCTGCCACAGCGACAGCTCAGCTGGGACCTTAGGGCAGGCAGTACCCCACCAGCCTAACCCTCTGACTTCTCACTCACCATCTAATGAAGCTTATTAGCATTAGACACCTCTCCAGACCCAAACTGTGGTGTGATGGTGTTGGTGATATTCTCCAATTCTGGCCCTCCCCATTTCAACTATATGGAAAACTCTATTTTACAGCACTGGAGTTCCGGGGGCTAGGGGAGGGGGAAGATAGGAATGACACGAAGGGGGAATTATTGTCTACAGAGAACTTAAGGCCAACAATAAAACCGAATAAAGGTCAGTCTGTTTTTTATGATCATCATGAACCAGCAATTTTTTTTTTTTTAATGTTTGTTTATTTTTGAGAAAGAGAAAGCTCACGTAAGAATGGGGCAGGGCAGAGAGAGACAGGGACAGAGGATCCAAAGCAGGCTCTGCGCTGACAGCAGAGAACCCGATGCAGGGCTCAAATGCACAAACTGTGAGATCACGACCTGAGCCAAAGTCAGATGCTTAGCTGACTGAGCCACCCAGGTGCCCCAAGAACACCAATTCCAAACAATGTAAGCTTTATTACTATTTCATTAATAATATTATTACTAATATTTTATTTCTCCCTGCCAAGGCAGATAGATCCTCCACCAACAGTCCCTGGTGAACCACTGGTATTCAGGCATCGTGCCCTTGCAAACATTTAAGCGACCCCCAAAAGAGAATTAATCTCCTCTTCCTAAACCCTTAATATACATCTGAGTCTCTGACAAGGCTATAAGCACATTAAGGGGAGCTTACCTATAACCCCTAGTACAGACATTCGTGAACACACTTACCCTTCTAGCCAGCCGCGCTTCCAAAGCTTGCCTCAGCTGCGCAGTAAGGTCCTCAGGGAAATGCGCCCAGTGCCAGCTCTACTATGTTGCTACGAGAAACAAACCATCATGCCTTACACTCACCCTTCAGACCAAACTAACTGCATACAGAATATAATTTAAACACCGAAGGTTGGCATTTACAGAACATCATGATCTGGAACATCATTCTAAATCCTACTGCAGTTGACCCTTAAGTGACAAGAGGGTTAGGGACACTGACACCTTACACAGTCAGAAATCTGTGTGACTCCCCAAAAACTGAACTACTAACAGCCTACCAGTGACCAAAAGTTTTACTGATAACCTAGACAGTTAATTAGCATGTATTTTTTATAAGATTATTTTGCTGTATTTACAATAAAGCTAGAAAAAAAATATAAAAACCCCAAAGAAGAAATACATTTACAGTACTATACTGTATACATTGAAAAAATCCACATATTAACTGGACCCGTGCAACTGCTGTTTGAAGGTCAAATGTATTTAACACTCTACTTATACCAAACCACTCATACTCAATGTATTTCTGTCTCTTACATGAGTCTTTTTTGTATCACAGTACTTTGTAATTTACGTCACTGCTAAGCCCTAGAAGGAAACTTAAATAGTCCTATTTTAGTGCTATATATGCAAAAGACACCAAGTACTACTGAATAAAACTATGGACAGTTAATACATAAAAGACTACAATACATTTTTATTATATAGCATTTTATTTTTAAAAAAACTTTATTTCATAGAATACATTTTCACATTAGAGATTCCTACAGTGGGAAAATAACAATTTATTACTTACAGTTTTATATTTGTAGAACATTAGGACAAGTAAAATAAACACATTTGAGGATTAAGTCTCAGTTCAGAATCTGTAATATTTTGATACATCTATAAGGGTACCTCTTCCCTACATGGAATTTTTCTACACTCAGAAGCTCTCCAGGCTCCTCCTCCCAAGCGTTAGAAACGAGTAATGTCAAAGAGCAGGATTTCCTAACTTTAAAATTTTCCTAGGACATGTAACCATTAATAACTGGTATAACAGAGAGGGAAGTTTTCAAAAATTAAACACGGACTGATTTTCTGCAAAGTCTTTTACTTGTGAATGAACAGTCTTTCCCTTTCACCATCCTTCCCAGGACAAACATAGACGTTTGATCAGGTATTGATAGTAATAAAGCTGAATTCCCTTTAAGAATCTGAAAAGCTAACAGGCAAAAGCTCATATGCAATGTTTAGTTATGCTGAGTCTTGTGAGAAGCTGGGAGACAACCCCATAAACTCACCAGAACAAGGAACTCAGTCCCCAAATTACTTGGATACAATTTCTCTCAAACCTTTTCCTCAAAGACTGAATTCTAAAAATAACCAGGCGATTAGGAGAAGAGGTGTGTCTCACCAATGGACTTATCTGTTACTTCCTCCTTATTGTGAGTTCAATGGCATGACAGAGCAGAGGCAAAGAGGTGTACAATCAATTCTCGTGGTATTAAGTCAAAAAGGTCAGAGCTTCCACAGCATGGCAACAGCTTTGCAGATGCCCACATCATGATAGTTGAAATAACACAGCCCAGCAAAGGTTAAAGCTGACAGGGCCAAAACTCCTGCCTTGGCGGTTTTCTGCAAAGCATCTCCGTGAACGTAGTCAGTAACCACTTGTCCAAGGCCCCTAAAGAAAAAAATAACAGTACAAAAGAAAGCCAAACAGCTAACTTGACTGCAAAACAATAATTATCAGGTTCAAAGTACAACTCAAGGTCATAGAATCATAAACCAAAATGAAGGAATCAAGAGTTTCCCAGTAATATAATAAAGACATCTCTATTCTTCAGATTCAATTTTCCAGAGTTACTTCTATCAAAGACAGTAGTTAACTGCCACTCTATATACAAAATCTTGGTTGTTGTTTGTTTGTTTAATTAAAACAAATGCTCCAGGGGCACCGGCCTAGGTCAGTCGGAGAAGCGTGTGACTCTTTGATCACAGGGTAGTAAGTTCAAGTCCCACACTGGGTGTAGAGATTAATAATAAATAAATAAACAAACAAACTTTAAAACAAATGCTCTATAGAATTTTTCATTAATTAAAAAAAAAATTTATGAAGCAGATATTATGTGCCAGAACCTGTTATAGATGTTGAAAGAACAGCAAATAAGACAGCATCCTTGCCTTTATGGAACAGATTCTAGTGAAGGAGAAAATAAATATGTATGTGCTATGAGAAAATATTTTAGAAAGGATGACCTGAATGAGAAGAACCTTCTAAACAGAAGTGACAATGACCTTGGCATCTTTGAGGAATAGTAAAAAGACTAGTGTGACTGGAGGACCAGATCATAACGGAAAGGCAGATCACACAGGGCCCTGAAGGTCATAATAAAAGTTTATTATTTCAGGGGTGACTGGCTGGCTCAGCCCATGGAGCACATGACTCTTGATCTCGGGGTTGTGAGTTTGACCCTCACATAGGGTACAGAGATTACTTAAAGATAAAAATCTTAAAAAAAAAGTCTGAATTTCATATGAAATGTAATGGGACACCACAGACGTGTTTTTAAGTAGGGAGTAACCTAAGTAAGGAGTGACCTAATTTTACTTTTTTTTATTTTTTTATTTTTTTTATTATTTTTTTTAACGTTTATTTATTTTGAGACAGAGAGAGACAGAGCATGAATGGGGGAGGGTCAGAGAGAGACAGGGAGACAGAATCTGAAACAGGCTCCAGGCTCTGCGTTGTCAGCACAGAGCCCGACGCGGGCTCAAACTCAGAGACTGCGAGATCACGACCTGAGCCAAAGTCGGACGCTCAACCGACTGAGCCACCCAGACGCCCCTAATTTTACTTTTTTAATAACAGCTTTAGTGAGATATAATTCACATACCATAAAATTAACACTTTTTAAAGTGAGCAAGCACTATGCCCAATGTGGAGCTTGAACTCACGACCCTGACATCAGGTACCAGGCTCTATCCACTGCCCCAGCCAGGCACGCCCCATAAAATTAACCCTTTTTCAAGTGTACACTTCACTGGTTTGTAGTGTATTCACAAAGTTGTGCAACATCATCACTATTTAATTCTCATCACCCCAAAAAGAAACCCTGCATCCATGAGCTCATTATTCAACAACTAACTTGTTTTCTATTTCTATCTACAGACTTGCCTATTCTATACATTTTATATAAATGAAATCATACAACATGTGGCCTTTTGTGTCAAGTTTCTTTCACTTCACATTTTCAAGGTTCATCAACATTGTGGCACGTACTTGGGTTGTTTTTGCTTTTTGGTTATTGTAAATTACACTGTATGAATATTACTATTCAAGTTTTTGTGTGAGGATATGTTTTCAATTTTGAGGGGTGTACACATAAAAGTGGAATCGATGAGTTATATGGTGACTGTAACTTTTTGTTAGAACGGCCAAACTGTTTTCCAAAGCGGCTCCAACTTCTTAAATTCCCAGCAGACATAGGACGACTCCCAACTTCTCCACATCCTTGAAACACTTGTCATCGCCCATTTTTTTGATTAGAGCCATCCTATTAAGTATGAAGTGGCAGCTCATTGTGGTTGTGATTTGCATTTCTCTAATAAAAAATGGTGTTGAGCATTTTTTCATGTTGCTTATGAGCCATTTGTGTATCTCCTAAAAAGAAATGTAATTTTTCTTTTAAAAAAGACCACCTTGGCTGCAGTATGGTGAATGGAGAGCGCACGTAGCAGAAGAGGGGGCAAGAACAGAAACAGAAAACCAGTTAGGAGGCAAATAAAGTAGCCTCAGCAAGATTGTTGGCTCAACCTAGGCTGGTGACGGGGGAGATGGTGTGAAGTGACAATTTAGACAGGCTATGTTTTGAAGAGGGAACAAACAGAAAGAGCTGATGGACTGGATGTGGGATAAGACAAAAAGAAGTATCTGCAATAACTCCTAGGATTTTTGGCTTGAGCAACTATGATTTAATTGAGTTAGGGAAGAACAGGAAAGGAGGCAGCTTTAAGGGAAAATCAAGAGAGATTTGGGGCGGACAAGAGTGGCTTTTGGCAATGTTAAATTTGAGGTGACTATTACACATTCAAATGGACTCCACTGGTTAGACAAGAGGAATCACAGGACTGCAGATCAAGAAGAGGTCAGATCTGAGCTCGCCTCAGGAAATTAGAGAAATTAAGAAAGGAAAACTGAGCCCAGGATTCAGGGCTTTCTCGTTCACACGTCAGACAAGGGGAGAAGCTGGCATCAGAGACTGAGAAGGTGCAGCTAGTGAGGTGGAGGAAAATGGTGGGCACAGGGTCTACAGAGCCAAAAAAAATTATTTAAGGAGGGGATGGCCAATTAAGTTGAACGGTGCTGAGAGTTCAAGTAAGAGGAAGACCGAGAACAGACAGATAGATTTGGAAAAATGAAGGTTTTGGGGGATATTGGTAAGAATTACTTCAGTTATGTAGTTAGAATAAAAGCCCAATTAATGTGGATTAAAAGAGAATGGATGCTGAGGAATTAATGCACAATTATAGACATTCTTTTAAGTCATCCTGTGTGTATGTGTGTGTGTGTGTGTGTGTGAGAGAGAGAGAGACAGAGAGAGAGAGAAAGAGAGAGAGAGAGAGAAGGAAGAATTAGTAAGGTAACTGAAGAGTAGAATAAAAAATATATATAAATATATTACGTTAGAATTCTTAATCTGACTTTTCGTTGATTTAGATGGATCTCCTGCCAAGAACCACATATTAGAGAAATATTCCTGTACTTGTGATCTAATATTTCATATGCAATGGAATCCTGTATTTTGAAAGGTCTGTAGATTAAAGGGTAATTCCCCTGACCAACCCTAGAAAATTAGGTAAGCAAAATCCCTTGTAATACTAATCTACAAAATCATTCTGATAGATCACTTAACCTTCCCCGGGGTTTAGTGTCCACATCTGTAAAATAACAGGGTTGGTTAAGATATTCCCAAGTCCTTTCAGTTCTAACAACCTAAAAATGCTTCCCCTGCCCACAATATCATGTTGTCCTTATAAAACAACATAAAATGAACTCAAAGATCCCAACTGTTATTTACAAACTTCTCAGAGGGTTCATTAACTTAGAAAGTCTAACAAACTACACTGGATAAAATAAATAGAAGCTGGGAATTCACTCATTCAATAAGTATTTACTTAGTGCGTGTCAGGGACTGCTCTAGGCATTAAATATATATAACAACAAACAAAAACAGCCAAAAGTCTGTTTTCTTGTTTTAAAATGGGCAACCCTTAACTACCGTGTCTAAGGATGCACAACTGAGTGATAAAACCACACTAAAATGTAAGGGAGTGATTACTATAAAAACCAGGATAATGGTTCCTGGTTGGGAGGATGCTGAACAGTTATGACTGAGGTAGAACACAAGGAAGAAGCTTCCGGAGTAGGTGGCAACGTTCAATTTCTTGACCTGGGCAGCATTACCCTTGCAATAATTCATTAAGCCATGGATGTGATTCTTGTAATTTTCTGTATCAGTGCTTTCATTCTAATGAGGGGAAACAAGGAATACACAAAATGATAAATAGATGATACAGTATAGTAGAAGGTAATAAGCACTACTGAGAAAAATAAAACAGGGGAGAGGGATAAGACATACTGGGAAGGACACTATAACTGTGAATAAGTGGTTAGAGAAGGCTTCATTGAGAAGGTGACAGTTCAGATGTGAAGGAAATGAGGAATAAGCCATGTAACTAGAGAAAGAGAGTGTCAGGCAGAAGCAAAGTAGAGTCTTGAGGCCTGGAGTGTCCCTGGAGTGTCCAAGAATTATCATGAGCACCGGTGTGAATGACAGAGAGAGTAGCTGGAAATTCGGGAAGAAAGAGAGCCAGACTACCTTGGGTCGGTAGACCATCATGAGAATTCTGACTTTTAGCCTGAGGAAGGTTAAAGGACTGCAAAGTGTTTTGAGAAGGAGAATGTCTTCATCTGACTTAATATTTTAAAAGGATCACTGAGACTGCTGTGTTGGGAATAGACAGAAGGAGGACCAGTTAGGTGACTACTACTGAAACCAAAGACGATGACCAGGTTTGAGGCATGCACAATTAGAAGAGTGCAAATGCCATTAATTCAGATCGGCAAGAGTGCTAGAGGAAGAGATCTGGGGAGTCGATGAACTCAGTTTTATAACATGCTATATTCAAAATGCCTATTAGACATGGAAGAGAAGACATCAAACAGGCAGGCAGATACACAAATCTGGGCATACAAATACTTTATAGGTTTTAAAGTTGTCTACAGGTCTGAGTATCTCAATCAACTTCTCCCTATCTGCAGTAACGGGACAAGCTCGTGGCAAATAAATTTAGCAACGTAACACTGAAGGGTCTGCTGTACTTGCCAGTGACTATGGAGCGTGAGGGCTGCAGCCAAGGAGTAGTCCATCGCAGAGCTGGGATTCAAATAAGCAGCTGGAATTAGGCCCAGGAGCAAAACACTGACCACCCTCTCACCAGTCCAGTGGAGAGATGAAGCCTTGGAACCAGCTATAAAAAGGAGGGACCAGATTGTAAGAGTTGAAAGGGGAAAACACACATACCTCACATTCAGTATGTGCCACAAAATAACCCAGCTGACAGAATGGCAAATAGTACGCATATGAGACTTAACTGAGCAGAAAGAGAGTAAGATAAAGAAGACAAATGAGAAAGATGCTATCTCCCTTCTTTGACGCTCTTTAGCTCGAGGTGTCACAGTGCCTATTTAAATGCATTAGAAGACTGATCCAATTTGCGGACAGGCCAGAAGATGGATGAACTACCTTTGCAGAACCACCAACCTTGGGCTTTAGTGTAATGGACAGATACTTTACGAATGTAAGTTAATACCAGCAGAGGAATTCCTTTAAAACATTACTCTTTTATTTACACATTCTAATTTTTAGAATTTGAAGGTAATACTAAAAATCCTCCCCCCAAAAAAACCAAACCAGCCAATTCAAAAAGTTCTGATGTGAACTTTTACGATTATGGTCCTTCTTCTGTCCCATTACTTATAAATAGTCCAAAACAGGTATGAACGTGAACATGAAAACTTCTTTTAAATAAGTGAAAAACAAAATAGGCTTTAAACATTTCTTCGGGAGCCTCTATCTTTTTTGGTTACAGATCTCTTTGGGAATCTAATAAAAGGACAGATATTCCCCCAGAAAAATGTACATGGACACATACATTAAAAACCATGTTTAAAACTTCAAGGGCTTGCTTTCAGTCCCATGCACTTTAAATTAAAACCACCCTGCTAAATTTAACTGAACTAAACAAAGGAATGCAGAAACAAAGAATTTTCCAAGACAAAATAACTCTAAAAAGCAGAAAAACTATACCTGCCTAATTTCTCATAATTCAGATGCAACTGTACATAAGTTATTGACTTAAGAATCAAGGGGCGCCTGGGTGGCGCAGTCGGTTGAGCGTCCGACTTCAACCAGGTCACGATCTCGCGGTCCATGAGTTCGAGCCCCGCGTCGGGCTCTGGGCTGATGGCTCAGAGCCTGGAGCCTGTTTCCGATTCTGTGTCTCCCTCTCTCTCTGCCCCTCCCCCGTTCATGCTCGGTCTCTCTCTGTCCCAAAAATAAATAAACGTTGAAAAAAAAAGAATCAAGAGGAATCTTTATCTCTATAAAATACAGATCTTTCCAGACTCTAAAACTGGAAATAATAGTTAACTTACTATTCACTTACAGGTTTTCCATAATATTCACCCCAAAAATGCCATGTGATTTTAGTATCAACCTAAATAAAAATAATTCAGTTAACAGCTATAAATATGTACGACTTTTTAAATTGTCTACTATTCTAAATTACTTGTATATGTTCCTATCAGCTAAATAAGAGTGAGTATATTTTTTTTTTAATTTTTTTTTCAACGTTTATTTATTTTTTGGGGGGACAGAGAGAGACAGAGCATGAATGGGGGAGGGGCAGAGAGAGAGGGAGACACAGAATCGGAAACAGGCTCCAGGCTCTGAGCCATCAGCCCAGAGCCCGACGCGGGGCTCGAACTCCCGGACCGCTAGATCGTGACCTGGCTGAAGTCGGACGCTTAACCGACTGCGCCACCCAGGCGCCCCAAGAGTGAGTATATTTTATAGACCCTTCCTACAAAACTATTTCCTTTAAAAAAAATTGAAATTTTCATAGACTTAGACCAGAAGGGTTCTCTTTCAGTGTAAATGGCATCCTTCAACCATTGTGGCATTGTCTGCCCCAAGGTGCAGGCTAAACAGGTCTTCATCTGACAGAGTTGGACATAAGAATTCACTCCACAGATAGCAAGTCCTACCAAAGGCATGAAAATTACCCAAGACAAAGATGAAAAGAGCCCAAAAAGCAGCAGCAATGAAAGAAAAAAAAAAACATACCATGGTGGTTGGGTGACAGGTGAATGTGCTGTGTTCTACACTGTCCTGGGGTAGGTTGGTCCTGGAGAAATGCTGAGACATAAGCAGGTCTGACTACTGGAATTCGGAGAAACAGAGCTGAGGAAAGAGATATAAGGGAGGTCATAAACATTTCTCCTTTAACAGGAATAACAGACTTTCTAAATGACCATAAGCAAGCTATTTACTCCAAACAGGGGATAACAACTCATTTGTAAAATGAGGACAGTATATATTTCCCTGGATTACTATGAAGTCAGACTAAGTAGCCACTGAAAGATTGAAAAATCAATGAACCACTTATGTAAAAGGGCTTCACGCTTACCAATTTTATAAAGTAAATTATAGGGCACCTGTGTGGCTCAGTTGGTTGAGGGTCTGACTCTTGATTTTGACTCAGGTCATGATCTCACGATTCATGGGTTCAAGCCCCATATGGGGCTCTGTTCTAGCAGTGTGGAGCCTGCTTGCTCACTCTCTCTCTCTCTCTCTCCCCCCTCACCTGCTCGCATGCGCACTCTCTCTCAAAATAAACTTTAAATAAATAAATAAATAAATAGTAAATTATAGTTCCTTTCTCTTTCCATTTATTCATCTGTTCATCCACCAAACATTTACTGCAGGTAAAAGCATGCTCTTCATTGGAGCAAGAGACAAGACAGTCTTTGTCCTCAAGGAATTCAGTCTAATTTAGGAAGTACATCTATTACCATCTTCCTTTTCAAGATCCACTCAGGTACCCCTACACTTGTACTCTTGAACCTATCCCGTTCTGTCCCCTTTTTGATCCTGTCTCTTGGTTAAAAACTAGACCTAGTTCATGCAATGCCACCACTTACTAGCTGTGAGGTGATGAGCAATTAAGTTAAACAGCCTCTCTAAGTCTAAATGTCCTTATCTGTAAAATGAAAATAGTAGCACTTACTTCATAATACTCCACTGAAAATTAATATATGAAAGGTGCTTAGCATAATTCCCAGAATGTCATAATTACTCAATAAGAGGTAATTTCTCTCCTGTGTCTTTCACCTCTCCTTCCTTCCTATTGGCCATTTCCAACTATGCTTCTTTATTTTTTTTTAAATATAATTTACTGTCAAGTTAGATAATATACAGAGTATACAGCGCGCTCTTGGTTTCGAGGGTAGATTCTCATGATTCATTGCTTACATCCAACACCCAGTGCTCATCCCAACAAGTGCCCTCCTCAATGCCCATCCCACATTTTCCCCTCCCCCTCCTGCCTCCCCCATCAACCCTCCGTTTGTTCTCTGTACTGTATCTCAGTTTGTAATTATTTTTTTCCTTCCCTTCCCCCATGGTCCTCTGTTAAGTTTCTCAAGTTCCATATATGAGTGAAAACATATATGTCTTTCTCTGACTGACTGATTTCACTTAGCATAATACCCTCCAGTTCCATCCACACTGTTGCAAATGGCAAAATTTCATTCTTTTTCATTGCCAAGTAGTATTTCATTGTATATATATGCCACTGCTTCTTTATCCATTCATCAGTTGATGGACATTTGGGCTCTTCCCATAATTTGGCTCTTCCAATTATGCTTCTTTAAAGTGTTGGCTAAATCACCTCCACTTATTCACTTCCCTATCATTCTTCAACTCTGAAACTTATTGTCATCCCTACTAAAACTGCTTTAAGTTGCCAATGGTCTCCATGTGATCCCATCCAACAAACACCCTTTAGTCTCCACCCTATTGGACCTTTCCTCTCTTCTATTCTGATGAACTCTCTTCTAGTCCTCCCTTTGATTGTCTGACATCCTGTATCAAACTCCTCCTACTTTCACTCTTAACGTTTTCCCAACTTTCTATCATCTGCCCATTGCTCTCCTCATGTCGTAAGACCACCCTTGGCCGTTATGTCCACTCAGCTTATTCCACCCATAAGCTGATGACACCCAATTCTGTATCTGCAACCCTGCTATCTCTCCAGAGTTTCAGAAGTGTGAGTGCCTCCTGGGTCTCTGCCCTGAGATATCCTACATGATCCTCAAACTCACCATGCCAAAAATTACAATCATCCTTCAACTCACTTTCTCAACCAAACTCGTCTTCCATTTGCTTGTTCGCCACTTTATTTAATAACATCCCAGCCACTCTTTAACCTAAACCAAAAATCTGCAAGTCATGTAAAATTTCCCTCCCTAAATTATCAATCACCAAATGATACTGATGTATCTCCTCAACATTTCTTGAGATAATCTGCTCTTTGTTTGTACTACTTCCAACAGTGTCCTATCTCATCTCCCTGACGTGTGTCCTAGCCGGTCCCATCTCCTATGATGGCCATCTACCACAGTGTTACTCAAGCGATCGATTTAAACTGCAAAATTCTATGTCAAATCTTTCAATGGTCCCCTTCAGAGCAGGTAAATGCACACTCCTTATCAAGACAAGTTCTTCCATGATTTGATTCCAGCTCACCTTTCCAGATTCATCTCTCATTGCTCACATTCAGTTTCATGCACTAATATCTTGTTTATTTACTCTCCTACTTCACATTCCTACACCTTCATCATTACTTTAGCTCATTCCAGTAGCTCCAACTGTAATGTCCTTCGTCCTGTGGCCTTCCTTATCCTCAAGACGCAAATATAGGACACACTTCCTTCAGGAACCAAGAGAGGGTAACCTTTCCAAAACATACAGCTAAATATGTTCTTCCTCTGGACTACCATAATAATTTATGTACAGTACAACAGTTCGTGCTTTATGTTAAGTTATGCTTACGTGTGTTTTCCGTATAAAAATGAAAACCCTTCGAGAGCAGGAACTATGTTTTATTCACATCTGTATCCCAATCCTACTACAGTGTCTGGTTGAATACAAATGCCCAGTTGAATGATTATCAAGTTGATCTCCCGACCCCTATGCCAACTCCGGGTAAATGGGCAAGACCAGGCATTGGCACTTAGAGCCTAACACACTTTTCCAATGCAGGGTGGGTGCATTCTACGGACATTGTATGGGGAGAAAAAACAGAACTCTTATGAATAGCTTCAGTAGGACCGTAACTTCCAGGAGCTCTCTTTCAGATTATCCATCCCCACGTCAGCCCTGAGCAGGAGTGATAACGCGCTCGGGAGAACGTCTGGGCGCGTAGGCAACAGTGATTACCGCCATGGTTTCGACAGAAGCCAGACGGGCAAACGGAATGGAGGGATTCCCTGCTCAAGAGGCCTCGTCGCCTGGAGGCAAATCCTCACCGCACTCCCTTCCCTGGCTGGAGACTGTACTAAGAACCTCCGGCTGCCAGGACCCCTCACCTCGGCCTCCTTGCGCACCACACAGGACACCCAGCCGCCAGAGATTCGCCATCTTTCTCCCAAAGGTTCAAGGTCACCCAGCAACCCGGAAGCAGTCACTCTATTACTCCCACCCCTCGACAACGAAAGAAAACAAGAAACAGGAAAATGCCTGGTGAACCGGAAGTCGGGAGCTGGCGCGCGTCCGCCGCGCATGCGCACACACGCTCGTAAGAAGGCCGGGAGTTCCAGGTGGACAATGGCGGAGCTGGGTGAGGCGGACCAAGCGGAGTTGCAGCGCCTGGTGGCAGCCGAACAGCAGAAAGCGCAGTTCACGGCACAGGTGCGAGGACAAGGACCGCGGTGGAGAGAAAGGAGGCTGAGGCTCAGGTTGACTTTTCAGGCTCTTTACTCAGCCCGCGAAGTGACTGCCGCTAGAAAAAAACTAGCAGAGCTCTGCCACCTCGCTACGGGGAGGCTGCCCAATGCTCGTTCTTGCTGCGCCCGGTTCTTCTCGGAAAAGAAATGAGCATGGCCCTCCAGGCCCTGGTGACCAGTAGTGCTCGGGTGCCTGTTCGGCAAACCCGGCGTGGGGGAAAGAGAAAGTGTAAAGCAGAGGAGAAAGGTCGGGCGACGCCAAGGTCACCGGAAACTAGTTTGGTGGCGAGCTCTCTGGGCTTGGCATTCGGAAGGTCTGGGTTCTGATCCTGCCTCTGCCCCTTACAGGCCACGTACCTCTAGGCAAGACACCCACCCATATGGGTCCTGGTTTTGCAGTCGCCTGCTGCCTCACTGGATTGTAAAGACCATATGCGATAACGTATTTGAAAACGACAAAGTAGTAGAACATTAATGGAGAAAGGTGGACTCTGAAGTAGTCAGTGTGGACTGTAGTTTAGAACTAGTGTTTTGGAGCTCTTTCGCCACCGTTTGAAACCCGGCCTGGTCGCTTACTAGCAGCAGGACCACTCCCAGTATGGCTTATTGCTTAACCACGTCTCAGACTGAGAGGACAGTCACACTTTAGGACCGCAGACAGTATTGACTGAGTACTCAGCATCCCAAAAAGGACGCCCTCAGTAAATGGTTAAAGAACTGCTCTGTAAGGGATAGATTTGGAGTGAGATGAATGCAGTGGTTTGGGGGACATTCATTGGTACCATACCTTTCCAGCTTACACTGGAGCTAATTGGGAAGATAAAAGATACTCACCCTGCCTGAAAATTTACAATCTGATTAAGGACTTAACACAGTTGTAAAAAATAGACCGTGGCCTTCAAGGAGGTAAAAATTTGAACTGTGTTGAAGAATGGGAAAAATCTTTAGGGAGGGCATTCCAGGAATATTAAGGGTCGAGTATGCTATGCATGTACTTCATGGAAGCACAACAGGTTAGTGGTTAAATAAGGGAGTGCCCTGAGTGGCTGAGAGGAACTGATGCATTAAGCAAACACAGGGGTGACGTGATGGAAAGTAATTTTTAATCACTAAAGAGAAAAACAGTAATGGAGAGAATAAAGGATTATTGCAACGTAAGGACAAGGATCTGGGCCATACTGGTGACAAGTTATGAAGTGAGGAAAGAGGGGAGCCCATGGTTTGTTGATTGAATGATTCCATCAGGTGATAGAAAATGAGAAGAATGGGAAGGAAATAAAGTTGGCAGAGTTAGACCTATATGCAGACATCAGTGGTTATTTTCTTTCTTCTTAGGTGCATCACTTCATGGAGCTATGCTGGGATAAATGTGTGGAGAAGCCAGGGAATCGCCTAGACTCTCGCACTGAAAACTGCCTC
Source organism: Herpailurus yagouaroundi (assembly GCF_014898765.1). Taxonomy (NCBI): domain Eukaryota; kingdom Metazoa; phylum Chordata; class Mammalia; order Carnivora; family Felidae; genus Herpailurus; species Herpailurus yagouaroundi. Next base: position 4,620,459 of record NW_024412402.1, on the reverse strand, counting down.
TCTAGCTGTGTGGACCGCTTCATTGACACTACTCTTGCTATCACCAGTCGCTTTGCCCAGATTGTACAGAAAGGAGGGCAATAGGCCATCCCTTGGGAGAATGACAGAAGAAACAAAGGACTTGTTAGAGCAGATTGATGGGCCACTGGGGGAAGGTCGGCAGCCCATTGTCAGGTGAACTTGAGGCTGTTACCAAGCCTGTTGGTGCTAAAAAGTCACAGATCAAATGTTCAAAAAGTGAAATTTATTTATTTGGAATTCAGAAATTCCATGTTGTATCACAACAGTTGCTCAATAAATGTGAATTCTCCAACTCTTTTTTTTTTAACCCCATTTTAGGATTTAATATAGAGATCTCTGATGGGCAGGAACACTAGAAACAAGTGTGTTCCAAGACCAGTAGTGCAAATGAGATCTTGGGTTTTGAAGGGCCATCCTAAACCACTAATTAAGGGGGCTAGAAGAACCATCAAAACCTTAGCCTAAGGTATAGAAGAGAAATTGGGGTTGAGAAGGGTGAAGAACAGAAAACAGCTTTATTGCTTATACATGACCAAGAAAAGGTAAACATGGCAAAAAAAAAAAAAAAAAACACCAAAAAAACCAAAACAGGCAAGATGTGTATTCTTGGGATAGAAATAGGCCTGCTAGTATGGGAGAAAGGGAAGGTCAAGCCCAAAACAGAACCATCTTCCTGGAGATGCCTTGTTCCACTGGCCCATCTTCCTGAGTCTGTGCTAAAATCAATACTTTTACAGCACAGAAACAATGCTTCAAAAAAATACATGAAGACTCCTTCCAACAAAGATTTCACTTACTTCAAGAACAAAACAATTGCTTTAGGTTAAGAGGTAGTAATTACAGACGTCCTGCCCTCCCACCTGTGGGCCCCCACTAATCCCAAAGTAAAAATATACGCCATGGAACAATGACAGTTGAGTACCAAAGTATTAATATTTCAAGTAAATATCCTCAAAGGTAGCACCTGCTTATAATCAAGGGATGAGAACCTCTAGCCAACCATGTATTTTGTGACTAAGCACTTTATTAGAAATCTGTTCTGGAAAGAACAAATTTAGTAGTTAGAACCACAAAGTATTACCACCTCATGGAATGTTGTTATAGTTCTATTCTATTGCTGGTGTCTTAACACTGTCATGCTACCATGAAGTATTTCTGTATTCTACATGGGGAAGGTAAGGCCAGGAAGGTTAACTTACCTGTTCAGACCTCATAACTAGTTAGTGGCAGAACCAAGACCAAAAGTCTGGGTTTTCAAGTTTTCTACTCAGCCGATGAAGTGACAACCAGGAAAAACAATGTCACTTGACATTCCGTGATAATGAAAAAACTCACCTGTGTTCTACCAGCTTTTTTTCAGTGATATTTTGTTTTTTTTAAGAATTAACAGTAGGGATCACAGTATAGAGCAAAGGGAAATAATACGGTCTCTGCTTGGTGCTTTAATCAGAAGGCTGACTGGGAAGAAGTGGGTGCATCCCTGAGAAGCCTGTTTCATTTTGGAACTGATTCAACATAACTTCAGGGAAAATCTAAAGTTCATTAATAGATTTAGAAATGAACAAGGAAGATAACATTTAAATGGCAGTTGCAACCCTGAATCCTGTTCAGAGCACCATTAAACAGCATGACCAATTCCTAACTTTATCCCATTTGGTTGAGGATTAAGACAACCGAAGAAAGAATTTTGAACACAAGGCCATTTAGGCAATCGACAACAAAGGAAGTAGAAAACCATTTACTATCCAATTACCATGTTTAGGGGTATACTGAGTGTAGCCACAGACCCTGTCCAGCAGAGAAATTTGACCAAAAAACCCTAGTCTCATAACAGCGGTCTATGGATGTTAGGAAGGAAAAATATCTTGTTCTTATACATTTTTTCTCATTAAATAAACTGGACCATATCAAAGGGGCCAAATACAGAAAGATCAAAGCACCAAGGCTGAAGACACAAAAAGTTAAGTCCTGGCACCTGCTATATAAAGATAGCAACACGATGTTCCCTTACAGCATTCTACACAGCACCGGTTCCAATCCACCTCTCGATCCCAACCCTTGCCCTTCCCCAGATTCAACATTCCAATTGGTGTACCCAGGTCATTACTGGGTTCAGCTTTCTGGGTCCTTTAATTTGCTGTATATGCACTCTACCCTAAATGTGATTAATTGCAAAAAATAATCTCTTCGAGAAAACTTCATAACAAAATACCAGATTCCCTATTAACAGTAAGAGGATCAAGTTTAACAGGCCAAAACAAGACAAGTCTGGCAGAACATATATAGATGGCACAGGACAGCTCTGACCTCAGGGCCCCTGTGCTGGGCAATAGAGTCACTGGCAAAACCCCAAGGTGACAGAGCTGCAAGTAACCAGTCAGATGGGCAAATGAAGAATGTTTCTTTCTCATTTAGTCATCCTCGGAACTCTCTGCAGACCTTTCATCTGTAGCCACTTTCCAATTTGTGCGTTTGTTTGTCCTCTCCTGTATTTCATTGTTAACTACAGGGATGTGGACTTTTTTCTCTCTCTTTTTCCTTTTGGTTTTCTTAGTGTCTCTTTCCTCGCCTTCCTCAGAACTGCTGGATGCGGAATCATCGGACTGGGAAGTATCACTTTCTGCATCCAAGAATAAAGCAGGTTTCTTGAGCGACTTTTTCCTGGATTTTTTCTTGCGCTTATGTGGCTGTTTCCTTTTCCCGGTACTAGAAGCCCCCATTTCTTCTGAAAACTCACTTGAGGAATCTGCTGTTACATCTGTGGCTTCCTTTTTGCTTTTCTTCTGTTTTTTGTGTGACTTTTTTTTCTGCTTTTTTTTGTGGGATTTCTTTGACTTCTTGTGTTTGTGAGACTCGTGGGTAGATGATTTTACTTGGGGAGATGTTTTTTTTCCATTGGTAATATCTTGCTGGTCACTACTAATAAAAAAGAGAAACTGCTTTACTATAGGAAATAAAAAGTCTATTAATATTTTAGTATTCTACACTCTAGATAGAAAGTTGGGGTTAACATCTGAATTTTAAATAAGAGCTTTGACATAGGGTTACTATGAGACTATCACTCTTTTTGTTTTCTCATTTTGTTTTCTTAAAGATAAATTCTCATCTGTCACCTTGAGTTACTGTATGGAATACTATGTAGAAGAACCTAAATGCTATGTATATGCAGAACATCAATCAGGAAACGGCAAAATACCAAGTATCTCCAAACTAAATTGCCTATTATTTTCTGGTTACATTTCTAATGGCAAATGTTATCTCCTTTATAAAATTAGGAACCCACGGCACCTGGGTGGCTCAGTTGGTTAAGTATCCGACTTGGTTCAGGTCATGATCTCACGGTCCGTGAGTTCAAGCCCCGAGTCGGGCTCTGTGCGGACAGCTCAGAGCCTGGAGCCTGCTTCAGATTCTGTGTCTCTCTCTCTCTCTCTACCCTTCCCCTGCTAATGCTCTGTCTCTCTGTCTCAAAAATAAATAAAAAACATTTTTAAAATAAATAAATAAAATTAGGAACCCAATTTATAGTTCAGATTTGGAATAGTATTACTTGGTATTGGTTCACTTGGTTTCTAACTTTTTTTTCAGTAAGCCTATTTGCCTTACCTGTCTGTTTCAAATTCTTCAGGGTATAACTCTTTGTAACCGCTGTGACCCCATCTGTAAGATGACACAGATATTATATGTATTGTTAAGGCAATACATACATTTCTTTAAGTTAAAAAAAAATTAGACAGACTTACGAGTGCACGCATAGACAGGCATACAGAACAAAGAAAACACCATAGAGCCAACCCCATCTTCAAGCTCAGTAACTTAACTGGCTACATTTTCTGTACTGCACACTATCATTTTAGACACAAAGGATTCTTTTGTCCATTTGTAAGAGAACTTGCCATTCTCAAGAACTCTTTTACTCTCCTCTTTAGCTGTGAAATACTTCTCCAAAAACAACTCTTAACATAATGCGGTCTATATTGGGACAATTGTTTTTTACAGAGCAATTTTACTAAGATGCAATTCCTATACAATAAAATTCACTCTTCTGAAGTGTACAATTCAGTGGCTTTTAGTATATTCAGAGTTGTGCAACCGTCACCACTATCTAATTTCAGAACACTCTCATCACCCAAAAAGGAACTCCATCCTCTAGCACTAACTCTCCATTCCTCCCTCTCCTGTAGCCCATGGCAACCACGAATCTACTTTCTGTCTCTATGGATTTGCTGATTCTGGACATACCATATAAATAGAATCATGTAATAAGTGGCCTTTTGTGTCTGGTTTTTTCCACCTGTTTCCAAGCTTCATCCATGTTACAGTATATCAGTACTTTATTCCTTTCACCGTCAAAGAACATCACATTAGTCCCCCCTTATCTACAGTTTTGCTTTCTGGAAGCAGATCGCCCTCCTTCTGTCATATTGTCAGAGGTCAGCAGCAGCCTAACGCTACATCAAAATGCCTACATCATTCCCCTCACTTCATCTCATCACATAGGCATTTTATCATCTCACATCATCACAAGAAGAATGATGAATACAGTATTAATGAAATATTTGACAGACCACATTCACATAAATTTTGTTACAGTATATTGTTACAATTGTTCTATTTTTAGTTATTGTAAAGCTCTTACTGTCTCCAATTTAGAAATTAAACTTCATCAGGGGCACCTAGGTGGCTCAGTCGGTTAAGCATCCGACTTCAGCTCAGGTCATGATCTCATGGTGTGTGAGTTTGAGCCTGGGGTCGGGCTCTCTGCTGTCAGCACAGAGCCCATTTCAGATCCTCTGCCCTGCCTCTCTGCCCCTCCCCTGCTCGTGCTCACTCTCTCTCTCAAAAATAAATATTTAAAAGCTAGAAAAAGAAATTAACTTTATCATAAGTATGTATGTATAGGAAAAAACATAGTATATATAGGGTTCAGTACTACTGACGGTTTTAGGCAACCACTGGGGATCTCAGAACATATCCTCATGGATAAGGGTGGGGACTACTGTACCACATTTTGTTTATCCCTTCATCAGTTGACAGACATTTGGGTTTCCACTTTGGGGCCATTATGATAATTATGCTATGAACATTTGTGTGCAAGTTTTTGTAGGGATAATTAATTTTTAAAAGTATATACTCTCAAGTCAGATATCATTAATGGTCACAAGAATTTAGTTACAAACCTGTCTGGCATATTAGCTTCATAATCATATAACTTCTTATTCCAGGATTTAGCCTTAAGAAAGTCATCTTCCAGTGCCCCAGAAATTTCAGTCTTTGGCCTCCAATAGTCTCTTTGACTTTCTTCATCAAAACCATCACTACGCATCCGGCTATAAGGAAAAACAGAAGAACTTTTATATTTGGAAGCAATCTGCAAGGTTCCTTTATGGAATGTCATACACAAAACCCACTGAACAAGCTAAGGGGAAAACAACCACCTGATAATTAGTATTAAAAAAAAAAATGTAAAAAGTCATGATCTGTTCTACTGTCTAAGTCTGTACACTTATCCAGGGAAAATCTGACCATTACTACCCATCCTATTGCAGAATACAGACAAAAATGACTTATGGACTATGGCACGCTGTAGCTCGCTCACTGATTCTCAAGTAGGAGGGCATGCAAAGAAGGAGGCTGAGAATAATCACAGCTGGTGACAATTTCCAACTACTCTGGAGATTTCAGAATCTCCAGGGAAGGTTTTCCCTTCCTCGAAAACCAGCAACCTTCTGCACTGAGGTCGTAGTAACAGTAGGAACAAGGCCTAACCCATGAGGATGCTGGGGTAGAAAACCAGTTGAGAACCATTGACAGAGCCTGTGCTTACAAGGTCCACTAACAAGTCACTCCGCAAGCTAACTAATTATCAAAAATGTTTAAGGGCCGCCTATATGCTAGGCACAGTTCTAGCTGCTAGGAATGTAATAGCAAATGAGACAATCAGAATCCTGCCCCTAAAGAGATTATGATTTAAAGATTTATTAGACCAGGACAGGTATTAATAATTCACTCTAAAAATAGTATTTTGTTCCTGGAAATGCCTCTTGGAATTGAAGAAGCAATACAAGACAAACCATCATCTGCACTAACTTCTAAACTCTCAAAGGACCATCTTTAGAAAGGAAACATTTTATCTGCAAATATCTGCAAAGATATTTATTTTTATATTGAGACCATGCCTTCTTTACCTTGGAGACCCCAAATACTTTCTTGTTCAAAGTCCTTCACATACAGCCAATCCTGAGTTGTACGTACTCCAAAGCCTGAGTACTCCGCAGGCACACTCACTCTCCTTAAATATCTCATATATTGTTTCCCTGGGTGGCTTTAGAAATTAGCATTATTAGTATAGTCATTTTTCATATACACAGCTCTACACTAACAGGCATATGAAGCCCAAGAGATGTTCCCAATACTCAGACATTCCTATACCTCCATAGATAAGACAACTAAGCCTGTATTATCCTTTATACTCAACACTGAAACTATTTAGAAGGTAATGTGAAAGGCTGTGTGACTTGGTGAACACAACAAGGAGATGGGGTAAAGAAAAGGCTCACAGAGCATCTAAGACTAACAGAGGAAAGGAGTGAATGATAGCTTAAGTGACTGTAAGTTACCAACAGTAAATCTTAAAAGCCACCAAGCAAGGTCAGAATACACAAAATCCTTAACTTTTAAAGTTGTTCAAGGTAGAATTTTGGAATTCAGTACCAAGAATTAAGCCATATGTATCATAGCCACTATCTTTATGCGTGGGTCTAGATTTATGAAAGAAGGAAGGCTTAAAGATTCACAGAACTGAACTCATCTATCTTTAGCGAACTAAAATGCTTTTAAGTGAAAGTTAATGGTTCTAAAGAAGATCAGAATTATTTTGGTTCTGAGAGCTGCAATTTCACCTTGAACTACTGGGTAACATTTTCCTTTTGGTTCCCCGGTAGGCATCTTCCATCTGTTTCTCCAGTTCTCTTATTTTCCACATATCTGACTCCTCCTGAATCTACATTTTTTTTAAAGAAAAGAAATACAAATAAATGACTAAAAATAACATTTTACATCAAAGAAAAGTAACTGACAAACACTCTGCACTAATTATTGCATTACAGGTTGGGTTATAACCAGGAACCTGGGAAACAAATTCAGGATTTCTAGAGTGGTTAAATAACCCGACCCAGTGAATCTCAAATGTTCTGCAGCCACACAAGAACTTTTTAACCCCGCACAGACACACCTATCACCTTACTAATTTTGCAATTATGCCGCAATTATCAAATGATAATCCTTTCTGTTTCAATTAGTCACCAAGTTCTTGGGATTCTATCTCCTAAATTCCTCTTCATCCCTACAGTCACTGTTTTCATGCGAACGGCTCATCATCTCTCACCTGTAGCACTGCAATTGCCTAACTGGTGTCTCTATTATTTCACTCCATCTGATCTATCCCCTACCCAGCTAACTAATCATCTAAGATACAAATACAAATTAAAGACTTTGATGGTTTCATTATAATTTAGAGGAAAAAGCGTCACAAGCCAACTCTAACTTACCACTCAAGCTTTATCTTCCATCACTACCCCATGGCCCCGCCCCCCCCCCCCCCACATTTTGAAAGCACAGTTTATTGCCAAGCCCCAAGTGCTTCATGCTCCTTTTTGTTGCCATGTGAGTACATGATGTTCCTTCTGTCTGGAATGATCTTTTACACATGGTAAAGTTTAACCTGTTAAACGAGAACTAATTCAAATATCATCAGCAGCTCAAATGCCACCCATTCTATGAAGCCTTTCCTAATTTCCCAAGGCAGATTTCATTATTCATTCCTCAGTGCACTGAAGCACTTTGTGTATGTCTCTATTACAGTACTTATCAAATTGATTATAATTACCGATTTTATTCACCTTTGTATCTCCAAACTGCCAAAATAATGCTTGGCACACTGTATGCCTTCAATAAATGTTGAGTAATAACCAGATTGTACCTCTTACCTTATTGTGAGCATCTGTATGCCGGATGACATTCCTCAGGAGGACTTTCCCCAGTGGAACCCGGGACATTCTTCAATCTGAAATTAATCAAGACATAACACTTAATAAAAATAATTCCCTTTATTACCTTCTCTTTTATTACAATATTATAAGGAAGCACGAGGTAAAGAAAAGATCACTGAACAAGAAGTCAGAAGTCCTAAGGGGTAGTTTTCCCTTTACCATTAAAAGAAGAAAAATGTCTGACCACACTAATATGAAGATGAATGTAACTGAGATAAATGTACGTCGAAGTTCTTTTAAACTGCACAAAGTTATGTGCTTTCAAGAGCACCATTTTATTTAATCTTCAACACAATCCCATGTTTTATATGAGGCAAGCATCTTCATTCTTATTTTGTAGGTGAAATTCCCTTAAGCCATAACTTGCCCCAGGCCAGATTGCCCAAGGCAAACCAGGTGCAGATTAGAAATCAACTGTGGAATCCCCAAATCAGTTCGTCATGAAGCAAATATCTAGATTTGAGACTATCAGGGACCAGCAAATGTCAACATTTGACATCAAATGCAGAGAGGCCCTAAATTTCTCCACTCAGGAGAATTTTACTTTCTAATTTGTACAGAAGCCTCCAAAATACAGATGACAAGGGTATCCAGTGTGTAGCTAGCAGCGGTTTTGTGCAACCACCCCACCGCTCACTCACCCCTCGATCCTGAGGAAATCAGGCATCTTGCTAGTGTGAGACGAAGAACCACTCCATTACAAGATCTCCTCCGACCCAGGAAGCCAAGGAGTCAGGGCTCAAAGGCAGCTCTGCAGCTTCACCCGAGTCCTTCGTGAAAACGCAGCCTTCCCACCGGTTATTCTGCCCTCACCCGCGGCCCAGGCCACCGCTGCCTTGCCCCCAGCCCAGACCGACAGGAAGATCTCTTTCCGGACTGAGGCCGGAGTCTGCGCCGGCGCGGAATCCGGAGGGCCGGGTTGACGGGGCATTCCCCGCTCACGCTCCTCTGGGACGGACCCGGGGGTTGGGCTTCGCTCTCCCGAAAGGATGGGGAGGCTCTGGACGGGTACAATCCTCGACTGGGCCCCAAGAAATACCTAGAGTGCCCGAAGGGGGGGTTGAAGCTTCCAAGGGGAAGTCAGAGAAAATACCCCCATCTCTGTCACCGGGATCCCTGCCCCCCAGCGGCCACGGAGCTCCCGGTAACCTTCCCTCCAAACGCCCTCCCCATACAGACACACACAAACACACCCATACCGTGCGCCGCAGCCTCGCGTGGCGGGGATTGGGGAGGGGGGAGGGGGAGGCCTGGGAGACAAGGGAGCGGACTTCCGTTCCAGGCCGGAAGTCGTGCTCCTGAGAAACTCTTCCCACCAACAGGAGACGCGGAGACTCCCACAAGGAGAGTTTCCAGGATCCTCTAGAGATCGAAAGGTGCGGAAGGGAGGCGGGCGCCTTCCTGGAAAAGAAGTGGGTCGGGCTCAACTGAAAAGCAAGAAGGAGGAGATTCCGGAACTAGATGTAAAAGTCCTTTCTGCCTGGAGCTTTCCGGACCCAATTAGATGTTGGACCCGGTCTGGTTACCCTGGTAACAGGTGTCGCTGTTTGTCAAGGAACCGAGAGAGGAGGTGGGTTCGCCGACCTCTGGAGTGATTGTCCTTTAGTTAAGCTTCCCATTTAGTATAACCCTACTAAAAAAAAAAAAAAAAAAAAAGAGTTTAACCCTACTATAGTATTCGGAGAACCCAAACCTCCTCTTTGCCTCCTTCTGTGGCTGCTGTGGGACGCCTCTCCAGTGGGGGAGGAGGGCAAGGGAGGTGATCTCTAGACACAGATGGTGTATTATTACTCTCATACAGTGTTAACGAAGTGTCCCAGTTTCTCCATATTAATTAATTCTCACAATAACCTATGACATAGGTATTACCGTCATTTTGAGGAGAGTTAACTGATGTATATAACCTAATTGCTCAGGGTCACACACCTAAGTTAAGTGATAAAGCTAAAATGGGATCTAGGCATTCCGGCTCCAGCTTTGCCTAAGCTGGAGGAAGCTATGAGGATGTCTCCTGTGGCCCTCACCCCACACACACCTCTGGCAGTTTCAGGACTGGATAGGCACCGGTCAGCCAAAACCCAGGTATTGGAACAAGAAAATCACCCGTAATCCAGACTTTCAGTGACTACCCTCAGCACTTGAGAGGGTCTAGGCAGAGGTAAGGACTTGATATCTGAGACGACAACCTGAGAACTTTAAGAAGGGGTGCTAGATAATTAGAGAATAAGGAAAAGAAAAGTGGTGCTGATCCACAATTTGTTAGACACAGGTGCTGACTTCACCCAAACAAGACCTGTTCTTCCTTCTCCAAAAGAAGAATCACTACACAGACCTTTTTCCCCTTAAGTCATATCTTTCCACAGACTTAAGAGGCCTATTCACCTCAATCATGGAGTCTTCCTCAAAGGGTCTGCTCACCCAAGTTACTCAGTTCTGGAACCTCCTAGACGATCTGGCTGAAAGCAACCCTGAGGGCTACGAGAAGTTTATTCAACAGCAGCTGAAAGAAGGGGAACAGCTCTGTGCCGCCCCAGAACCATGGCTCTGTCTACAAACCAGGATCCTGGTACGTAGAGTTGGTTCCCAGGGATGGGAGGTCTTGACTGAAATAATCCTGGAATAATCAGACAATAACTTACCTTTAGCTATTGCGACTTTAAGAAAACTCGAGGGAAACTACCACTCTAAATGGAGAGTGAAACAGTGTGGAGGATCATGCTGAAGGAGTAAGAATGGGAGGTTCCCACTGGATACATTTTGGAGATCTCACAATAAGCCATTTTCTACTAGAATAAAAAAAAGTAAAATGATTTAACAGAGAATCATAGAGTTGGAGGTTTTTCACCTAAAAAGAACTTAGTTGGCTGAGAGGTAAGGAAGTGGTGAAATAACGTCAAATTCACCTGGAATAGCTGCTTGGATCAGTGCCCCCTCCTTCCTCCCAGTTCCTCTGGCAGTGGCAGCTGTATATGGAAGGAAAGTCGGTAGCTTGGAGGAAATCAGGTAACAGTACAGTTTCTCAGACACAGTTTTATTTTTTTTATGGTGAAAAATTTAGATTTAGCTAGCTGGACTCAGTTTAGATGATCCCAATTTTGTTGGCAGCATCCAAAGCATCATAGTCAGGAGCCAGTCGAACATACGCTTTCTTTTCCCCATCGGGCCTGATCAGGGTGTTGACCTTGGCCACGTCAGTGTCATAGAGCTTCTTCACAGCCTGTTTGATCTGGTGCTTATTGGCCTTGACATCCCCAACGAACACAAGTGTGTTGTTTTCTGTTTTCTTCATGGCTGGCTCAGTAGTCACGGGGAAAGACTGGTCAAGCTTGTTTCTCCTGGGGGCTCTGTTAACGAGGATATTCGGGTTGCCTTTGGAGACGCGGTGTCTTGAGCCATTGGAATGTAGGTGATGTGCGGATCTCCTTTGTTTTAATGCCCCTGGATGCCTTTCCCTACTGCTTTCTTGGCCTTCAAAGCCTTTACTTTGGCCTCGGCATTGGGAGGGGCAGGGGCTTCCTTCTTCGCCTTAGGTGCCATCTTCGTGAAAGGGCTCAAACACAGTTTTAATACACAGAATGGCTATTTTGGAGCATAAAATTATCTGAGTTACCTTTAGGCTATGATTAAAAAAAACAACTAGGTTTTGAGATGTGAAAAATTATTTGCTTTTTAGAAACCAAAGGAAAAAATACTTTTCATCAACCTGTGTCAGTGGAAAAGGATCCCAGCTCCGCAGTCAAACACTCATCCAGTACCTCTAAGTATTGGCAGACCAGAAGATAGGTCTGAGACATCAGGTACATAGAATTATGGGAGATTAAGCATATTTTAAAAACTTTATTGGGAATAAGCATGTACCAGATTTTACTTGGTAAAAGGCAATATAAGTAAAATATTTTATTTGGTTGTAATGTAGTTAATAACTAATAAGCACTTTTATTTATATAAATGTGGTTCAATTTTTCTAATAATAATCCATATAAAATGCCCAGAAATGCCCTAATGGAGAATTTGTGTATATAGCAACTGTGTGATTACATCTGAAAAATACAGGAGTACTTTATACTTTGTAGTTTTATCAGGATTATGGCTTAATAAATTAACTGACAGTACCATTAGTGAAATGAGTAGTCTTCATTTCACACCCTCTGAATTACACACACAGATGTTTATACAGTCATCGATGTGGCCTACAATCCTGATGTTCTCCAGGCAGCAGAAAAGGACCAAGTGAAAAAAGATCAATTAATACAGATGGCCATGAAATGCATTGAGGAAAAACTCCAATTCACTCTCTCACACTCTTACAGCATTACTAACTTTAGAATAAAAGGAAGCATTCAAAGGATGGAACAAAATCTGTTGAGAATGCAAACTGACCCCACAGATTTAAGAGAGAAAATGAAAAAGGGTAAGTTAAGAAATGTAAGTGGAAAATTTAACTGATTTAAAATTGTTTTTGCATCCTGTGTACATTTTGCAAACTAGAAATCTTGATTTTAAAAGAGAAACTTAAGATAGAAAAATAGAAAGATTGGGCATTAGAAATATTAGCATGTCCTTAAAGATTTTTCAGTACTGCAAACTTTTAAATTTTTTTTTTCAACGTTTATTTATTTTTGGGACAGAGAGAGACAGAGCATGAACAGGGGAGGGGCAGAGAGAGAGGGAGACACAGAATCGGAAACAGGCTCCAGGCTCCGAGCCATCAGCCCAGAGCCCGACGCGGGGCTCGAACTCACGGACCGCGAGATCGTGACCTGGCTGAAGTCGGACGCTTAACCGACTGCGCCACCCAGGCGCCCCTACTGCAAACTTTTTAACTAAGTTCTTTGGTTTAAGATTCCCAAACTAATTTAGCTTCAGCTTTATCTGTCATTTTGGCTAACACCACACACACTAAAGCTCATAGTATTTTATGTTGTTGATTAATTGTTTTTAATTTCATCTCCCCCCCCCCACCTTTTATTTTCCTGAAGAACTAACCCTTGAACAGATAAGTAGTACTGTGAGCAACCCAGACGACTTCCAACTTTTATTGCCAAAAGATGAAGTTTCAAGCAAAACAAGGTGTCTGATAGAGGAGATTTCCAGTACAGAGAGCCAGGTAGAGATGAAGGAACCAGCCTATGAATTAAAAATTGTGGCTGATCAGAATGAGAAACCTCTGAAAATTGAAATAAAAGTTGAATTACCTGGTATTAATTCCGCATCTCTCTGTGACCTTAGTGTTTCTGAGGTAAGTCGAGTAGGTAATACTATAAATTTGTGTCAGTCAACATTTACTATAATACACTCTAGTAACAAACTGCACAATCTCAGTGGTTTACAGCAGTTTACTCAGCTTACATGTCACCTAGGCCTCTGCTCCAGGGTCTTGCACATTTCAAGATACAGGTGAAGGGGTAGGTCCCATCTGAGACATGCCATTCTCATGGAAGAGGGAAATACAAACGGGTAACTCATGCAATGGCTCCTAAAACTTTCTCTCAGACATAGAATATATCACTTTTACTCCACATTCTGTTGGCCAAACTCAGGTCACAAGGCCAAATCCTACATCAATAGGGCTAGTAAGAATATTCTCACAGGAATTCAAATGGCAAGGATGTATAATCCTCTAACAAGAGAAATAATTGGTTGAAAATAAAACTTAGTCCTATTTCTCAGTCCTGACGTTGTAGAATTCCTGGGCTCTGTATATTCTCTTTTAATCCTACTTACAAACTGGGAAATTCTTTTCTCAGCTCATCTCTTTTTGTAGTAGCTTATTAAATGTAGCCAGTAAGACTAATGCATGCTACCAACATTCTATTTTCACACTTCTTTACCTAAAGACACAAACCAGGTACACGTTACTTGTCTTTCAAATTATTGTGATAGTTTTACTAAGGCCTTTATCATCACTGTTAAAACCTGGATCACCGTTTTTCCTATCGCTGATAAATTTTCCTTGCTGTTTCCTGGTCAGTCACAAAGTCAATGCCACATAATCTGGGGACAGCAACAGCTGTTTTATGGCACCATAGCAGTGAACTTTTGATGTATTGAGGAGCAATAACAAATAATCCCAAAACCTCAGGGAGCTACAACAGCAACTTTACAGTTTATTGCCAAGTCACATGGCAGTAAATGGGATCCTCATTTTATGAGAAAGGTATGAATAACTGGGAAAAATCCCCAGTAACACATATTTTAACCAAGAAATCCTTTCTATTTTCATCTTTGTTATTCTTAGGATGACTTATTGATTGAGGTCCCTGAGAAGTACAGATTATATCTGAATCTTCCAGAATCTGTGGATACTGAAATGACTACAGCAAAATTTATCAAAGAGAAAGCTACATTAATCATCATAATGCCACTGGTATAAGTCAAGAACATCATCTCCTTTTGGGTTTTCAGTGCTACAGGCATGTGAAGGATAGGACCTTCATTATGGGTGAAGAGGTAGTGGTTTATCTTCAATACTGGTTTCATGTTTCCTAAGAGTTCTTTTGGATGAAATGAGATTTTCTCATCATGTTTATACTTTTTTTTAACTCCCCTCACACTTGGCTAGAAGCAGAAACTATTAAAACAGTATTGCTATACTTGTTTTGAAGCTATTTCTAATGGTCTTAAAAGTAACAAACTTGTCATTTAGGAAAATCCTGTTTCCAAGTAAATTGTGAGAATTCCTGGTTTACTGGTTGAAATTCTGGTCTACTTGTTTTTCTGGTCTCTCTAGTAAATGTTTGCATCAGGAAGAAATCCCAGACTATGTAAATTTTTTACTACCAAGAACTGAAGCAGTTCCTCCAGCTATAAAGATACAGGGCCAATGTAAAAATATGCAAACCTATGCTTCTGTGAACCTCTGTACTTCTATAAAATAGCCCTGATGGTAGGAGTGCAAGCTACTCAGACCTTTTAACATCAAAAGGACCTGTCTTGGATACAGTGTTGCAGTAACAGCAGCTGGGTGTTACTGCACCTAAGACGCAAAATAATCTAACCTTAAGAAAAAGGAGCTGGGGCGCCTGGGTGGCGCAGTCGGTTAAGCGTCCGACTTCAGCCAGGTCACGATCTCGCGGTCCGTGAGTTCGAGCCCCGCGTCGGGCTCTGGGCTGATGGCTCAGAGCCTGGAGCCTGTTTCTGATTCTGTGTCTCCCTCTCTCTCTGCCCCTCGCCCGTTCATGCTTTCTCTCTGTCCCAAAAATAAATAAACGTTGGAAAATAAATAAATAAATAAATAAATAAATAAATAAATAGAAAAAGGAGCTGACTTTGGGACATGTGCCTTTCTCCTAAGAAGATAATTTTAAGCGGCACCTAGGTGGCTCAGCCGGTTAAGCATCCGACTGGATTTCGGCTCAGGTCATGATCTCACAGTTCAGGAGATCTGCACTGATAATGCAGAGCCTGTCTGGGATTCTCTTTCTCCCTCTCTCTGCCCCTTTGTCCCCAAATAAACATAAAAAATGATTTTAAGACAGAAGTGATGTGTTTCTCAACTTCCACGCATCTAAGTTGTCATATGGTTGTTCAACACAAAGATACTAACTTTCCAATTTATAGCCCAACAATGTTCACATCAAACTTTAAACATCCTTGATCATCTTGTATAAATACATCTTCCTTGTAAGTTTCTAGTTCAACATAAGGTCTTTAAAGTCCTGGTTAATTTTAAAGCTTTTTATTTATTTATTTTTAAGTATTTTTCTTAGTAATCTCTACACCCAACGTGGGGCTTGAACTCACAAGAACAAGAGTCACATGCTCTTCTGACTGAACCAGCCAGGCGCCTCTAAAGCTTTTTAACTTTACACACTAATAAAGTGTCAGGGCACTTGGGTGGCTCAGTAGGTTAAGTGTCCACCTCTTGGTTTTGGCTCAGTTCATAAGCTCAGTTTGTGTGTTCAAGCCCCATATGGGGCTCTGTGCTGACAGTGCAGAGACTGCTTGGAAGTCTCTCTCTGTCCCCTCTGTTTCTGCCCCTCCCCTGCTAGCTCTCAAAAATAAATTTAATAATAAAAACACGAATATAGTATATGTAATATAAACAGTTGATACCGTGATATTTAAAAACAAATATAATTCTCCTAAACCTGGTTGGATTTGAATTCTCCCAGCAATAGGATAATTTACTGTCTGAAAATTTTCTAGAGCTGTATAATATGATGTCCTAAAGTTAACACACCTAGTATATTTCCATCCTTCAAAAAAAGTTGGAATGCTTCCCACCTTACCTTTCCATATCATCTCTCCGGCTGGTTAACTTTTTTTTCAGACCAGGCCTGGGGTTCCTGTAACTTCACTCACAAACCTCAGGATCGGTGTCAACTATCTAACAGGGCCAGACTATGCTTTCACCTTGCTATGTGCTGCACCCCACCACAAGGTGCTTTAGAACTCCTTGAGCTTGAAGTGTTAGATTATATTCTGCTAAACTCAGTCCTTTATTTTACCAATACTGTATGCTTAAAATGCGTTACTATTAAGAGTGTACACATACATAGCTATCCCTGGCCTTAATCATTTAATGTGAAAAATAATTACCAACAGATCAAAAATTACACAAGATGCATTGAAAACATATAGTTTAATTTTTAAATAATTTCAACCAAAACTCTTAACTTTTTTTCTTTCAATTCTGGTAAGAGAAATAGACTGAGTCCAGATATAGGTTATAGCTCAGATTAATTTTTAACTCAGTAATTCTTATGAGAAGACAACCTTTTATTTTTCTTTCAAGGGAACAATAGAGCCATAAGCATTTGCCAAGAATGAATTATCTTTGAAGTTTCATGTATTTGAACCAGATGTGCCTCATACTGATGGTCCCTTGTGATAAACTTGTTCCTTCTGCATAATCTTCAATTCAAGCTAACATTACTAATTACTGAAAAATCAGATTAATGAATTGTTTTCATAATAATACAGCAAGGGAAATATTTCTGGAATATATGCAGTGTTACTTGTGCACCATGTAACAAAGAACATTTAGAAATAAATTCAACACCAAAAGACCTAAATTTCGGGGATTGTTCCACATATACACAAGAAAACACTGATCAGATTGATTTTAAATTATCATAAACAATTCTAAATATTTATTAAAACACATCAATTCAATAGAAAGTCTGGAATTGTGATAATGTTCCCAGTTCATTTTTATTATCCTGAATATCACCTCCTACTCTTCCCCCCCACAAGAAGAAAGGCAAATCATAACAAAATGGAAAAAAAAGGGGTGCCTGGGTGGCGCAGTCGGTTAAGCATCCGACTTCAGCCAGGTCACGATCTCGCGGTCCGCGAGTTCGAGCCCCGCGTCAGGCTCTGGGCTGATGGCTCAGAGCCTGGAGCCTGTTTCCGATTCTGTGTCTCCCTCTCTCTCTGCCCCTCCCCCGTTCATGCTCTGTCTCTCTCTGTCCCAAAAATAAATAAACGTTGAAAAAATGGAAAAAAAAAATGTTTAGGCTGATCGGGTAGCAAGCAACCTAAACAATTTTTTTTTTCTCTCCAATAGGATTTTAGGACTTTCATATTGTACATGAGACAACACTGGGTGGAAAAACACAGAACACTTTTTTTTGTACACACTGAACATTTCTTACTTTATCCAAGTAGAAGTGACCACTTGGCTTCTAACCTTTCAGCACTCCCAACTGCTTACCAGTGTATCTCTTCCCTCTTCTTTTCAGACAGGTCTTGGTGATAAATGGACTTTGGCACACATCTCACTAGAAACCATATTTTACATATGTACACTATTCCATAGCTACTTGATATAATTTTCCAATATTATTTGAGTAACAGATTCTGGCAATTAAGTTCATTTGTCAGTAACCACCAGTTAATCATGGAGGAAGAATTCTACTTTCACAACTTCTCTCTGTTAAATTCTATAAGCATATTCTTTTATTTGGAATTAATTGTAAATTCTGCTCTCAGAATTACACATGTAAGTTGTTTAAATAAATACCCACACAAATTCTCATTTATACCAAGTAGCTGGTTTATATTTATATCTTCCATCTTAAGAGGTGAAAACAACCATTTTGGAATTCATAGAAAAATAAACAAAGAACACTCAGTTGCAGAAGTGTAAGAAAATGTTAACTTTTAAAATGTCACTTATTTTCCTTAAAGTTCTCTACCCTTCCCATCCACGATAAACCAAGATCATGTAACAGGGTTAAATTCCAAAATCAATCTTTAATTCAATCCCTTTCTCTAAAAGAAAGGACTTCTCTCTTTCCTTGACTTCTCTTTCCCTCAAATGAAGCAAAACATGAGGCAATTAAATTTCAAAACCTCAAGGTTTCATCCAGATTACTTTTATGTATCTGTTTCAGTAGGGAACCACAATTCTACCCCTGCATTTCCCAATGGAAGTACTTCTCACCAAAGGGCTAGGCCACATGTTCTCTTGACTAGGAATACACAGCTCAAAATCTGGTGTTTATTAAATGTGTACAATATGTAGGTGTAATTGGCATTTTAAGAAATTCAGTAATGCCCATTACAAATAACTTATCTGGACAGACTAAAAAATAACTGGTTAACTTCAAAATAAAAAGAACCACTTGCATAATAACATATTTGTATCTTGATAAGAATGAACCACTGTGACCTGGGAGAGTCTAGAAATTCTTGGGTTAATTATAACAACATGGTGATAGGTTTTTCAAGGTACTTTCTAAACTCAGCAAGCCACTGGGCTCCAACTGCTCCATCCACAACCCGATGGTCACAACTGAGTGTAACAGACATCATGCTAGCCACATCAAATCTAGAAAAAGATAAAAACATTATTAGGTATTCTGAAAGCAATTGCTAATTTTTAGCCAGTAACCAGCCCAAATGCCAACTCCTACCCTGTAATTCCAACCAGATACTATTATTTTCCACTTACTCGTTATGTACTATACACCTCTAGCTCAACCTCCAGCTTGACAGACCAAACAGCCATCTGGAGCATCGGTTGGCAAACTACAGCTCACAGACCAAATCCCGCCAAATGCATTTATGTAGTGCCTCTGTCTGCTTTCACACTACCACGTCAGAGTATTTGCAACAGAGACCATATGACTCAGAAAACCTAAAAGATTTACAACCCGGCTCCACAAAAACGTATGCTGACCCCTGACCTGTGATAACTCAGCCTTCCCATCTCATATAGGATTAACTGCATTTAGTAAAAGAAGAATTGCTGCTCTGAGAAACTTCATTCTAGACTTGTATCTGACTCTACCTGAAGCTCCAACAGGCTATGCCAATAATTATAAAACTGAGACTCAAAAACAGGTATAATGGAATGAAAATGAGCTTACAACTCCCTCTTTATTTTGGTACTTACCCTTTTTCATTATCTGCTGGAACCAGTCTATCCTCTGAAGCACCAATCGCC
This sequence comes from Herpailurus yagouaroundi, assembly GCF_014898765.1. Taxonomy (NCBI): domain Eukaryota; kingdom Metazoa; phylum Chordata; class Mammalia; order Carnivora; family Felidae; genus Herpailurus; species Herpailurus yagouaroundi. The sequence goes on along the minus strand of NW_024412402.1, from coordinate 4,600,995 downwards.
AAAATACATGCTTGAGGTGGGTTAATAATAGCAGAGAAGTTCTTAATTCCAAACATCCCTAAATTAGATATTGTAAAAGTACCACCCTAGAAGAAAAGAGATTAAAAATAGATGTTAATTGCTTCTCAACATTAAAAAAAAGACAAAATGTTACATGAAAAGACCTTAAGATCATCTTTAAGAAAGGCCTATGAACTACCATTTAAAAAAAAAAGGAAAGGAAAATGGTAAGCGCATGAATACACATATCAGAACATCAAGTTGTGCAACCTAAATGTATATAATTCTTATTTGCTATTTTTTTTTTTATTTTTTTTCAAAAAAAAAAAAATTTATTTTTGAGACAGAGAGAGACAGAGCATGAATGGGGGAGGGTCAGAGAGAGGGAGACACAGAATCCAAAACAGGCTCCAGGCTCTAAGCTGTAAGCACAGAGCCCGACGCGGGGCTCGAACTCACGGATCATGACCTGAGCCGAAGTCAGCCGCTTAACCGACTGAGCCACCCAGGTGCCCCTCTTATTTGCTATTTAAATACAACAATAAAGCTGAAAGTGGGGAAAAAGGCCTGAATGGAATACACTTTAATGAAAATATACAAGCATTACAATATGAACAAAAGTCAGTTGTGTGCCTTTTGAAAATTGCTGGAAAATTTCTTATTTTCAGTTTCTGATAGGTTATTCACTTTTTATTTTCAGGGCCTTGTGTCCATGAGAATACAAGGCATAATCAAAAGGTGGAAAATGCAATAAAAGCATTATGCTGCCCTTAAAAATAACGTAATTCTTAACATTCAGAAGGTAAATAAGTAATACTGTACCTGGAACTCATGAGGCTGGAGTTTACCCTCTCGTGCTTTGGTTGCTAAAGAAACAACATCATTAGCAATGGCTTCCAGTCCTTTTATATGTGCATTAAATACAATAGGTGTAATGAGTCCTGCAGGAGTGCTGACTGCAACACTGATATCGACTACATGATTTCTATTGCAAAAGAAAAAAGAAAAGGACACTTTAATAATCATCAACAGTATTAAGAGCTTATGTGTCAGGTTAAGCAAAAATATTGATATTTATCTCAGTCTGGCCTACTGTTCAGCCAGAGAGATATCTCTTCTGGTGTTTACATTTTGCTATGCCCTTTCCCTAACTTGGACTTTTTGCAAATGGACAAGAAATGGGGTTGGTTACACATAACCTCCAACTGCCTCCCACTTGCCTTGACTGGCAGGTGGAAAATGCCCAGCATTCAGTGAGAATTAAACAAGAACTCAAAGAACTCCCTGGATTTTGAGATGCAGTGGACTGGCTGGAGCTGAGCCTCCAGGCAGAGCTTGAGCAGATGGAAGGAAGAGTGGAGGGAGTGTACTGCACCGTGGGAGAATCAGAGCTCAGGATGTAGGATGGTGGTGTCTCAGGACAGAAAAATAGGATTCCCAATCTGTATTATGCCACAGGTACCTTTGCATCTGTGTCCTTTCTCAGAGTATGTATTTTTAACAAAGAAAATAAAATACTCAAATTACAAATAAAAAAAAAACCACAACCAAACAAAAAGCCCCAACTATACGGAAATTCAATTACCAAACTATTCAAAAAACAAAACTGCGGGTGCCTGGGTGGCTCAGTCGGTTAAGCTTCCGACTTCGGCTCAGGTCATGATATCATGGTTTAGGGGTTTGAGTCCCAGCTCAGGCTCACTGCTGTCAGTCTGTCAGTGCAGAGCCTGGAGCCTACTTCAGATTCTGTCTCCCTCCCTCTCTGCCCCTCTCCTACTTGAGCTCTGTCTCTGTCTCTCAAAAATAAATAAACATTAAAACATTTTTTAAAAATTGTGACACGTGCTTCTGTATTAATAAGATCAGGCAAGAGGTCTAATAATTGCTACAATTTTGAAGTAGTGATAAGCAAAAACCACTTTTAAGACTCCTGCAACAAAGCTGCGATATGAAAATAGGTGATTTTTACTGGTCACCAGCACAAGTACTGTTAATACCTCTTTGATTTGTTCTCTACATTTACGGTAAGAGGAAATGCCAAATTTCAGTTAGAGGTTAGTGGAAAGGAATGACTTTTTCCCCCTCAGCCAAGTTCCCAAACTCCCAAATTGTATCCACAGCCTCCTTGGGGTCTGTGTAAGGGCCCGTGCTGATGTATTCTGCAATTGAGAAAAAGTTAAAACTTCACAGGAAGAACTCCAGCTATTTCTAGGCACAAGCTTTAGAATATTATGGTATGGTACCAAATCCCTCAAAGTGCCCAAGCTGAGCCCTCAAAGTGCCCAAGCTGAGCAGGGCAGTGGGACTGTCACTGGTAAACATAAGAATGTGCTCTAATGATAGTGTGTGACTATCACAACTGGGCTCTAGCCAAGGAATGACATAACGAACACTCCTTTCTTAACTACCCTGTCCTCCTAAGCGAGTAAGCATGGTGTTTCTCACCTTGTTCACTGATGAATATAGCCAACAGTACATGTTCAATAAATATCTGTTGAATGGCTATGTAAACAAACAGATGAAGGGCATTTGGTAGGAATCAATGAACAATTCATAGAACTTGCCCTGTAGCCTTGATCTGTTCTTCAAAGAAGTGTTTTCTTCAAATACTCTTAAAATGTGAAACATTAATTTACCCTATGACCCAGCAATTCTACTCCAAGGAATGAACCCAAGAAAAATAAAAATGTAGGTCAACACAAAGAATTATACACATATGTTCATAACAGCTCTCTAGAAGATACATCTTTGTCTTAATCCCAGAATCTATCAATGTGATCTTATTTAGTAAAAAAGATCTTTGCAGATTTAATTAGGATCTTGAGATGAAATCATCCTGGATTATCTGGGTGGGCCCTAAATCCAATGCCAAGTACCCTTGTAAGAGACAGAAGAGAAGACATGGACACAGAGGAGAAGGCCATGTGAGGATGCAGGCAGAGGTTAGAGTTATGCAGCCACAAGCCAAGGAATGCCCAGAGCCACCAAAACTGGAAAAAACAAGGGAAGATTCTCCCCTAGAGCCTATGGAGGGAGTGCAGCCTTGCTAACACCTTACTTTTGGACTTTTGGCCTTCAGAACTATGAGAGAATAAATTTTTCTTTTAAGCCACCAATTTTGTAGTCATTTGTAACAGAAGCCCTAGAAAACTAATATAGTCTATAAGGTATAGTAAGACCCTCAGATGTCCTCCCAGAGGGGGATGGCCAAGGAAAAAGCATGAGTAGGTTACTGTGACATCTGACAGGACTGAAAAATGGCTTAGAGTTCTCCTGGGAACTTTCAGAAAGAACTGATGGTGAGTACATAGAAAACTAGCTCCTTTTTAGGGAACCATTAAGATCAGCCTGGTCACTATTCACAGCATATTACATCTCTTAGTCATAAATAATATTTTTATGGGCATAAAAATATTAATACTGAATACTGATTTATCCAATATTTGTGCTGTAATCAATTTGATAGGATAATGGTGTGTGGGTGTGTGTGTGTGTGTGTGTGTATACGGAAAGTATAACAAAGCTAAATCTCAGCCTTCCTTAATACCAATAAGTTGATAAAGAAAATGAAAAACCCATAAAAGGCAAATGAACAATGTTTTTTAGAAATACAAAAGTAAATACCAGGGGGAAAAGAAACAGTTTAAAAGTTGTATTTGCCTCTTGGGAGTAGACCTCAGATTAAAAGTTGAGTAGGTTGGGGTGCCCAGGTAGCTCAGTCGGTTCAGCATCTGACTTCAACTCAGGTCATGATCTCGTAACTTGTGAGTTCGAGCCCCACATGAGGCTCTCTGGTCTCAGCACAGAGCCTGCTTTGGATCCTCTGTCTCCCTCTCTCTGCCCCTCCCCTACTCACTCTCTCTCAAAAATAAATAAAAATTAAAAAAAAATTTTTTTACCATACAAAGCTTGAGCACTGGGTGTTATATGTAAGTGATGAATCACTAAATTCTACTCTGAAACCATTCTTTCATTATGTTAACTAACTTGGATTTAAAAAAAAAAAAAAAAAGTTGAGTAGGTCACTGTAAGCCAGGGAGCAATATTCTAAAAAAAAAATTTTTTTAATGTTTTATTTTGAGAGAGAGAGAGACACACAGAGTACAAGTGGGGGAGCGGTAGAGAAAGAGGGAGAGTTCTGAGCTGTCAGCACAGAGCCTGGCATGGGGCTCAAACTCACAAACTGTGAGATCATGACTGGAGCCAAAGTCAGATGCTTAACCAACTGAGCCACTCAGGGAGCAATATTCTAATGTATACACTCTTATTTTAATAAAAATTAAATAATAACATAAAAGAATCTACATAGTACAAGCCTAGGCACAGGAGTCAGAATCCTGGTTCCAGTCACAGTTTTGCTACTTCCTAACAAATTAATCCAAGGAAAGTTATTTAACTCATTGAGCTTCAGGTTTCTTCATCTGTAAAATAGAAGTGAAAGTCCCTAATTCATAAGGTGGCCATAAGGATTAAAATGAGACAACATGTGAAAGACAGCACCATGCCAGTCACATGCTACCATATACTTTTTTTTAAATGTTTATTTATTTTTGAGAGATTAAGAGAGAGAGCACACGAGCAGGGGAGGGGCAGAGACAGGGAGACAGAGGATATGAAGTAGGCTCTGCACTTCAGGAAACAATATTAGTTTCCTGAGACGCAGAGCTCAAACCCATGAACCGTGAGATCATGACCTGAGCCGAAGTCAGATGCTTAACTAACTGAGCCACCCAGGAGCCCCACATAATATTAACAAATATGTTTCTTGGTACTGTTTTCAATTTGCCTTCATTAAAGTTCAGCAGAATTAACTGGTAAATAAAAACCATTTCAACCTTGCTTTCTAAAGTTTGTTATCAACTTTAATTATTCATATCTGTAAATTTACCTTCCTTTGCTACACTCAAAGAATTTGTAGTCCTTCCTAACTGAACATTACCTCATCAACAGTTTTACATTGTTTTCAATCTGTTTTGCCTATGGAAGTCATCTCCCTCCTGTATTCCATTTCTCCGCACCCCCTATACTCCTAGTTCTACATGAGAAACCACAAGAAAACTGCTGATGGATATACACCTTCCCCAGCAGTATCTTACTTACTGTCTTATAACTGTGTCCAGCCAAGAAGAATTGGTTTCAGGAACTTTTAAACATGCCAAAGCTGAAGCTTTTATGATGAAGTCATTGACAGAAATTTTGCTTCTCCCTTCTAACATCTGCAAAGACAAGAAACCATTGTATTTTCTTCAATTCTCTTCCTGCAGACTGAAACTATATCACCTGGCAGGGGATGTGAGAGGGGCAAACACAAATGTCCTGAGGTATAAAGGATGAAATGAAACTAAATTTGGTTGTTTCAACTTTTTTAACGTAGGTCTTTTCAGCCATAAGTTTCCCGCTAAGCACTCCTTTAGCTGTGTCCCATAAGTTATGGTATATTAAAAAGGCCGCCTTTTTCACTTATCTCAACAAAATCAAAAGTTGGTTCTTTGAAAAGATCAACAAAATGATAAATGTTTAGCCAGACTGACAAAGAGAAAAAGAAGACTCAAATTCCCAAAATCAGAAATGAAGTAGAGGACATTACTATATGCCCTACAGGAATAAAAAAGATTACTGGTAATACTATGAACACCTATATGCCACAATTAGCTAACTTTGAGAAAAATTCCTAGAAAGACAAAAACTACCAAAACTGAATCAAAAAGAAATAGAACCTCTGAATAGATCTAGAGCTAACAATAAAGAGACTGAATGATAATTTAGAAACTACCCACATAAGACAGCCTAGATCCAGACGGCTTCCCCAACTGGTGAATTCTGCCAGACATTTAAAGAAGAATTAGTATCAATTCTTCACAAACTCTTCCAAAATAGGGAACACTTCCCCACTCATTCTAGAGGTCAATATTAATCCAATACCAAAACCACACCAAGATATAATAAAAAAACAAAACAACCCAGAAAAAACAAAACTATAGACAAGTATAATTTATGAATATAGATAACAAAAACTCTCAAAAAAACTCTAGCAAACCAAATCCAGCAATACAAGAAAAGGATTATTCACCATGATCAAATGGGATTTGTCCCAGGAATGCAAGGATGGTTTAACATCTGAAAATCAATTAATCTAATAATGTCCTAATGGAACATAGGACAAAAATCACACAACCATCTCAACAGACACAGAAAAAGCAGACAAAATTCAACCACCACTTCATAAAAACTAGGAAAAGAAAGGAAGTTCCCCAACCTGATGATAAAACAGATCTACAAAAGCTCAGAGTCGTCATCATCATACTTTAGTGGTAAAAGACTTACATCCCCTTAAGATCAAGAACAAAACAAAGACGTCCACTTTACCACTTCCAGTCAACACTTTGCTAGCCAGAGAAGCCAGCCAGAGAAGTTGCCCAAGAAAAGGTATCCAAATTGGAAAGGAAAAAGTACAACTATGTTTGCAGATGACATGATTTTGTATATAGAAAATCCTAAGGAACACACTAAATAAAAAATAAGGTTGTAAGATACAAGATCAATATACAAAAATCAATGGTATTTCTATACAATAGCAGTGAACACGAAATTTATAATAGTATTAAAAAGAATAAAATACATAGGAACAAATTTAACAAAAGAAGTACAAAAACTTACACTCAAAAAATTATAAACATGATTGAAAGAAATGAAAGACCTAAATAAATGCAAAGACACCCCCTGTTCACGGAGTGGGAACACTGTTAAGAAGGCAATACTCCCTAAGTTGATTTATCGATTCCATGAAGTCCCTATCCCTATAGGAAATATCCAAAACAGGCAAATCTAAGATAGAAAGTAGGTAAGAAGTTGTCTAGGGTTGGGGAGGATGAGAGGGGTGGGGTGGGGGCTATGGCTAAGGAGAGAATGGTTTCATTTTGGGGTGATAAGAAGGCTCCAAAATTTATTGTGGTGATGGTCACAGAATTCTGAATATACTAAAAGCCACTGAATTATAAACTTTATATGGGTGAATGGTATTATATGTGCATTATATCCAAATAAAGCTGTTTAAGAGAAATGAATAAAATATTACACTGGACATATATTTTTCATGCCTGATTTTCAAATAAATTATAAAATAGCTTTAACATTTTGACAATGAAAGTAAGCAATCAACTTTAACCTCTGTGCCAGTTAAAAAGCTCTGTTAATGCTTCATTGCTTCATTCTTTCATGCATCTAATATTTGAGTACTCCGTTCAGACATAAAGCTCTAAAGCCCTGGATATAAAGCAGTGAAAAAAATGGGTAAAAATTCTACTCTCAGGGGGCTTATGTTTTTTTTTTTTTAATGTTTACTTATTTTTGAGAGAGAACGCATGTGCACAAAAGGGAAAAGGGCAGAGAGAGAGGGGGACAAAGGATCCAAAACAGGCTCTGCGCTGATAGCACAGAGCACAATGTGGGGTTCAAACTGTCAAACTGAGAGTTTGTGACCCAAGCTGAAGTCAGACGCTTAACCAACTGGGCCACCCAGGTGCCCTGGGGAACTTAACAATCTAAAGGGGTGGATAGATAATAAACATACAGCATATAAAATAATGTTACACGATAAAGAAAAAAAATAGAGGAAAAGAACTAGGGGGAGAAGTGACGAGTCACCCCAATCCTCTTCCCTTAATTTTAGAATAAGGTGACCAGGAAAGACTAGAGAGGGTGATATTGAGTCAGATCCTTCGGTGGTAAAGGAGGAAGCCAGGTAGATGCTAGAGGGTGAATATTCCATGCACAGGGAACAGCAAGTGCAAGGGGCCTCAAGTAGGAGTACACAGGTGGAACATCAAGGAACAGCAAGGCAACCATTGTTTTTGCAGCAGAGTGAACAAGTGGGAAAAGTAGTAGGAGGTCAGAGAGGCTACAGATAACCTGTATAAGGTGCTGAATGCTGTTCTAATGCCCTCAGTGCCACTGGCTTTTACTTTTCACTTCTTTGAAAACATCTTTCATATCCCTCTCCTACTCCATTCTTTTTTTTTTTTAATTTTTTTTTCAACGTTTATTTATTTTTGGGACAGAGAGAGACAGAGCATGAATGGGGGAGGGGCAGAGAGAGAGGGAGACATAGAATCGGAAACAGGCTCCAGGCTCTGAGCCATCAGCCCAGAGCCCGACGCGGGGCTCGAACTCACGGACCGCGAGATCGTGACCTGGCTGAAGTCAGACGCTTAACCGACTGCGCCACCCAGGCGCCCCTCTCCTACTCCATTCTTAATGCAACTGTCTAGTCCAGACCCTTATCATGCTAACAGGACAAGCATAACTAGTCTCTGCCATTAAAGCACACCACTATATATCTACTTAGACTAAACTTACTTAAAATATTGCTATCATCATGTCACTATTACTGGTTTCTTCATGTCTAATTCATCAAGTCCAAATTGTTCTGCTTGTAAACAAGGTCTTCCCTAAACCAACAACTGCATACCCACCCTAGAAAAAGGTAGTCTCTCTTCCACATCTGCAATACTTACTTCCTTTCTTGAAAGCATTTTACCTCTATGGTATTCCATCATTAGAATGAACTTTCTACAACTTCTTTGCAATTCAAACACATACTATTCTACATGGCTTAACCAAGTTTTTCTTACACCACTGTGAATTCCCCAACTACTTTTACTGGGTTCCTCCTCTGAATTCCTAGAACACTTAACCCATACAACATAATTTAGCAGACAAAGGACATTACCATAAAGAGACTGATGTACAAATAAGTATTTTTACTTTAATAAAAATTGCCTTCTCTGTTTTTCACATGCATTATCTCAATTAGATTATAAACTGAAACTCATGGAGAAGGACTATACCTTATTCTATCTTCCCAAAAGTGCCTTATACTAAACACTAAATAGGTAATTGGTACTTAACTGCAAACACAGAGTAAACATACTCTTATCTAGCTTATCTTATCTAGCTTCATGGGATCACAGTGACTGAGCTAGGCTACAATGGATCCAAGGCAAAATCAACTTTAAATAATAAGCTTTAATCAAGGATTAGAAAATGAAAATTGTCCAGGATATTCTCTCGGCAAGTTGAAATTATGAAGACACCATTTTCCAACATCAACTGGCATACTGGAACAAAAAATATGGGCAAAAATGTATATATTTAGTGGGGAAATACAAGCATTTTAGAATTTACAGAGTTGGAATTTCCAGACCTTTTACCTTATTAAGTTCTTTCCGTACCAACAAAACTTCTCCCATATTTACGTCAATGGAAAGGTAATAATGAGGTATGGTTTGCTTAGACTGCATTAACCGCTGTGCAATAACCTAGAATCAAAGACATTAAAACATCACTTGTCTTAAGTGGTTCTTTTCTTTATTACCTAATTCAGGACTCTGTTTGCCCCTTTACTAGCTCCCTGGTAATGCTTACCTCAAGCATTATAACTGGAATATGGAGGACTGCACCGTAACCTGGGCCCCTTCTAGTGGTGTTTAATCAATATAATGTTTGTTTTTCCCAAGTATCTAATTGGCCAAAGCAAACATCTTAAACTAGTCATCTATGATTCCCAACTAAAAAAAGTCTCTGTTAGCGTTTCAAACCATGAATGCAATTAAACAATCAGAGTAAAGACGCCCCCTATGGTGCTGGTTGCAGATTTAGGGTAATATTCTTACGCGACGAATGTTGCTGACTGGGACATCTGTGAAGACACCTGTGGGAACGGGTGCCACTCCTGGACCCGGGGCAGGCACAGCAGCTGCTGGAGCCTATGGGGAAGTAAAAAAGCTCTTAGTAACTGACTCAATCCTGGCATATACAACTGGGGCAAGTCAGTGACTCTACAGATGGCAAAGTACAAATTAGAAGGCTTACAGAAAATAGCTATTTCTATCCCAAGGGAGCAAAAGGGACTCATATTTGTACTGTGCTTACACAACAGTTCTGATTTTAATTTTTATACTTAGAATTCTGTAATCATGTCTTAAGTATCATTTTTCTTCGTTCAACGATTAGTTTGTCAAAATAATTTTGTATCTGCAAAATTACCTTCAAGAAAAACAATCAAAGCATTCTTAAACTGAAAGAAGTAGACATAAACATAAACAAGGTAATTATTTTTCTGGACAGTGTTAAAAAACAATGACAAATCTTTCATTTTAAAACAAACATCTAAATAACTAAATCATTTTCCTTACTTTTAGCTAATAATCTTAACAATTTAAACCAACTAAACACTAGTTGATTGGTTATGTGGATTTAATCCCTGTGTGGAATAATTAACCACATAAAATTCAAACTCTATTCAACCAACTTGTAAGCATGCTTTTAAAAACAGAGCCAGTCAGGGATGCCTGTGTGGCTCAGCCAGTTAAGCATCCAACTATAGTTCAGGTCATGATCTCACGGTTTGTGGGTTGGAGCCCCGTGTGGGGCTCTGTGGTGACAGCTCAGAGTCTGGAGCCTGCTTCAGATTCTGCTTCCATCTCTCTCTGCCCCTCCCCCATGCTCGCTCGGTCTCAAAAATAAATAAAACGTTAAAAAAAAAAAATCAAAATAGGGCCTGAGTGAGAAGGAGGGTTTGTTAGGAAAAATTCAGTACCACTGGAAAAAAAAATTGGAATGCGTGTCAAGGTAGCATTATTATCTTTCCTTTTTTTTCCTTTTTAATGTTTGTTTATTTTTGAGAGAGAGTGCACATGATCAGGGGAGGGGCAGAGTGAGAAGGGGACAGAGGATCTGAAGCAGGCTCTGCAGTAAAAGCAGTGAGCCCAACGCGGGGCTCGAACTCGTGAACTGTGAGATCATACCTGAGCTGAAGTTGGACGCTCAACTGAATGAGCCACCCAGGCAGGTGCCCCTCATCTTTCCTTGTGAATGGTGAATGACAGCACATTCATATCTATATAGTGCTAGCCAGTGAAATTAGGCAAAACACAATTCTGGTCAAGCTATTGCATTCATAAATAATGTATGAAAGGGTCTAACAGGTTGGACAAAACATTTTGCAAGAACAAAGTGCCAAAAAAAAAAAAAAGCCAAATGTAACTCACAGGAGCAGCTTTAGTAGGCACAAAAGAGTCGATATCCTTCTTGATGATTCTGCCTTCTGGTCCCGTCCCTGCAAGAGACGCATAAATATCACACATGTGACAGCACACCACTGGTTCCTCTGGGATATCGACACCGTGATCCTGAAGTGCAAGTTCCTAAGGGTTCTCTACCAAAGACCCTCTGAAGTGGCCACTGCTCTACTCCTGCACCTTAAAGTTCTCTCTAAAACAATAGCAGCTTTTATGCAATTATTAATTTTGATTCAGAGTGCTCTTGTTTGAGCTGTAGCCGTTCTTTTCTTAATTACTACAGCAAATGCTCCGTTACACGAATGTGATAACCGCTACGCTATGGAAACCCTGTGGCAGCAAATGCTCTTTGTTAAGTATTTCTCTTTCAGAGTTTTGTATCAGTTGTTCTTCATTTTTTCATGTCCTTTACTTTTAAATTGGGAAATAATGGCATATGGCTAATGCTGAATACAATTTATACCTCCAAAACAAAGTCTAGCTGCCTCTTCTCCTAGGCAGCTCCAAAAAAACCCTTTATGAATCTTGAAATGGATCTCGTTTGAGTTCTAGAGTCGTTTGATCGTAAAGAATTCCCTTTGTACAGAGTCGACAGGACAACTAGTTCAGATAATTTTTTCACCCCAAAATAGCTTGAATACCTCTCAGCTGCAATGATCTTATCTCTAGAATTGTTTCTTCCTCGTGTGGGCTCCATCACTCACAGCTCTGTCACACTTGCCAAGGCTCTAACCTGGCCTATGTCAGAGGCCTGGGAGTGAAGTGTGTGCAATGTCACACGTGAGGAAAAATCTTTAAAATCCTCTCACAACAGGCTGAGTTTTATTTTCCCTCAATTTCCTTCCTCCGCCCATCCACAACCAATCAGCTTTAACTTTAGACCCAAACAGATTCCTGAACCTTAATTCTAAGGAGATTCAGAATTTAGTTATTTAAAATACCTTTTATACTGGCCCACTTCTAGAAAAAATTTGGTCAAATTGATTCATCTTCCCCCAAGGCAGACTTTTAAATGATTCTTGTTGTACGCAGTTCGTCCCAACTCCTTTCCTTCATTATGAAAAATGAGTTGGCTAGGATTGTGCTTATCCTCACCCGGAGCTCTAGAACAGAGGTAGCAGTACCCCTATTAGATTCTCCTCTTTTATAAAAGACAGAACCCATAACCTCCCATTACCACCAAGGCTGATCTGGACACCACAGCCCCTTGAGAGGAGGAGACCTACAGAATCACCTGCCTTTGGTTGGGCTTCAGCCACCCTCAAGAAATTCCCATTAGGAGTCAGCTGAAATCTTTTAAATGTTTCTGTCCATCTCCCTACAGAGGCACAACAGGCCATCATAAAGCAATATGGTATAAAGGGAAGAACACCGGGCTAGGAGGAAAAATGCAAGGTTGTGTCAGATAAAAATTAGACACAGCCTCTGTGCTGGTCTTTTTAGTCTCATCTATAGGACACAGGTTATAATGCCGGCCCCTGCTCAAAGGAATGTGTGAACACTGAAGATCAAATGGGATAGTGATGTGAAGTGCTCTGCCTCAAAGAAATAGAAAACAAACATGGGGACCTGGGAGACAAATCAAACTTGGACACTAGGGTTTAGGCTTTAAAACGGTTTCTGGCTGGGACACCTGGGTGGTGTCTGTCAGCACAGAGCCTACTTGGGACTCACTCTCCTTCCACTCCTCCCCTGAGCATGTATACGCTCTCTCTCTCAAAACAAATAAAAATAAACGTAAAAAAGAAAGTTTCTCCCCAAATGAATACAAGTAGTCATATTTGCTAAGTCATTTGTCCCTCCAAGAAGGGGGGGGGGGGGGGGGAATAGAGGTTGAGTTCAACAGTTCACAGCCAAGGATTTAAATAACCATGCCTTCTTACTGAAATCTCTATCAAATAAATACTCTTAACAACAAGATTTGGAGCTTCTGGGTTGGTGAACACATCAATGTGCTAGGAGGGCAGTCCTCCGAGCGAGGGCATGCAAGCTTTGCACCCCCCCACCACAAACCACGCCTCGTCCTATGCATCTCTTCTACTGACTGCCCCTGCACATCCTTTACAGTAAACCAGTAAGTACAGTGCTTTCCTGAGTTCTGTGAGTCATTCTAGTGAATTTTCATACCTAAAGTGGGGTCTTGGGAAGTCCTGACTTACAGCCAGTAGGTCTGAAGTATGGGTGGTCCCTGGGACCTGTAACTGGCATCAGAAGTGGGGCTGTCTTGTGGGGCTGAGCCCTCAAGCCTGGGGGGCCCGATGCTAACTCTGGATAGTTAGTGTCAGAACAGGATTGAAGTGTTGGATACCCAAATGGTGGCAGAGAATGGATTGTTGGTGTGGAAAAAAAATACATTTGATGACAGAGAGGTGTCAGAAAACCCCACACAATCACTGATCCTCTCAGCTCGCTTATTCTAGACCATTCCTTCCTACTGCAAAATTTCTTCAGTCTCACCAAGACCCCCCACTCCACTGACTTGACCGCTCCCATCATCTACCATCTCCCTATCCCCTACACTTCCTCACCCAGGAACGGGTGGATCACGGTTATAGTCACTCCCTGGTCAAAATCTAAAATGTCTGCCGGTTCAAGGGAAACAAAAGCAAATATGAACTACTAGGACCTCATCAAGATAAAAAGCTTCTGCACAACAAAAGAAACAACAAAACTAAAAGGCAAGTATGGAATGGGAGAAGACATCTGCCAATGACATCTGATAAAGGGTTAGTATCCAAAATCTATAAAGAGGTTATCAAACTGAACACTCAAAAAAATAAATAATCCAGTTAAGAAATGGGCAGAAGAGAGGAGCGTGGGTGGCGCAGTCAGTTAAGTGTCCAACTCTTGGTTTCGGATCCAGTCACGATGTCACAGCTCGTGGATTTAAGCCCCACATCGGGCTCTGCGCTGGCAGTGTGGAGCCTACTTGGGATGTGCTCTCTCTCTCTTTCTCTCTCTGACCTTCCCCAGCTCATGCTCTCTCTCTTTCAAAATAAAAAAAGAAAAAAGAAAAGGGCAGAAGACATGAACCGACATTTGTCCAAAGAAGATATCCAGATGGCCAACAGAGACGATGCTCAACATCACTCATCATTAAGAAAATACAAATCAAAACCACAATGAGATACCACCTCACACCTGTCAGAATAGCTGAAATTAACAACAAAAGAAACAACAGGTGTTGGCAAGGATGTGGAGAAAGGGGAACCCTCTTACACTGTTGGTGGGAATGCAAACTGGTGTAGCCACTCTGGAGGAACATGGAGGTTCCTGAAAAAGTTAAATAGAACTACCCTATAACCCAGCAATTGTACTACTAGGTATTTACCCAAAGGATACAAAAATACTGATTCGAAGGGGCACATGCCCTCTGATGTTTATAGCAGCGCTACCGACAACAGCCAAACTATGGAAAGAGTCCAAATGTCCATCGACTGATGAAGATATAGTATATACATAAATGGCGTATCACTCAGCAATCAAAAAGAATGAACTCTTGCCATTTGCAACAACGTGGATGGAGCTACAGTACATTTTGATAAGCAGAACAAGTCAGACAGAGAAAAACGAATACCATATGATTTCACTCATATGTGGAATTTAAGAAACAAAACAGATGAACACAGAGGAAGGGGAAAAAAAAGAGGAAAGCAAACCATAAGAGACTCTTAACTATAGAGAACAAACTGTGGGTTGATGGAGAGAGGTGGCCATGGGATAGGCTAAATGCAAGATGAGTATTAAGGAGAGCACTTGTTGGGATGAGCACGGGTATTATACGTAAGTGATATAATCATTAAATTTTACACCTGAAACCAACTTTACCGTGTATGTTAACTAACTAGAATTTAAATAAAAACTTGAAAAAAAAGGTCTGCCTTCTCAGTGCCAGCATCAGAGTAGCTTAATGCTGTTGGGGACAAAAAAAGTACACACTTAGGTGACTGATTATACTCTAAATTCAGAGCCACAAACCTGAAATAGACACATAAACTGCCCAGAAACTAAGTTATATTTCCTTCGAATTCACTTTCCCTGAGAATACTACCTAACAAATTCTCTAACTGCAAACCTCCCCATACTCAGTCTCCAGCCGATACCTTCACTTCAGACTTTCTTGATCAAACTGCAGCAGAGTTATTCTCCTCGTCCTCCACCACCAAGCCTATAAATCCACCCCATATTCTCCTCTCTCCTATAAAAATAACACAAAATGTCCTTAATTCCTATCAAAAGCCAATCCTTTCCTTCCTACATTTTCAAAAACTGTTTCTTACCAAATTATTCTGCCCTTTCCTTACCATCTATTTATCCCTTTCTATTAGACCACTAGTTCTCACCAACACAATTTTGCCCCCCCGGGGGACATGTGGCAATGTCTGAAGTTGTTTTCCGTTGTTACAAGTGGGCGATGCTACTATGAATAGTGGGTAGAAGCCTAGGATGTTACTGAGCATCCTACAAAACACAAGACACCTCCCTCCCCCAAACAAAAATTATCTGGTCAAAAATATCAACTCTGCCACAGTTGAGAAACTCCATACTAGACCTCTTCTACTATCACTCACTCTCAAAAGCCCTCTCTTGAGCCCATATTCTCCTAAGCTACGTCCTATTTCTATGCCTTCCTTCATAGTGAAGCTTCTTAAATGACTTGTCCACAAAGCTATCTCCACTTCTCCATCCATATTCTACTTTTCGGCTCACTCAGACTTCCACCACACCTTTCTTTTGAAGTAACTGTTGTCAAGTCCCCATGTACCATCCTTGACTAAGTTCTGTTGATTCTGTCAAAAATGTATCTTGAAGCTGTCCATTTCTTTCCATTTTCACTGTCACCATGCTGGAAAAGTCACCACTGTCAGCTCCAGCAAAAGCCTCTTAACAGGGACCTTGGCTTTCACTTGACCCATCTGCATAAAGCAGCTAAAATGATCTTTTAAAAATACTTCCCTATTGGAGCGCCTGGGTGGCTCAGTTGGTTGAGTGCCCAATTCTTGATTTCAGCTCAGGACTTGATTCTGAGGTTGTGGGATCGAGCCCCATGTCAGGCTCTGTGCTGAGCATGGAGCCTGCTTAGGATTCTTTCTGTTTCTCCCTCTGCCCCTCTGTCCTGCTCCACTCTCTCTAAAATTAAAACACACACACACACACACACACACACACACACACACACACACAGAAACCAAAAAACCTGTCCTTATTTTAATCTTTTAGTGGCTTCCTACTATGCTTTAATAAAATTCCAATTATACAATGACCCATAAAGTGCTCCTGCTTCTCGCCCCTGTACTTCTTTCCAACCTCACCTCCTTCCACTAAACCCTCTGCTCACTATGCTCCATGAACACTGGCCTCCTCTATGTTCCTCAGACGTGCCAAGCTCTCTCCCACTTCAGATGTGTACTACTGGTCTCTCTGTGCCCAGTTCTTCACATGGTTGGCTCACAGCTGACTCCTCATCTTTCAGGTCATATCAAATTTTACCTCATCAGAAAGATCTTTCCCAACCACCATGTCTAAAAGCAGTCATGACTGCACATATATTCACCTTGTCACTCAATAGTGTATCACTTGGTTTCTTTCTTGGCATTCATCTTATGTAATAATAACAGGTTATTTTCATTTTTACAGCTAATATCTCTATATGCTGTCTATGTGCAGGCACTCTTTGTTAACTTAGTTAATCCTCAAAACCTGTAAGCCATTATTTTTATACAGAAATGAAGAAACCAAAACATAAAAGGTCATAAAGCTAGAGTACAGGAGAGCCAGGATTCGAACCTGAGCATTCCAGCTCTGGAGCCCATACTCCTAACTACTAAGCTGCATTCCCTTTCTGTTCATTTAACTCTTTATTGTTGGTAATACAGGCATCTGAAACTGAAATCTTGTCTATCTTATGAACAAGTGTTAGATGCACAGACAACACTCGATGAATTTTAAATACTGGTAAATGAATCACCTAACTCTAATTGCCTGATTAAGAACATGGGGATTTCCCCACTCACATCTTGTGTATGGCAGCCAATGTTGCTAAGTATCTCATAAACGGTCCTTCTTCACTTGTCTAAATTCTTCAGATATAATTATTAATCCAGCCCCTCTTCCCCTTAAAATCTATTCCAACTTACTTTGCTAATTCTAGTCCCAAATAACATAAAAAAGTGGCCATATGCCATTGAAACAACATGAAGACGGAAAAAAGCATCGTAAAATATTATAAAAATCCTCTGAGGTTCAAAAAGTTACAACATTCTATTCTTATTCTTTGGGGACTGGCTTGCCTTCCAAGCATGAACAAAAGCCAGCAGACAGATGATAACCAGCACTGAATGCCCACAGCCAGACAACTGGGGAAATAACCAGTATCTAGACTCAAATTGCAACTTTACTACTTAACATAACATAAAGGGAGATTCCTTAAGAGTATCTTCCTGGGGCACCTGGGTGGCTCAGTCAGTTAAGCGTCTGACTTCAGCTCAGGTCACGATCTCACAGTCCGTGAGTTCGAGCCCTGCGTCAGGCTGAGTGCTGACAGCTCAGATCCTGGAGCCTGCCTTGAATTCTGTGTCTCCCTCTCTCTCTGTCCGTCCCCTGCTCATGCTCTCTCTCCTTCAAAAATAAATAAAAATTAAAAAAAAAAAAAAAGAGTATCTTCTTATCCAAAAAATGGTGAATGAGAATTCTTATTTCAAGAAAAGAAGTGCTAAATGTGGTAATTCAGTGACTAGCTCATAGCAGAAGCCATCAAACCAGGCTTCAGGATTAGTAATTTCCACTTTGTTCAAGTAAGTACACTAATTACCTTACATTTAATTTTAGCTCAAAGACATTTATTTAAATGCCAGGCAATAATATTAATATGAACAGAACTAACATTTGTTGAGTACCTATTATACTCTAGATATTGTCTTAAGCCCTTTGCCTGTTTTAACGTACACATTATTTCAGTTTTACAGATGGAAGAGCAGATGGTTTAAGTAATTCATCTATAGACATACACAAGTAATTCATCTAAAGCCATATTACACAGAAGATGATAGAGCCAGGAGTAAACCCCAGATGGTCTGATTCAAGACCCCATACTCTTACCACGAAGCTATACTTTCTCTTTGGGGAGAGAAAGATAGGAGTAAGACATTTCCCTTTGCCCTCAAGGAGCTTTAGTTCAGTTTTATATGAATTCTATTATTCAAAGTCATTTCAAATCACCCCAGGTTTAGGTTTTGTTCACTAACAGAGACTTCTTAATACAAGGTCAAGTCATAAAATTCAACTTTGCTGCACAAGCACATTATACTTTCACCAACAATTAAGTAGTTCCCAAGAACCTAGAAAGAAAAAGGCTATCTATACTATATAGGTAGATCCTAAATGGACTGAATACAGCACAAGTTTCCCTATCTGTGGTGGCAACAAAGGAGATTACTTCACTCTCTCATCCTTCTCCCCACTGTTCCATGTAAGATGACTGTATAGTTGTACTCACTAGTCTTAAGAAGGAAACTCAAGTGAGTTTTATCTTTACAACCCCATTCCACAGAGACAGACTTACCTTTTACCTGTGTAAGGTCAATCCCTTTCTCTGCTGCCAATTTCTTTGCAAGAGGACTAACGAACAACTTTCCCTTTGGTCCAGCAGGAGTAGTAGGGCGGGTGGCTGAAGGTGTAGGGGCTACAGGTTGGGGAGTTGGAGGAACAGGGGCCACCTTTTGAAAAAAGTTAGATTGTTAATTCACCACTGCAAAGGCTGGTCTGAAAGATAAGGAGTTTTACATTTTATTAAGAAGACAAGATATATTAAGTAACTTTTATCTTTCTCTCAAAGATCATAATGCACATTTCCCCTGCTTAACCAACTTAATATAACAATATGAAGAGGAACAACAATACTTTAGGTCAAAGACAGTACCAAGTTATCTTTGTGATAACATGGAGAGGCAGGAAATTTAATACTGTTATCCAGTATATAATATCTTCATAGGCTTTCTTCACTTTACTCTCTTGCTGCTTCTTATTCTCATTTTCTTACATGACCAACATGGTTTTTGTTTTCAGTTAACATCGTGTCAAACTAATAAATTATGCTGGAAGGTTCCATGTTGAAAATATCTTAATAAACCAGCACTACTACTTGCCAGCTCCCCACAAACGTAGGGCAGTAAGAAATCAAGTTTCCTTTGACAAAAATATTGTACGTAATCTAAACTCACATGATTCTAACATCTACAGAAGGCTGGTGATAATGTTATCTATGCCTGGACTTCACACAAGTACATAATAGATATATAGTATATAATGTAGAGCATATAGCAACAAGACTAAATTCTAAGCAAAACAAGCCATGTTACATCAAGGTTCTAATGTATTATAAACAGAAACCTGACCCACTATCATAAGCAAATACAAGAGTACTGACAGTAACAAAGATTAGTTGACCCTCCAACGACATGAGTCTGAACTACACAGGCGCATTTACACACGGATTTTTATGGTATGGGACTGTAAATGTGTTTTCTCTCCTTTATGATTTTAATAACATCTTCTTTCTCTAGTGTGCTTTAAGAATACAGCATACAATCTATATAATATACTAAATATATGTTAATGGACTGTCTACGTTGTTGGTTAAGGCTTCTGGTCAATAGCAGGCTTAGCAGTTAAATTTGGGGGGAATCCAAAGTTATACACGGATTTGCAAGGGCGCAGTTAGTGCCCCAGTCCCTGTGTTGTTCGTGAGTCAACAATATATAATAAATTCTACAGAAACTGGGGAATGAAGTATTAACTTCCATATACATATCTACACCTAAAGCATAAAAAGAACATATCATCTCAGCTTTATTCTCAGCAGACCTCATGACAGTAGGAAAAAAGAAACAGACACAGATCAAACAACTATTAGGTGGGCAGGGCAGTGCCACATACCTGTAGATCTCCACAAATGCTCACTATGTCCATCTTTTTTTGTTTTTCTTTTTCAGATTTTTTTTTTTTTAATTTTTTTTTCAACATTTATTTATTTTTGGGACAGAGAGAGGCAGAGCATGAATGGGGGAGGGGCAGAGAGAGAGGGAGACACAGAATCGGAAACAGGCTGCAGGCTCTGAGCCATCAGCCCAGAGCCTGACGCGGGGCTCGAACTCACGGACCGTGAGATCGTGACCTGGCTGAAGTCGGACGCTTAACCGACTGCGCCACCCAGGCGCCCCTTTTTTTTTTTTTTTAAGTAATCTCTACACCCAACATGGGGCTTGGATTCACAACCCCAAGATCAAGTCACGCGCTTCTCCAACTGAGCCAGCCAGGTGCCCCTAACTATCTCCTTCTTTATTCGTAGAGTCTTAGGGCGGGAAGGAACCTAGGATATTATCCAGTCTAATCCCTTAATTTAAAGATGAACAAGGTAATGTTCCCTCAATTCTAGAAGCATACATACCGGGGGTGGAGGAGATGGTGGTGCTTGTGGTTTTAAATCAGTTACTTCAGTTGGCCTATAGTCAGCAAATGCTGGTATATCTTCCTCTTTTTCTACAATGATACAGAGTGGGGTTCCTAGAGGGACATCTCTTGTGCCTTCAGGGATCAGGATTTTTGCCAGGTAACCCTCTTCCTGTACTTCAAAACCTTGAATAGAAAGAAAAACCATTATGGAACTTAAGGGACTCCACTATCTCACCAAACTCAAAGCAGTTTTAAGTAAAAAGCTCTTCTCCTTCAAGCAAGCTACCCAACCTTTGGTGAGCTACTCTACCTCTCTATGTCACAGC
Source organism: Herpailurus yagouaroundi (assembly GCF_014898765.1). Lineage (NCBI taxonomy): Eukaryota > Metazoa > Chordata > Mammalia > Carnivora > Felidae > Herpailurus > Herpailurus yagouaroundi. The sequence continues at coordinate 4,580,141 of NW_024412402.1, read as the reverse complement.
TCCTTCAACTACAAAATGGGGTAACAATAATACCTACCTCACAGGGACGTTATAAGAATTAATATTTTCTAAGAACCTAGAAACAGTACCTGGTACAAAGTAAATACTAAATAAATAGCTGTTAAATAACACTATGAGAGATTACAGACAGTAGTTAATTCTGAATATTTTTCTAAAACATCTCTAAGAGAAGCCCCTACACAGACCCATAAGACCCCAAGCTGGCATCAACTGTACCAGTATGACATCAGCTGTACTGCTAAAAATAAGAACCACATGGATGTTAAATTAAGGAAACTACTAGGTTTGACAGTAATGTGGGATAAATTATGCCCCTAAAAGCAACTTTGGAGTTTTTCAAAGAGATTATATTGGGTATTCAACTATTCCAATGTAAAGAATATGGTACTACTAGGGTTTCTAAGGAATTTACAACTTAACATTTTATTCAGCTACTGCTCTTGGAAAGAACTCCAATGTGAAGTGTTTCAAAAGTAAAACTAAAAGAAGCCATCGCAGAGAACAATTTTTGCCTTGCAGATCTGGGCTTTCTGTTGTGTTGTGCCTCTCCCTGATGAACACATCTTTGACGAATCTTTCCCTTCTCCAGTTAAGCATTAATATCCAATAAGAGATTAAAAAAAAAAAGAAAAAAAGACTTCAGGGCCACAATGGAGTTGGACCAAGGTAATACTTCTCCAGTGCCTAGAGTCTCTAGAATACTATCTCCATAGCTATACTGGTATTCAAGTTAAAATGCAAAGCTCATCTATTGTTACCAAGATGTTTGTTTATTTCTTTTTCACAAACAGAATCCTTTCTTCTAACAAAATCTTCTGGGAGGAATACAATATACAAAAGGATAAAAAAGTGGTTGCCCTGGTGGAAGTTGGGAAAAGGGGCAGGGCGCAACAAAGTCCTGTCATGAAGTCTCCTTGCCCCAAGGTACCATCAAGGACTCAGGGGGTTGGAAGAACACAATCTAAAAACCACCATTGCAGAGGATGCCCAGAATCTCCCACTGCATCCTTGAGGACTGGACAGGAAATAGATTCATCTACTAATTATCTGTAAATATCATCACAAATATGCAATTGTCTAGGTGGGTTTTGTTCTGAGCATAACAATGAATCAGAAAGGGAATACATGGAAATGTGACATGATACCCGAACAGGTATATAAACACTCTTATCAGTCATTCTCAAACTATGAAACCAATCCAAACCCTGGTTTTAGTTTTTCCTCACAGACATCTTAAATTCTTTGGTATTTTCCTGCCTTAGAAGTACTTTTCTCATGTTTCTTCTTTTTTCCCTTGCCCAGTTTAGAGAATGGCGGTTCTGATGTAGCTTCTTAGCAACATAGGAATGTTAAGAAGCAAACTCTAACCTAAAAATAATCTCTAAGTTGACATATCCTTGATTCATTTAGAGTGTGGTGTGGAACTGACAAATCCCACTACATACACTTCTGTTATGACATATTCTGTTCCAGGAAATGAATCCCCAAAATTAAAATTTTTCATGTTATCACTCACTCATTATAGGATAGGACGGCAATCCTCTTCCCTCATTGGAAAACTCAGTGCCTCAACCATTAAGAGCTGAAGAAATCTCACCTATAGTGGCCTTGTCAGTCTCTATCTCTGCCAATAAATCTCCTTCACTTAGCTTCTCACCCACTTTTTTTTCCCATCTCTGAACTGTGCCCATGGTCATGGTGGGAGAGAGGGCAGGAAGAACCACCTGCAGAAACAAACACACATTACTGCTTAATACGAGGAAGACTTGGAAACAATGGCACTCAAACAAGCTTCAATAGCTTTATGGAATGATAGTGACTCTGATGATCCAAATTCCCATCTGTCTAATGCCTTCCTAAAGTAAAAGTTCAATGCCTCAATGTCCCACCAGTTAAATCATCCTTCAAATCTCAAGCTTTACATTATCACTCATACTTTGATTCCTCCCCCTCCAAAGTTAAAAGCAATGGGTATACATGAAAGATTTCTTCCTAGATAGTCAAAATTAATTCAATTACATCTCTAAACACAGAATATCTTTTCTTCTTTTTTATTACATAGGTTAAGCTAGAATTTTTCATTTCCACAGAATGACTTTGGTCTAGAGTATTTCATCAAAATTTTTGCTGTGCTCTGTATGAGCATATATCCTTTTACTCAGAGGAAACTTCATTCTCTCAAACTTCCGGATACCTTACCAAGATAAAAAAAAGAATATTATGAAAAATTATATACCAACAAATTGAACAACTGAGAAGAAATGGATAAATTACTAGAAACATATAACTTTCCAAAATTGAACTGGGAAGAAACTGAAAACTTGAACAGACCAATCACTAGCACTGAAACTGAACCCAAAACTCCCAACAAACAAAAGTCCACAGATGGCTTCACAGATGAATTCTACCAAACATTTAAAGAAGAGTTAATACCAGGACACCAGGGTGGCTTAGTTGGTTAAGCATCTGACTCCTGATTTTAGCTCAGGTCATGATCTCATAGTTCGTGGGATTGAGCCCAATTTCGGGCTCTGCACTGACAGTGTGGACCCTGCTTGGGATTCTCTCTCTCCCTCTGTCTCTCCCTCCCTCCCTCTTGCCCCTTGCCTGCTTGTGCACACACATGCTCTCATTCTCAAAATTAGTAAACTTGAAAAAAATGAAGAGGAGTTAATACCTAGTCTGCTCAACTATTCCAAAAAATAAAAGAGGAAGAAAAATTTCCAAATTCATTCTACAAGGCCAGCACTACCCTGACACCTAAACCACCAAAACAAACAAACAAACAAAAAAAAACAAAACAAAAAAACTACAGCCAATATCTGATAAACATAGATGCAAAACTCCTTAACAAAATATTAGCAAACTGAATCCAACAATACATTCAAAAAAAATTCATTCACCACGATCAAAGAGATTTATTCCAGGGATGCAAGAATGATTCAATATTTACAAATCAATGTGACAGATCACATTAATAACAAAAAGGATAAAAACCATATGATCATTTTGACAGATGCAGAAAAAGCACATGACAGAGTACAATACCCATTCATGATAAAAACCTTCAGCAAAGTAGGTTTAGAGGGAACATACCTCAACATAGTAAAGGCCATATATGACAAACCTACAGCTAATATCACCTTCAATGGTGAAAAACTGAAAGCTTTCCTTCTAAGATCAAGAAGAAGACAAGGATGTCTACTCTCACTTTTATTCAACATAATACTGGAAGTCCTAGCCACAAGCAATCAAACAAGAAAAAGAAACAAAAGGCATCCAAATTGGTAAGGAAGAAGTAAAACTTTCACTCTTTGCAGGAAAAATAAATAAAAGAACTGTTCTTACAACAGTGACTTCCGCCCCAATAAAATCTAAACATCAGATTGGCTGACCTAAATGAAAAAGTGCTTTGACATTCGTATGGCTTGTGTGTCCACTGAATTTGGACGCTTTACTCCGTTATTATGGGTTTTGTTTGCTTCCTCTCAACACCAGGATTATGCTGAGAGAAAAATCGTTTCAAATAAAGCCTCAGGGAGGCACGAAAAAGAAGAAACACAAACTTAGAATGCTAATTACAAACTTTTTTAAATGTTTTTTTCTGTTCAGAAGTTGTCATCTCCACCTACTTCTTAAAAACTAGTGAGGCCAATAATCTCTACACAGTATCTTAAAGGATAATTAAGACACAACTGTAACACTTTGCACACAAAGCTACACACAGAAAATGGAGAAAAATGAGTGAGTCTTATGTAGTGAGAGACAGTTTGCTAAACAGGATGAAATAAATGTGTGAACTGAACATCGCACAAAACGTCACCACACAAAACGTCTATTAACAACAGACCACGGAGAAGAACATCATGCCCAAAAAAGAAAATGATTCCTATACAGAAATTTCTACAAATACACTAGGTGAAAGAAAAGTTTTAGTTTTAAACCTTCAGAAAAAGGCCAGCTGCTTTTTTACCCATTTCCAATATTCAAAACACAAATATACATGGGATAACCCTAGTATCTAATAAACTGCTTTAGTCTCTTAGAAACAGATTTAACAGAACCAACAGTGATTACTATTTATTCCCTTCAGCTCTTTTGCAATGCTATTATATATGTTTGTTTTACACTGACTCTTTATTGTCAGTTTCCTCATTTATTAATATTACTGGACTACTTCACCCACTCTTAGAAAAAAACACCATATGTCAAAGAAAAACATCAACTGATGACTTTTACTCAATAGATAACGTGTGAGGCCTACTAAACACTCTATAATGTTCTTGAACGAACACTGCCAAGAACTATCTTGTCTACCACGTGGAGGTTGGGAAAGGTTAAAGGAATTGTCCTAGTTCACGTACCTGGAAATAACAGCTAGGAGTAAAACTCAATTTTCATGTTTCAATCTCAACTTACTTTCAAATGACAAGAGCTAACCATATTTAACACCAGTGTCCAGGATGGGATAGCCATCGATGAAAAATAATGAACGATAAATTTTCTAGAGCAAACACCCAGAGGCTGAGGCTCACCTGCATGTGAGTGGGATAGGAGCTACCAGGAGCCTGAGCAGAAGGTGTGGGTGGTGAAGCAGGGGCAGCGGGGGTTGGTGCTGCGGCTGCTTGCGGGGTAGGTGCTGCTGCGGAATCCAGTGTGTAATTTTTAAAGGCCTCAATATCCTCAGGCCTAAGGAAGAGAAGGAATGGGTAAATACAGGGAGTTGTAAGGCAAGTTTAGCTCCTAGAAAAGTAGACTTAGGAACCTTTAACTCCTATTTTCTCAATTCTGGGTTAAAATACTCCACCAAGCATATAAGTTCCACAAATTACCAAAGTACTACTCACTTCTCAACTGTGATGCAGATGATTGCTCCAACTGGAACATCTCTGGTACCTTCAGCCACAAGTATCTTTGCCATGTAACACTCCTCCAGGCTCTCAAATCCAACAGTGGCCTTATCAGTTTCGACCTTTTAACACAAAGCAGGAGCTTAAGCTCGTGCTACCAGTATGAAATTTATTAGATTGTGCCTAGAATCACACAGTTCAACAGTCTGGTGAAGATGTGAAGATAAAGCCTCTATTATAGATCTGAAAGGAATTATTTAAAAAAAAAACACACCTTAGCTAAAAATCAGTCTGGCTAGTTGCTGACAGCATCTCTAATCAACCTTCTCTAATATCAGGTTGTAAAAACCATCTAAGTTTCTTAAGCAAAAAGAATAAGTACCTATCCGGAAAGCGAACACTCAGCGTAGCTAAGCCAGTTCCTTCTGACTCATTTCCATATTTTAAACAACTTACCTCTGCAATTAGTTCACCCTCATTGATTTTTTCCCCTTCCTTTTTTTCCCAACGGGCTATGGTGCCTGCCTGCATTGTGGGGGAAAGAGAGGGCAATGGAACCTGGAGGAAAAAAGGAGAAACAATAAATTTTAAAAATGTTATCTCTCAGTCTGGTTTAATATTTCATTCAATTTTACTTAATGCGAAGAGTGTACTGAGTCTCATCTCATGCCGGGCACTGGGGACAGAAAGGGAGTTCCTGCCACCAGTTCTCCAGTGACAGGGTTCCTGCTCCACAATCCTGTGGGACTGACAGAGCACCTAATTCAGCAGACACTGCACAAATAGATTCAGGTTTGGAACCCTTCTTTCAATGGACTAGATCAGGAGAGGGAAGCCTGGAATTCTTTCCCTTCAATAGAATAAACAGATCAGAAAGATAAGCTCAACAGCCAGAGCAAAGCTGGGTATTGGAGAACGGACAAATGATACATACTAGGAACGGGGTGGAGGATCACTGAGGACTCATAGAGAGAAGATTCCAACGCCAAGAAGTCTGCCCTGAAGGACAAACTGGCTCCCGTGAAGGGCAGGTCTGGGGCTCACCTTCTGATGCGGGGGCAGGCTGTAACAGCGGCGGCTAGGCGATCCCAAAAGCTGCAGCGCGAGGCGATTCCTCGGTGTGGCCCACGAGCTGGGGCTCCACCCGCAGAGGGCGCGGACCCTGCCATACCCCGCGGTCCCGCTGCTGCAACGAGCCGGAGCCGCGCCAGCCCGCGGGGTCACGCACGGAGCTCCCGGGTCCTCCCGCAAGGCGGTCCACCGAGCCCCGAATCCTGCCCTTGGGGCCACATTCCGTGCCCGTCGAGCACAGACTCGCCACATACTGCCAGCGACCCCCACAACCCAAAACCAAAGCCGTCTCCGGAGTGACCTCTCCAAGAGCAGTGCGGCGTTGCCGTCAGCCACACCGCGCAGCCGCACATTGTCGTAAAATGGGCTCCAAAAGGTTGGCGGCACCCCTCCCCAGACCAGAAATGGGTGGAACGTCCGCTGTTCTCCCGGTAGCGGGGTAACGGGTGGCCCACAGCGGGTAGGGGCGACTACTTTGGAGCCACGGGGGCAGGGGTGTTCCAGCGGAGGCAACGTAGGGGCAAGTTTGGGAGAAATGAGACGCAGGGAGGAGTAGGAAGGTGGAAGGGTCCTAAGGCATCTCAGGGTAAGACGGAGCCGCCAGGGAGGGGTCTAAAAAGGCGGCAAGAGCCGGCTACTAAAGGCAGAATGGTCTGAGAGGTGGGCTGAGGGGAGTGGCCAAGTTTTGAGAAAAGCGGAGTGGTGAGCGGGAGGACGCGCCTGATGCTGAGAGCCCGAGGCCAAGGGCGCGGTCTTGGAGCGCTGAGGAAGGTTTGGAGAGCGGAGCGGGTCAGCTCGTTTCTGTGGTGTAACCTCCCCCACCCCGCTCCCGCCCTTCCCGACCCTTCCGTGCTCAGGTGTGGGCCTCACTCGGTGCAGTCTGCGGGAGGTTACAAAGCTTTAGTTTCGCGTTTGTAGCGTAACCGGCAATCCCAGTGAACAGGTTTTCCAGCCAAATGAAGGGCAGCCAAACGGAACGTTAGTTTCCCCATTCGGCTGTGCTGTAACGGGACTAAGCGTAGGAAGATACAAGGTTACAAAACAGATTTGCGTTTCTAATCTATAGAATCCCTTTAGATTGCAAAAAACTTCGTTATGCTTGACATATTTCTTTTTTTTTTTTTTTAATTTTTACAATGCTCACTCATATTTTGAGAGCCAGAGCGTGACGGGGAGGGGCAGAGAGAGACGGAGACAATCTGAAGCAGGCTCTAGGCTCCGAGCTATAGGGCTCAGGCGCTCTGTGAGATTACGACTGAGCCCCCCAGGTGCCCCTGTTATGCTTGAAGTATTTCATACCGAAACTAAACTATAACCCCGTGAGAGCGGGGAGCATGTCTATATTGTTCTTTGATGTATCCCCGGAGTTTAGTATAGTATCTGGTAAGTAGTGGAGGTTGAGTTCGTGTGGTTTGAATTAATAAATGAAGTTACCTACAACATTTGTTAGGTACGCCTCTGTAGGATTATCATCCTGTAATTAAAAAAAAAAAAAAAAAAACTCATTTCTGAGCTGTATTTAGATCTCTAAGTCCCCAGTGTACAGATGGTCATAGAACACCAAGAACAAGAAAAAAAGGAAAAACCAACATTTGAAAATATGTCAACCTTTGCTAGTAATTAAACATTTGGAAAATTAAAGACAGTACTATTTCATACTCAAGTAGGAAACTGTAAAAAGTAAAAAATGAGATGGCAGAGAAAGAGATGCAGTTGTTGAGTGGACTGAATAGTTTTTTTTTTTTAATGAAGTTTGGTTTTCTTTTGTTATTTTATTATTTTTTTAATGTTTATTTATTTTTGAGAGAGAGAGGGAGACACAGAATCCGAAGCAGACTCCAGGCTCTAAGCTGTCAGCACAGAGCCATTCGCCGGGCTTGAACTCCATGAACCAAACTGCAAGATTAAGACCTGAGCTGAAGTTGGACGCTTAACCAACTGAGCCACCCAGGTGCCCCTGGTTGTTTTAAATACACATTTTTGAAAGTCTCTAATGTCTCTTTTGCATTAAAGACTTTTGTCATACAGGGGCTCCTGGGTGGCTCAGTCAGTCGGTTGGGTGTCCAACTTCAGCTCTGGTCATAATCTCATGGCTCATGGATTTGAGCCCCGCGTCGGGCTCTGTGCTGACAGCTCAGAGCCTGGAGCCTGCTTCAGATTCTGTGTCTCCCTCTCTCTCTGCCCCTTTCCTGCTCACACCCTGTCTCTCCTTCAAAAATAAACATTAAAAAAAAAAAAGACTTTTGTTATATAGTTAATGCTCAGGTTCTTATTTGTTTGCACATTTACATATAATTTCAAAAGAAGTGCTAAGTCAATGAATTTTCTTTGACAATAATAATGTTTCGTGCTTACATTTGAAATAACAACGGTAAAATATCTATAGCAATGAAGTAATCCTTATCTCCACTCCCCAAGTAATGAGTAAACATGCTACCAGGGAGATCACTTGAGGGAATGGACTTTCACTAAATGTAAATGGCTTTACTGATTAATTTCGGTCAATAAACACAAGTGAAAATGATGAATGGTATTTAGTTTGCAAACTCCATTTTATTCATGTTTTTTTCTGCTTTTTTAAAAATTAGTTCACAAATCTGGTACATACAGGCAGTTAAAAAACTGGTTATCGCTTTGATAATCAGAAGCCTCTGGTATAACACAGTCTTCATGAAAACATAAAACAGGGAGAATGCATGGTGGTAATCTCTTTGAAAGCAATGCTTGCAAACATCCATGTTTCTAAGAAAAATATAATTTTACATATATATTTTGAGCAAGCTATACCTCTTACATAAATTCAGACAATAGGAGTGTGCAATCATAATGCTTATTTTATGGAAAAAATGAAATTTATAACTATGCCATGAATGCTTTTCAGTAATTATTAGAGTCCTCTTGGATTTGATATGTTTTCCCTAATTTTCAACTATCCTGGTCAAAAGGAGCTGAAATGGTAGTAAGTAGGAATGCCAATAAGGAGAGTTTAACTCAAATTCTTTAGGTACAAATTATATAATGTTCCAATTCCAGCTAATTTAGGGAACTGAGAATAGGTGTCAATTTTTAAATGATGACTTTTGAGGAACTGAGCTTTCTTCTAAACTAGTTTTTGTGAGAGGATCGTTTTTTTTTTTTAATCTAACAGGATTTAGAGGTTATGTGAGCTCAAGACATTCTAGTCCCTTGGTTTTTTCAAAGAGAATTTCAGCAGTGTCAGGATGGACTACCCCTCAAAAATGTCACTAGGGGACAGTTCTCTAAATAAATCAAGAGGCTCCTAGTGCAGCCAGAGTAACAAACAGCAATCAATTCAAACCAGAAGGAACCAAAGCACAACACTTCCTCACAAGGTTCTGGTCTTCAGAAACTGGAATGAGGATTGCCAATACACTGTACACAGGAATTACTGGAGTGACATCCTGTCATCCGGGTGTTTCGTTATTACCTGTGGCATAGGAGATTCATGAGCTAAAGGGGGAAAAATGATCTCATTTTCTCCCCTGACTTCAACTTCAGATTTCTATAGAGGCTCTAAGGCCATGCATCTCCTCTTCCAAAGGACAGAGCTATAAAAGCCAAATAAGGTGAAGGACTTTGGCATTTTTCTTCCACTCAATTTTCTCTGAAAAGTTAAATTCTCCATAACGGTAAGGACGTTTGCTCAAAGAAAACTGACAAGCAAAAACTAAAGAAACAGACATTCAAGATCAATTGTACTGGAAATACAGTAATGGATTTTGGCCTGACAACTCTCATGCTGTCTTATAGTAAAACACTAAAATTCATGCAACAGAGAAATTGGTGACATGAGGACTTTTACTCCAGACTTCCTGGGGGAAAAAAACACTCAGAATATACTGTTTTCTTCTGTTTGCTTCATAATGTATTATTCTTGCTTTTGACTGACTGTCCCAAACTTTCCCAGTCATTTTTGATGAGAAATTCTTCAAAAGGAGAAGATCAAGTGAACTTACTGAAAGATATCAGGTATCTTATGAGCTCCTTCATCTGCTAGAGGAGCAATCAAATAGATTATGTAAAACTATCTCCACAAGATAAAACTACCTCCACAAGGAAAATGGCAGGTAGAATTAGAACCAGGAGTTAGTTGTCATCAGCATACTTGTAACAAAATAAAGCTTGTTCTGAAACCACAAGGGCTAAGAGAAGAGCCTGTATAAAAGCTACTGGGTTCTCTAGAAAATGGATACAGTATCAGAATGTGAGAAGATACAGAACTCACACTCAAGTTACAAAAATAGACATGGTTCTCAGACAAAAGGCAAATGAGTACAAAAGAATTCTCCAAACATGAACTATTTTTAAAAGACACATCTATATAAAACAACAAAATGTCATTTCAGAGCTCCAGTGAGTAGTTTGTTAAAACAGTTGGAAAAGGGAGATGAAATAGAGACAGACACATCAAGAACCCAGAACTGACATGTCTGACTCTTCTGGTTGGCAGTGGTCACAGGCTGACTGCTTCGGGGAATGAATGAATGTGTGTGTGTGTGTGTGTGTGTGTGTGTGTGTGTGTGTGTGTGTGTGTGTACATACATATATATACATATGGCTGATTAGTTGATGGTGTTTGGTAAGTGACGGAGAAAACCCTAGTTATTCAGTAATCTCTGAAAGTTTAACTCTTCTTTTAGCTTCTACACTGGACAGTGTTGCACATGAGAAAGGATTCTAGGTTTTTTACCCAGAATCAACCCTGCCATTCACAACTCATGCTCCATGCCCCATGGTTCCTATTGTGCCCTAAAGGATCAACCTAGACTAAATATATAATAGAAAATAACTCTGGCCTTGAAATGAGGAGGGGCAGACCAGTGACTCATGCTCAGTACTCATAAATCACAAATACCAAAAGTAATGGTCTGTCTCCTTTTGACTGAAGAGGAGATGCCACGAGCTACAGGAAGTCATGAGAGAAAGAAAGTCAAGAAAATATGGGTAGCAGCACCTTTCCATACCCGCCTGGATTTTTAAGGAGACTTTAAACTCCTTTTTCTTTCAAACACAAAGTTCATCAGTTGGAAGGGGAAAACATGGCTCTACAGTGACAGAGTCCCTAGAGAAAACTGGCAGTACATGAAACATGCCCTCCATGGGCTAAAGGACAAGTTGCAGAACCAGTTAAGACACAAGAGGCAGCCAAAGGTCTTCCTCAATCGTGGTTTTAGCAAGTATAGCACGATATGGGCTTTTTCCATCCAGTCAACAGTTCAGCACCATCCATGTCCGGTCCAAAAAATTCCTGAAGAGTGGGTTTTCATCTTTGGTACCGCCTCATGAGTTATTCTTGGTTTGCAATAGCTGCAAAGAAGCAAAAAAGCTGGTACCTTTGCCTTGTCTGTGAGTACAAATGCTGGGACTCTGATTGCTGCAACCATTGAGGCCAATTAAAATAAAACTGTAACACACAGGAGTGATGCATCCAATTCCCAGGTTCCAGATAATAGCAGCCATGCCCCTACAGGAGCGGGATCATCCATTCCCATTGGTTAAGGCCTTTGGTTTGTTGTCCTCAGAGTAGAATAAAACACTGTGTTCCCACGGACAAGGAACTCCAGATGGACCCATGGTCTACAGTTGACAGGGGTTTTAAAAAATGTACTACATATACCAGGCACAGAAACAGCACTGGCCTGGGGCTGTTACACTTGGAGAAGCTTCTGTTTTGGTAGCACGAACTAGAAACTTCTTAGTGTATTTTAGTCCTCTTTCCTGAGTGAAACAGCCAGGGGGCGCCAAGTTCCACAAGCCCCCAGTCTAATACTCAGCATTAATTCTCTCCATGGTCTTCTTCCACCCAGGCTACAATTTTCCCTTCCCAACCAGGGATGGCATCGTCATCGTGGAAAACCTAGAGGAAGAAAAAGAAGCCACAGTGAAAAAATAACAGGATAAGACAGTGACCCTCACTAGACAACTGCTGCTGCTAAAAGTAAGATCTCAAACATAAAGGATAAGAAAATATAGAGAAAAGCTTGAAGCTAGAGGCTATGTATGCCCCTTTGGTTCTGTCCCTAAAGTTGTAACTACATATTTATGTATTTAATATTTTTAATGCATGCAATACATTATTATATGTTATTATGTACTATATATTCTTAGTTCTACATCTATGAAATGGTAAAAGCATCCCTAACTCTGCTTTGCTCATGGAGATCAAGAAGATTTAATATATTACTAACCATGAAGCACTTTGGGCTCCTTGGGAGAAAGCAGTAGCATAAGCATTACACAAGTGAGAAAGGGGAACATTTCGGTCCCAAGTATTATAAAGAAAGGGTTAGAAAGAAGACCAAAAGAACATGCAGTTCTTTTTATTCATTCATTCACTTCATTTCGTAAGCCACCAATACAACAGGGCTATTAAAGCATGATGAGGAAATATTTATGAAATAAAACATCAGCTTTAATCACAATGCAACCACTTGTAATATGTCAGAACCCAGAATTCTCTTCCCTGTATATGGCAGATGGATTATAAAGAGAGGCGTAGGCTAAGAATATAGCCAAGGAGTTGAGAATAAGCATAGGTGATTTTCTAGAAGTTCCTCATTTTCATTATCTGAGAAACTACCATCACAATGTACAGTTCCATATATTCATACCTATTTTACTCTATGTAGGAAGCAGAAAGGTTTCTCAGATTTGACTGCACATAGAAAAGGGACCCCTGAACCAGGCGTTTGTTCAAGCTTAGGTCCTTTCCTTTTTAAAATCAGTAACTGTATCCAAGTCTGGTCAAAGTGGTTAAGTCCTTGAACCGAAGAAGCTGTCAACTCCTTGTGCAATTCCCTGACCATCTAGGTCTAGGGTAATCAGACTGTGGTCTGAGGCTCTGGGAAATTCTGCTGACCTGGTTAGGGAACTCGGGTACTGCTGGGTATCAGTCCCTGAGGAGGTGGCTCTGGGAATCAGCAGCACACCACCCAGACTCCCCTCGGATTCTGTACCTCCTCTTTGACAGTGCCAAACTCAGGATCCAGCGCTTTAAAATGATACCGGTGATTCCCCTCCCGGTCAATGGCTGCTTTAAAATCCTTTAGTGTCACCTCCCCCAACCTGCAACAAAAGGCAAGAGCGCTAAAACAGACTGTTCATCAATAGGCTGGAAAGATGAGACGTTAGCTTTAAACCCAGGCCCCTGCCAAAGACTCTCCAGGAAAAAACAGCATGGCCTTGTTAGGTCCCTGCCCCTGATAACCCAGACAATTCTACAAGAGCAGAGCTGAGGGAGCCAGTCACCATGAGGGAATGAGAATGGCATTCCATCTGGGGTGATCTGGGAATTTAAAAGAGATGTATTGTTTCAGCAGCAGCCAAATCACTTTTCCCTGTTTTACTCTGGAAATAAGACATACGGTATCGGAGATCTAATTTGCTGAGCCATCAATATGTCTAAGTTCTCCTGATTTCCTTCTCTGCAACAATGTTCCATTTCACCATCTTCATCCTTCCAGCTTCAGAAAGCTCCCCTCTAGCCCACAACAAGTAAGCAAACTCTCTAGGAAAGGGGCAGCCTACTCCTTCTCTCAGTAGTTGTTTCCAGAGTTAAAAAAAAAAAAAATCTTTCTTTCAAAGCCATTTGCCTTACAAGGGAGCATAAATGAATGTTTGAAGGCTGTTAACGTGAATTCTCAACTGCTCAGATGCAGTCATCAGACAGTACCAAGATCAGTGAGGAACAGCCTGGAGGGCTAGTGTGTGATCTATGGCTATCAGCGGAGCTATTTTATGAGCCCTTAAAAAAATTATTTTTCCTAACTTGGAACATATCTGTGTATCAGGACTGGAAGCGTTATTACGGTGTCTGTACCCAGAAGCAGATCAAGACATGTCCCTTGTAGTGCCACTGGTTAGTGGTAACAATGAGACTAGAATCCTGATCCTGTATTCTTACTGCACTCTACCGATTCTCAAACACTGCTCAGATGGTTGCATGGGCAGTAACTACTGATTCTGCCTCCTGTCCTTTTTAAAAGAGGAATAACGATCCCAGAATCTCACCTCTTTGGTATATTGACCATGAAGGGTGTAAGTGACCGGTCAGTGAAATAGAGCACTTTAGTGCAGGTGCTGCTGACAGCCGGAGAGCTCTGTGAGTGAGGCAACTCTGCAATCAGAGAAAGACTCTATGGTCAGAACCGAATGTGCTCCCAACCATCCCACATTTCCAGTTATTCAGAGTGTCCCAGGAGAAGGAAGCTGCCTGAGGTCACAGCACAGCTTTCACACCCTTGCAAAACACCACGTCCATAGGGCGTGAGCCACAGGAAGTCACCACTGAGGCCACAAAGCCAGGAGGTGCTTCGGACATGGACACTATCATGAAGCCATTTCTCACCCGTTCCAGGTTATTTCTAACAGGGAACAGGAACTTTCCTGACAGGCATTGTTGCTCAGAGTCAAAAGAGGTCAAAGAAGCCAGGCAAGATTTCAGCAAAGGAAGAATGGACGCAATAGCAGGAGCTACAGACACAGCCAACATTCAGACAGTGGGAGAAAATGCTCATGCAATCCACGGACAGAGAAATGAGCAGGGACGAGAATCACAGGAGCACAGTAACGTTAGAAACTGAGATTCCAAGGGGGCCTTATGCTTCCTGTACCAAAGGTACGAGACCAGGGTGCCTGGGTGGCTCAGCTGGTTAAGTGACCACCTGTGCTGACAGCACAGAGCCTGCGTGGGAGTCTCTCTCTCCCTCTCTTTCTCTGTCCTTCCCCTGCTAGCATGCTCTCTCTCTCTCAAACTAAATAAATAAACTTAAAAAAATAAAAATAAAGGTACAAGACCTACCTTATCTCTTGGCTACACAGGATCTATATGTGTGGGTCCCATGGTTTTTAACTCAAATTCCTTGGTCCACATCTTATCTCTACCCTTTGTATAGGTACTTAAGGAAAATTTTTAATTAATAAGTACCTATGATTATGACTTTAATAGGAGAAAAGACTAATTAGAAACTTTTATCATAAGAACAAACAACAATTATTGTTGTATCTTATAATCTACTTAATGTAATTGTTATAATACTAAAATCTCTCCTGCAATTCCTCTTACACATATTTTCTTAACCTATTCTAGGCATTTCAACATCCTTGTCATATCTGAGTCTACTCTCACGTAGACACTGATGGACTCTTAACAGTGGCTTGCATCTTTCTTGCTTTTGTGGATGTCTCCTAATTTACTACTGAATGTCAGACATCATATGTAAGACAGTAGAGAGTGACTTACAAAATGTTTATGTTTAGAAATGCACACACTGCTTGTTCCCCAGCCATTAGTAGGGATTGTTAATCTAGACAGGAATTGAGCTGGGATTGGGATTTTTGTTAAGGTTACTTTTGGTGTACCACCATCTTTAAATTCCTCTAGAGTTATGTTTATTTAAAAACAGATTTAAAAAATAAATAAAAATAAAAGGATTCACCCAACTTCTATCCTTTTGTGTCTGACATCATTCACTTAACAGAACGTTTTCAAGGTTTATCCATGTTACAACATGTTATCAGTGCTTCATTCCTTTCTGTGGACGGATAATATTCCATTGTCTGCATGTGCCAGACTTTGATGATCCATTCTTTGAGTAATGAACATTTGGGTTGTTTCTACCTTTTAGCTATTGTGAATAATGCTATGTACAAGTTTTTGTGTTTGTTTGTTTTTTTTTTTTTTTTGAATTCTTGCCTTTAATTCTTTTGAGTATTGACACCTAGGAATGGAATTGCTGGCTCATACAGTAACTCTATATTTAGGTTTTTGAGGAACCACCAAACTTTTCCACAGCAGCTGTATCATTTTATATCCCCACCAGCAATGCATGAGCATTCCAATTTCTCAACATCCTCAATACTTATTTTCCATTTCTTTAGAACCACC
Organism: Herpailurus yagouaroundi; assembly: GCF_014898765.1. Lineage (NCBI taxonomy): Eukaryota > Metazoa > Chordata > Mammalia > Carnivora > Felidae > Herpailurus > Herpailurus yagouaroundi. The sequence continues at coordinate 4,564,292 of NW_024412402.1, read as the reverse complement.
TAGTGAGCGTGAAGTGGTATCTCACTGTAGTTTTGATGTGCATTCCCTAATGACTAATGGTTTTTGGTTTTGTTTTGTTTTTCTTTCAGTTTTTATTTATTTATTTTGAGAGAGAGAGGGAGAGAGAGCAAGAGAGCGCACCCGCCAGC
>NW_024412402.1:4541177-4564043 GCF_014898765.1 Herpailurus yagouaroundi | reverse complement strand
CACCCCCCCCCCCCACACACACATACACCTCCAGTGACTAATCCTTTTAAGCATCTTTGGATGCTTTGGAGAAATGACTTTAGAGAAGTGACTGTTCAAGTCCTTTGCTTATTTGTTACTGAATTTGTCTTTTGTTGTTAAGTTGTAAGAATTTTTTATATATTTTGTATCCTAGACATGATTTTCAAATATTTTCTCCTATTCTCTTTGCCTTTTCACTTTCTTGATAGTGTCCTTTGATGCAAAAAAGTCTTTAATTTTGATGAAGTCTAATTTCCCTATATTTCCTTTTGTTGCTCATGCTTTTGGTATCTGAGAACCCAAGCTCATGAATATTTTCCGTATGTTTTCTTCTAAGAGTTTTATAGCTTTAGCTCTTATATTTGTATCAATGATCCATTTGTAGTTACTTTTTTGTACATGTACTTTATGTACATGGTGTGAGGTAGGGGTCCATCTCTGTTCTTTTGCATGTGGATACCCAGTTGTCCTAGCGCCATTTGTTGAAGAGACTCTTTGCTGGTCAAATGACCACAGACTTAAAGATTTTATGTGAATTCTCAATTCTATTCCACTAGTCTATTGTATCACTCTTTACATTTGAAATAATTATTATTGTTTTCCCTTAAGAGTGAAAGTTCAGAAAAGAAGTAAATTCAGAGAGAGGATTATTCTTTCAGGAGATTTGGCTGTGATAAAAAAGGAGAAAGACAGGGTATAGCCAGAGGGGAATACCTAGAAGGTATTTTGAGACAATTAACATTTGCCTTGCACCTCTCACATGCCACACACTACACCAGATTATTTGCATACAATATTTCATTTAATGTGCATAATCCTTAAAGATTTTCTCCAATTCATGAACAAGGAAACTAAAATGCAGTCATGTTAATTTAACACCCTTGCCTGTGGTCACATACCCTGCTGAGAGCCAAAACCGCACCCCAGATCTGTTGGACTTCATATGCCATATTTTTCCCACTCTATAGTTTTGTATCCAGTTTTGGACATGAGTTTTAAGTGCCCTTCTACCTACAGGGAGATACCTAGTTGTCATTCAAAAATATAGCTCTGAAGTTCAGAAAAGGGCTGGAGTTAGAGATTAAAGTTTAAAAATAATCAGCACATAAGAGTATGTAAGCCATGGTAGTGGAAGGGATCACCAAAGAAAATATGAAAAAGCCGAGGTCTAGACCTCCTATGGATCCCAGGGCACACCAACATTCAACAGTTCAACAGAGAAGAGAAGAGAAGGAGATCGTATCTAGTTCACTAGACAGCACACGCCAAAAGGGCAAGTACCAAGTCTATCTTGTTTTTTCCTGTACCTCCAGCATCTAACATGGCGCTACACAATGGATGCTCGATAAATATTTGTTGAATGCATAATTGGTTGGCACTGAAGTTAAAGAGGAAGAATGTTTACAGAAGGAGACTATTCAAGAATAGCAAATGCTTTTGAGCAGTCAATGGAAGATAAGGTTTGAAAAGTAACCACTTTGATGAGGCAACAAGAAAGTCAACAGTGAGTCAATAAAAAGAACATTAAGTGGATTAAGTGAGTAAAAGTCCAGCTGATGGCTTGAGAGTGAATAGGAAGAAAGGATGGAAAAAGAACAAGTGTAGACTGTTCTTTCAAGGTTTGATGTAGGGGAATAAAAGAAGAATGTCAGTAGCTAGAGGGCTAGTGAGTTACACACTCACTGTATTTTCCGAGAAGAGACTATTTAGCTTATTTGTGAATACAGAAATTAGATTAATGCCCTGGTTTACGAGCAGCTGGGGATTTATTTGCAGGGGATAAGTCCTGCATATACACAAAAGGGTTTTTCCAGGAAGGGAGGAATTTTTTAGACTTAAAAAAAATTTTTCAAATATTTAGACTTGTCTACATTGGGAGTTTATATTAGCCTAACGAAAGTACTGAAGAGGATAACAATAAAATAAAAAGTCTCTCAAGAAAACAGAAATGACTGTTTCAAAACAATGCTAGAAAAAGAAATTGAAACAGAAATTGAAGAGAAAAGAAGTTAGTACCAAGTAATCTTGGTACTAATATAATTAGATATCTGGAGGCTTAGATGTTATTTTATTTACTCTACAAAAAATATTTTACCTTTCATATTTTTGCAAATATCTTTAAGTGTTTTACTTTAGGTGTTGTTTATTCATCTGGTTTTCAAAACATATATGTGTGTGTGTGTGTGTGTGTGTGTGTGTGTGTGTGTGTGTAATATACAAAACTGGTTATGGTCAGCTTTTCACTATTTGGTTTTTATAGATTATTATTTACCTTTATATTTGGCCTGAATACACTATAAAAGATAATAAAAGGTGAGCTTTATTAAACCAAAAGGTAAGATACCCGATAAAAGAGAAATTACCAGGCAGGTTTGATTACCAACATGATTGAATGAACGGGGAAAGAAATGTTAACAACAGGGCTTAGAGCAGGTTAAATTACTTCTTAGGCAGGGCCACTAGATGGCGCAAATCCTTTGTGGGACTTAAACTGAAAGACCAGAGGACCTAGTGTTAAGGAAAATCTCCAAAGAAATTAAACATCTTGCCTCCAGAAGAACTGGAAGTTTCCTATGCTATTTGAGGCTGTGTGTTTTTGTTGTTTTACGTTTTTCTTTGTTCAATGTAAATGTTTTGATCGTGTATATTTTCCAAAGAGATTTTAGCCTCTTGCACGGGCAGCATCTTGCACGTGGCTAAATGGTACTTGGGGTGATGGTAGTGATGATAGTGATGATGACGGTATGTGTCTCCAGAGTTCTAGAAGTAACTCGATTCAACTGTATTGCTATAGCAACAACATAAGAGTGAAGTACTACAAGAAAAATTCTGTTTTCAATATGTTAGTAGCAAGAAAAATACTAAATTTCTGATCTAATATGCTACGAGTCCTTACTGAACAATAAGGTGTACTTACTTGAATTAGGGGGCCAGGATTCCCGGTATTCACTACCTGCTTGAGTTCTTGGTAACTTGCCCCGAACCTGAGGAGCCACACAAAAATCCTAAAATGATCAGCAGGAGAATTTATCCAAGAAATTTAAATCATAAAAGTACATCTAAAATATATACTTTCCTACCACATCTTCCACAGTATACCAAATTAGACACATTTAGCCTAATATTAATGATGTACATTTGTAACAGGCTTTCTAGTTTCCAGTGCATTTTCCCACATATTTCCACATCCAGTGCTGAGCTCATTCAGGGGAAAAGGGGAAGGGGAATAAGCAGTAAAGAGAGACCCTGTGGGGTCAAGAACCACCATTCCTTAGACACTTAGGCAATTTCTAGGAGCAAGAGTAATCATGAACTCCCTTCCTGGAGAGCCACACCATGACGAAGAGTCCACTCCACCGGCAGGAAAACCAAGAAAAAAGCAGCCACCAACTCTGACAGGATCAGCGTCTTCAGCCCTGCCTTTATCTCAATTAAACCTGATGAAACTGAGTTCTGTGGGAGCCTGCCTAAGAGAAACACCACAGAAAGAGGATTACCCTTCTGTCTTGTTTCTTCTGGCTCTCCATGGCATGCAGGCGCTCCATAAGGCTGGAGATGCCCTGTTCCAAGCTGTCAATGGTATGGTGCTGAGGATCGTGGCCACTGAAGCTATTGCGCAGGCTTCGGAGGGCATCTCGAACCAGCTGCAGATCGCTGGTCTGTGGGCAGAAAGGAGGTCACACTGACGTGGTGCAGTGCCGTATTCTTAACCGTGTCCCAGCCGCCGGGCTTAGGACGGTAGAGGAGAGAGGCTTCCAGGATAGATCTTTTATTTTCGAGGGAGGAGGTGTGAATTTAAGAAATGTTCCTCCACAGAAGTTTGCCCACTAATTCTTAATTAGGGCTTCACACCTTCACACACCCAACAGATGCAAGACTTAGGGAACTGGGGTACCAAAGGCCTAGTGCGCTGGCAATGGCCAGGCTACTCTTGTGGTTTTAGCTGGAAGTGGAGGTCTGCACTCAAATCCTAAGAACCTACCCCTTTGTGAGTGACGGAAGCAGCTCCTTTTCCTGCCGCTGGAAGGAAAAAACCATTGCTTTGAGAGTTGTGTCTGTTGTAGCTGGTCACCTATAGCAGCAAGAAGACACGATGCTTGCTATAAGGGACACTGCAAACCAGGATGCCCTGTCTTATACTGATTTACAGTGATCACTTCCTGACAGTGTATCGTGGTATATTTGTTCATGTCTCTCTCCGAATGTAAACCTGGGATGGGCGCAAAGACGTTTTCCCCCTTTTGTTCACTGCTGTAACCCCAGTACTTGACACTTCGTAGGCAGTGCTGAATGAACAATGAGCAAAATGGTAACCTCATCCCGGAGGGCCCCAAGCTAGCCTCAGCCTGGCCACCGGAAGGCCTGAGAATGGGGCTCCAGCACCTCCAGACTTCACTTTAGTGATTAAAAAAAAGAAGAACAGTGACTAATATTTTTTGAGCCTGACTTTGTGCCAGGTGGATCTATCAGGACTATCCTTTTTCCAGATGAATCTTATTCCTAAGGCTCAGAAGCGAAGCAAAGCAAGGTCACACAACGGTAAAAAGAGTGTAAAGCTGGAATTTGAAACCAGATTTTCTTAGTCTGAAACCAGCACTCTTTTTATTTGCTTTAAGTTTTGTTTATTTAAGTAAACTGTACATCCAACATGGGGCCCGAACTCTCGACCCCGAGATCAAGAGTCGCATACCCTTCCGACTGAGCCAGCCAGGTGCCTCTGGAACCTGCCACTCTTAACCCTCTCACCAGACAAACAGCCTCCTAACAAACCAACCTGCAGCCTTGGTTTCAGCCCTGAGTCAGAAAGAGTATCTCCCTCTTTGCCCTTGCAGATGCAGGAGGGGGGACCCTGAGCCGGGGGTTACCTCGTCTGCCTCTCTTTTCATACAGTGAGCCAAAAGGACGTCTTTGTGTTCTAGCTCCCGCTCTAGATCCACCTGCAAATCAGAAACTAAATCAGAAAAGGATTTTCTCAGGCAGAAGGGGAAGGAAGCCAGAGGCTGACTGTGTCCCCACCTGCTGGTAACTGGCCTCAGAGAGTTTCCGGAGTGCGTCTTCCAACTTAGCCTGGTGCTGCTGAAGGAGGCGCTCCTTCTGCCCCAGCTCTTTCTGCAATAGAGACAGAGCTTGCAGATGTATGGCAAAGCCAAGGATGCCCAACAGTTCACTGTTGGCCACGCAAGTTCACTTGAGCAAAGTCGAGCTGCAGGGGGAGGAGTCTTTCCCCCCAAGCTACACAGAAGACATCGCACACCGTAGTAATCTTACCCAGTGCAAAGGCTTCTTGGAAAAGTAAGGAGGAAGGGAACTACCGTCTGTAGGAGGACCACTACGTGCCATCCGTGCTAGTTAGGCATAATGGTGAAGACTGAAGTTTGCAGACAACTAGCTCTGGACTCCTCTTAGACATGCTATCTATTCTTCAGGGTGACTGAATCAAAGGAACACAGAAGAAAATTTCCTTGCTATCTACTCTTCAGGGTGACTGAATCAAAGGAACACGGAAGATTTCCTTGCGAAAAAGCAACAATGAGAACACAGTACTTAAGAACTCTTTGAACAACAGCAACAGTAGGCTGTTCATAAAAGGTCTAATGGAAATCATTTCCAAACTCATAAACATTCTTACTTTATAGTCTCCCAAGAGCCGGTTCCTCTCATCCAGCTTCCTCTGCAGATCCACCTGCAAGAAGGAAAAGAATTAACTGGCACAGAGATATTGTCTACCAACCCCAGTAGGAAACCAGCTACTTAGTAACCAGAGTGGATGTTGGCAATTAGAGTATACAGCACAGAGAGGGCAAGGTTATGGTAAAAACACACAGCTGCTCTCCGTGTCTTGAGTGAGATAATCAAACTCTCAAACCACAATTTAGCCTCTCAGTGTCCTCAAAGTTGAAAGGCTCAAGACCAATGTAGTATGGGCTTTCAGCCAGGAACAGAGATGAGTCTGACAGGAAATAAAAATAATTGCAGACACTGAGGGCAGGCATCCCAGAAATAAGATAAGAGAGATTAATTAGGATGGCAGATGTAATAAGACTTCATGCAGTATCCGATTTTGCTACTGGGGCTCAGTGAGGTCAGAGTTCATTCATTTAATTTACATTCTGGTTGTGTAGCTCGTCTTTGTCCATATTTGCCCTCAGCAGTTCCTGTTTGAGCTGAAGAACAGATGTGTCCTGCTGAGTCAGCCTCTGCTGCAAGGCATCCTGGGGGAAAAGAGCACACTCACTATTACTGTGGTCCCAATTAGTCAGTCAGCCATTTGTCACTCTAAGCTTTAACCCCCTGACTGCACATCCAGCATTCATTCTGGAAAACTAGGAGACAGAAAGAGGGGTCTTGCTACAAGGAGATGAAGAGGAATTTTCTGTCCCCTCCCGGGATGCTAGCAACCACTGTCTCACCTAGCTGACGGAAACCTGATTTTTCCTCCACCCATTACTCACCCCTACCCGCCACGGCAATCCTGACAGCATGCTGTCCTAGAGAATCAGTCGCCTCTGGGATCAGATAGATCTAGATCCAAATTTCAAGACCACCACCTTCACGACAGTGACCATGGACAATGCCTTCTCCTTCCTTCCACCCTGGCTTTCAAATCCATTTCTTGGGCACATAACTACTAAGGAGCTCTTTACCTTCTTTGCCTTTCCCTAGAGGGCTGGGCCCTATTGCCGCCTCCTACCCTATTCATATGGAACCCCTGGAATCACTCCCACCTTGCCTTCCAGAGCCCTGCTCCCATTGCCTTCCAATTCCTAGTGTGGACTGGGATTGGGATTATATTTCCATGCTCAGAACTATCACTGGGACTGATGGTTTCTCTTCCCAGTGTCCTACAATCTTACCAGCTTTAGGGTGTCTTTCTCTCAACTTGGACCCTCTTGTTTCCTACCAAGCCTAAGAAAAGGTTGGTTGCACACACTTAAAAGGGTCAGCAAGAACACATTTCTCCAACCATCATGACTTCAAATGGAACTAATGGACTGCAGTGTATTTACCCTGACTTTTCTCTCTTTACAGACTGCAAAGAAATGGTGCAGGCTCTGGAGAATGTGAGAGCCCATTCTTTTTTCTTTTTTTTTAAATTAAAAAAAATTTTTTTTATTTTTGAGACAGACACACACACACACACACAGAGAGAGAGAGAGAGAGAGAGAGAGGGAGAGAGAGAGAGAGAGAGAGAGAAAGAGCTGGGGAGGGGCAGAGAGAGAGAGAGAGACAGAATCTGAAGCAGGCTCCAGGCTCTGAGCTGTCAGCACAGAGCCTGACGCGGAGCTTGAATCCACGAACCATGAGATCATGACCTGAGCCCAAGTTGGATGCTTAACCTACAGAGCCACCCAGGTGCCCCGTGAGAGCCCCTTAACTGTGCTGTCAGCCATGAAAGTACATGGCAAAGGTAGTCCCAGATGCCCCGGGCATCAGCAGTTCAGAGGAACATTTCCCAAAGTGTGCTCTATGGGATGTTAGTACATGCTGCAGGGGAGAAAAGGCACTTCTGTGGTTAAGAATTCCAAACTCTTGGGGCAGCTGGGTGGCTCAGTTGGTTAATCATCCAACTTCGGCTCAGGTCATGATCTCATGGTTTGTGAGTATGAGCCCTGCATTGGGCTCTGCACTGACAGTGCAGAGCCTGCTTGGGATTCTCTCTCTCCCTCTCTCTATCCCTCCCCCGCTTGTCTCTCTCTCTCTCTCTCCCAAAATAAATAAATAAACTTAAAAAAAAAAAGAATTCCAAACTCTTTTTACTCCAACCTTTTTATGACAGATTTTCTCAGGTCCTTTAATAGGCTGTTACTCACTGGGACTCTTCAAGCCTACAGGGCATTTCTCAAACTTATTTAAGCACAGAACACATTCTTCTGAAGTATCTCAAAGGACTAAGGCTACAAAACATACTCTGACAAATGCAGCTGAGTTGCACTCTAGTCCAGCCTATGGATGGGAGTGTAGGGACGAGGGGAAAAGCAGCAGCTTAAGAACATCCTTTTCTACTTCTAGGTGTTTCTTCAATAGGCACACTCCCACTGGGGTGAAACAACACCTATTCAAGACTGTTAGCTAGAGCACTGTTTGTATCACCAAAGACTGGAAATAACCTAAAAGACCAACAACAGGAACTGACTAAATTATCATATATACATATACTGGCATACTAAGTGGCCATGAAAGACTTAGGAAGGTCTTTACGTACTAAAACAGAATCATCTCCAAGATACGCTGCTAGATGGAAAAAGAGCAACGTTTCAAGCTGTATGTATGTATTGTATACTGTTATGGGGGGGGGGGTATATACATACGTATTTATTGATAACTGGTAAGTTACCTCCAGGAAAGAGAATTAGGTGACTGGGGCAGACAGGGCTGGAAGACAGACTTTTCAAGGATTAGCCTTTTATACCTTCCTCACTTGAAACCATGTCATAGGATTAACTGTTCAATGGGGTTCTGGGCAGCTTTAGTAGGTTAAATGTCCGACCTCGGCTTAGGTCATGATCTCACGGTTCGTGGTCAAGCCCCACACTGGGCTCTGTGCTGACAGCTCGGAGCCTGGAACCTGCTTCAGATTCTGTGTCTCCCTCCCTTTCTGCCCCTCCCCTGCTCACGCACCTCCCTGCTCGTGAATGTGCACTCTATCAAAAAATAAACATTAAAAAAATTTAAAATATAGAATTTACTATTCAAAAATGAAGTAAGTTAAATTTTTAAGAAGACAGTTTTCTTTAGAATGGAAGAAAACTGTAAAAACTGATTGTTTTTACATATAAAACTACCAGGGTGGCACAGTACCATGGGTCCTCACTACCAGAAATAAGCCTCAACAAAACAAAGGTATTTTCCTCAACATTTCACTTCCCATCCACAAAGCACTTGGCTTTACTAATACCCCACAGCCCGTTAAAGGCTCCAGCAAATGTATATAAGGCCATAGGACCCAACTACCCTCCTACTACCTACTCTCAGCAGTAGACAACTTTACCAGGTAGAGTTTATTTAAAGAGTGAAATGTCTTCCTTTTTACCTTTATCCCCTGTAAGTTTCTGGCTTCTTGTTTACATTTCAGCAGCTCCTTCTGCAAACCAAATATAGTTAGATCAGATGGTAGCGTCTGGGTTGCTTCAGAAGCATTACCTCATTCTGTCAGTAAGAACACAAAACTCAGATAACCAGTCCACAAAAAATTAAGCCTCTACTGAAGCAGAAAGCAGGTCTGCTCCAGTCAGTAGTAAAGGCTGACTCATAGAGACAAGAAGGAGACCTATTCCATTCTTCCCTGAGGTACCCAGGCTCAAATGCAGGTCAAGGAGAGTCCTCCAAGAAAGAAGACACCGTCCATTCCCATAGGCTCTCATTCCTACAGTTAGCACTCTTCACTGTCAGGCAAACTTCATCATAATAACCTAAATCCCCCTTACTGACATATACAATCATATCTTAACATGCCTGCCCCCAATGTCATTTGTTCAGCAAAGGGTCAGAGTGCTTCTGATTCCCCAAGTAGGCATTATTCTTTGTAAACTCAACAAAAACACATTTAGCCCAATGATGAAATACTAATTATCCCTCCCTTATAATAGATTAGATGTATGTACATAATTGTCGCTAGGAAAGAGATTTTAGGAGAGGAATACCCATAACTGAGACCCTACCCTCTTCTTTTCCTATTGCATCACATCAAGAGTTTGGAATTAACATATCTAAAATGGGGATTCGTAACATGTGCTCCACAGATGGGCTCCAAAGTTACTCTATTAAAAATTCAAGTCAGCAAGTATGTGTGTATGCACTCATACATATTCCTGGGGAGAGGGTTCATGGCTTTAACTCATATACCTAGAACACCAACAAATTAAAAACCCACTGAACTAAAAGCATTCTGGGAAGAAATCATTATAAAAAACCATACTGGACTATAGTTAATAATACTGTATGGTGTAGTTGAAAGTTGATTAAGAGAGTAAATGTTAAAAGTTCTCACTGAAAGAAGAAAATGTGTACCTGTGTGGTGATGGATGTTAACTGGACTTATACTGGTGATCGTTTCATAATATATACATATATCAAATTAATATGTTATACACTTGAATCTAATGTAATGTTGTATGTCAACTATAAAAAAAAAAGTCCGTACTAATATTAGATCCGTTTTTAGTTAAAAAAGAAAAATTATGGGGCACTTGGGTGGCTCAACTGGTTAAGCATCAGACTTTGGCTCAACTCATGATCTGAAGGTTTGTGAGTTCAAGCCTCACGTCGGGCTCTGAACAGACAGCACAGAGTCTGCTTGGGATTGTCAGTCACCCTCTCTCTCTGTCCCTCCACCCTCCACTCTCTCCCCCCCAAAATTTTTTTTTAAAAAAGAAAAAGTATGAAGCATTTAAAACATAAAAAGTAGAACCAATGACACAGATACCTATCATGATCACCAACACTGAAGAGACAGTACCTTTTTGCCATATTTAGGACATATCTGTCTCTTTCAATGAAAGACATAAAACAGACACAGCTGACGTCCCAAGTCTGCATCCCTTCCCCTATACCCATTACTGTTCCAACAGTGCTGTATAATATTCCCATAATTTTTTTCAAAGAGTAAAATGCACATGTTCTGACATACCTTTAGGTCCTGATTCTCCTCCATACTCTGATCCAGACGACTTTGGATTATAATCTGAATAGAAGGCAAAAAGAGATGACTATGTAACTATGTTGTGAAATTCAGAGGTCATTTATTCAACAGATATTTCCTGAGTACCTTTCCAGGGCTAGCCCAGTACTATGAACACAGAGGACAGGAAGCAGTCCCTCCCCCTCTAATGGAAGTATGTACACATGCAGTACAAGTAGTGACTACGGGTGAAGTTTACACACGTGTGTGTGTGTGTGTGTGTGTGTGTGTGTGTGTGTGTGTGTACTGGGCACAGGGCATCGGAGAAAAGGCAAAAGTATGACAAAATGAAGTTTTCCTTACAGGTAAGCTATGGCTGCTGTTTTGCAGAAAATGAGTTAGAGGAACACAGGAGAGGAATGAGGAAACCAACTGGAACACTGCTAGAATCCAGGATGGGAGCCTGAGTTAAGGTAGGGGCTGTGATAATGGAGAGAAGTAGACAGAAATATATAGAAAGTGAACTGACAGAACCTGGTGACTGACTAGGTACAGAAAGAAGGGCCAAAAGGATTCAAGGATGATATTGAGATGTCTGCTTTGGGTATCTGGGTGGGTGGATAATGATAGACAGAATCCAAAGGGGCAAGGAGTTTTGGTGGTGGGAAGAGAAAAGCTGTTTAATTTAGGACTCTGAACTGAAATGCTTATGGGACACAGAAGTGGAGATAATCAGCAGGTAGTTAGATGCTGCACATACAAATCCCCAACTCCGTAGAGAGCAGTGAGCCAGAGATAAATACTTGAGAAGCAACATCTGAGTCAAGCAGAAAGTGAGTGCAGCCATGGAGGCAGGTAACACTGCCCAGGTCGATGTCTAAGACAGAAGGCGGTCACCAGTGGAACTCTGAGGGGCACCAACATTTCAGGCATAGGCAGAGAAAGAGAAGCTTCAAAGGGAACCTGAATGTAAGCGCTGTGAGGGTAGGGTCTTAGGTCTGCTTTGAGATCACCATATCTCTAGCACCTCAAAACAGTAGCTGGCACTCAATAAATATTTGTGGACGAGGGATGGAGGAAAGATGGAACAAAGAGTAGTCGACAAACTTATGAGGAAAACCAGGAGAGCGGGAGTCAGGGAAGAGAGCATTTCAAGACGGTGTGGACAACAGAGTCAAAGGCTAAAAGCAAATAAAATACATAAAGCAGATTATCTGTGGTCCAGTCACAAGAGAAAGAGCTCACCAGTTGTTCCTCAGGATTGACTCCCGGTTCACAGAGGGCCAAGGGCCTGTCCTGTTCGTCTTCAGGTAAGGATCCATTGAGCAGTAAGGCCTGAATAACCACAAAAGTAGAAAGAAACAGGACTTGCATCAGATGAATGAGTGCAGGGTTGAGCTTGGTAAGCTTATCCCAAACTGAAATCACAACTGGGCTTCCTCTAGTCATCTCCTTGATAATTTTCGGTCCTTAGATACCTCCTATTGCTCATTTTGGAACTATGGAGAGTTCCTTTTGTCAGTCCCATGCTTAGGCCTCTTTCATCTCTCTGGATGCACCTGGATCCTCTGCTCCTTGGTCCTAGTAAATCCTCAAAAATCTAGAACTTCCCTCTCAGAAGTTACATTTCAAACCACAGCTGCTCCAACTGAACTCTACCAGCTGGAAAGTGAACTAAAAGTAGTGTTGAATTATCCCAGTTTGGAAAGTTTATTATAGGGGCACCTGGGTGGCTCAGTCAGTTAAGCATCCAACTCTTGATCTCCGCTCTGGTCAAGATCTCATGGTTCGTGAGTTTGGGCCCCACGTCGGGCTCTAAGCCGAGAGCACAGAACCTGCTTGGGATTCTGTCTCTCCCTCTCTTTCTGCCCCTCTCCACTTGTTTTCTCCCTCCCCGCCCTCTCTCTCAAAATAAATAATCAAACTTTAAAAAAAAAAAAAAGGAAAAGTTTATTATAATGAATTACTTAAAACACATTTAGGTATGTGACTCTTGATGTCAAGGTTGCGCGTTCAAGCCCCACACTGGGTATAGAGATTACTTGAAAAAAAAAATCTTAATAAAACATTTACAGCACTGACTTGGGTTTGTTTGATTTTTTTTTTTGTTTTAATAATTGTGCATTTTTACTCCCTAGGGCAACCTGTATAGAACAAAAATGAAATCATTTACAGAGAGATGTCCTCATTCATTTCCACTCCCCACACCAGGCTTTGTTTTCATTAGAATATGAAAGAAGGGCAGATTTACCCTAAAGCTAAAGGAACCTCAAACCCCAGGGCCCCCCCATATGCACTGCCCCTCCAAAACCCTATATTTAATATTGCACAGTTGAATTTGAATGACAAGAGTCTGAACTGCCTGGGTCCACTTATATGCAGATTTTTTTTTTATACATAGTACAGTACTGCAAATATATTTTCTCCACCTTGTGATTTTTTTAGAAGTTTTTATTTAAATTCTAGTTAGTTAACATACAGCATAACATTGGTTTCAGAAGTAGAATTTAAATTTTTTTTTTAATGTTTATTATTAAGAGAGAGAGAGAGAGACAGACAAAGCACAAGTGGGGCAGGGGCAGAGAGAGAGGGAGACACAGAATCCAAAGCAGGCTCCAGGCTCTGAGCTGTCAGCACAGAGCCCGATGCAGGGCTCGAACTCACGAACCGTGAGATCATGACCAGAGCCAAAGTCAGACGCCCAACTGACTGAGCCACCCAGGTGTCCCTGGTTTTAGGAGAATTTAATGATTCATCACTTACATACAACACCCAGTGCTCATTACAAGTGCCCTCTTTAATGCCCATCGCCTACCCACCTCCCCTCCATCAACCATATATGGTATCCATCAGTTAAGTCTCTTCTGGTTTGCCTACCTCTCTTTTCCCCCCTTTCCCTTATGTTCATCTGTTTTGTTTTTTAAATTCCACATTATGAGTGAAATCATATGGTATTTGTCTCTGCCTGACTTGTTTCATGTAGCATAATCTACTCTACTCCATCCACGTTGTGGATGGCAACATGAAGTGCATGTGGATGCAACATGAAGTGTTGCAAATGGCAACATTTCATTCTTTTTCTTTTGTTTTTATTTTTTTAAATTTTTTTTTTCAACGTTTATTTATTTTTGGGACAGAGAGAGACAGAGCATGAACGGGGGAGGGGCAGAGAGAGAGGGAGACACAGAATCGGAAACAGGCTCCAGGCTCTGAGCCATCAGCCCAGAGCCTGACACGGGGCTCGAACTCACGGACCGTGAGATCGTGACCTGGCTGAAGTCGGACGCTTAACCGACTGCGCCACCCAGGCGCCCCTTTCTTTTGTTTTTAATTAGACAAGGTTAAACCAAATGTGGACCATTTTCTTTTAGTTTTTTTTTTTTTTAATGTTTATTTATTTTTGAGAGAGAGAGACAAAGTGTGAGCAGGAGAGGGGCAGAGAGAGGGAGACACAGGATCCGAAGCAGGCTCCAGGCTCTGAATTGTCAGCACAAAGCCTGATGTGGGGCTCAAACTCACAAACCATGAGATCATTACCTGAGCCGAAGTCGGATGCTTACCTGACTGAGTCACCCAGATGCCCCAAGATTTCATTCTTTTTGATGGCTCAGTAATATTCCATTGTATGTGTGTATATACATTTATACATACCACATCTTCTTTATCTGTTCATCAGTCGATGGATATTTGGACTGTCATAATTTAGCTATTGTTGATAATGCTGCTATAAATGTTGGGGTGCATGTGTCCCTTCAAATCAGCACTTTTGTATCACTTGGGTAAATAAATACCTAGTAGTACACTTGCCGGGTCATAGGGTAATTCTATTTTCAACTTTTTCAGGAACCTCCATACTGTTTTCCAGAGTGGCTGCACCAGCTTGCATTCCCACCAACAATGTAAGAGGGTTCCCCTTCCTCTGCATCCTCGCCAACACCTGTTGTTTCCTGTGTTGCTAATTTTACCCATTCTGACAGGTATGAGGTGGTATCTCGTTGTGCTTTTAATTTGTATTTCCCTGATGATGAGTGATGGGGAGCATCTTTTCATGCATCTGTTGGCCACCTATGATGTATGTCTTCCTTGGAGAAATATCTATTCATGTCTTCCACCTGTTTCTTAACATGATTATTTGTTTTTTTCCTCATGATTTTCTTTTCTCTAACTTGCTTTATTATAAGAACACAGTGTATAATACAGATAACATTCAAAATATGTATTAACCAAATATTTCTTAGTAAAGCTTATGTGATGAGGGAGCCACAGGCAAGCTGAGGGCAAAGCGCAAGCTAAAGCCCCACAAAGACCCCACCCCCACCCCCCGCCCAGGTGGCACATGTGTGATATTCCTCAGGCACTCCTGGGTGCCCAAGAACAAAGGAAAGGAAAAACCAAATAACTGATAGAGATCACAGTCGTGTAGGACAGGAGTCTCCATCAGTTTATAAATGTCTTAGTAAAATTATAAGAAAAAGGCAATTGTGGGGCACCTGGGTGGCTCAGTTGGTTAAGTGTCCAACTTCGGCTCAGGTCATGATCTCACGATTCATGAGTTTGAGCCCCACATCACGCTCCATGCTAATAGCACGGAATCTGCTTGGGATTTTCTCTTTCTCTCTCTCCCCCTCTCTGCTCCTGTGCTCTTTCTCTCTCAAAATAAATAAACTTAAAAAAAAATTTTTTTAAAGGAAAAGGCAACCTTATCATTAGCCTAATGTCCAGAAACCTATAGACTCAGTTTCCTGGAGCCCCAACATTACCCATCCCTCCACAGTGATGTGGGGAACAAAGGCAAGAAGGGAATGGCAGGTAAAATTAAGTTTCCTTATAACCTGCAGCCCAGTGACAAATACTTGAGATAGGCTGAGTAGAACGTTTCTCCAGGAACTCCCTCCTGTCTTAATGTTAATGCCTCAGTAGAGGGAAAAACAACCTTAGCTTGACAATAGTTAGGCCTCCAGTATCTTAAGAGTCTTCTTAGGGAACTTGGATGGCTCAGTCAGTTAAGCGTCTGACTTAGGCTCAAGTCATGATCTCACGGTTCGTGAGTTCCAGCCCCGCATTGGGCTCTGTGCTGACAGCTCAGAGCCTGAAGCCTGCTTCAGATTTTGTGTCTCCCTCTCTCTTCGTCCTTCCCCTGCTTGTGCACGTGCTCTCTCTCTCTCTCTCTCTCTCTCTCTCTCTCTCTCTCTCTCCCTACAACGCGCACACGCACACACCCTTTTTCCTTTACCTCCCCAAACTCCAGTGTGTAATCAATCACTCCTCACAACCCCAGCGCAGCTCTTTCTGCCCAGGGGTTCTGTCCCCGTGCTTTAATAAAATCACCTTTTGCACCAAAGATGTTTCAAAAATTCTTGGCCATCAGCTCTGGACTCCCCCCTGCCCCACACTCCAAAAATGCATCATTATGATCAACAGTCAGCTATTAGTAATTACGTTTTAGGGGAGTCAAAAGTTACATGCATATTTGCGACTGTGCAGGGCATGGGTGCCCCTCCGCCGCACCCCTGAGTTGTTCAAAGAGAACTGTACTCATAGCCTGTAATCTAATTTTTAAAGAAGGCCCCCAAACTGTATTCTTTAGCACTCACAGAACTTGAACTACCTATGCAGGTAGGTAATTTGATACCTGTCAGCTTAGTGAAAGATTTAAGAATGCGTCCCCATTTTATATTTCAATTCTGTCTCTATTCAATCCAAAGAGTTACAGAGGTTAAGTCCTGTTTCAATAAACAGAACACAAATTGCATCACAAATGCTGGGATATAAAAACTGTTTGAAATCCATTCACTGGTTGGTCTACCAAGCACTAACTAATAATAAGATTTTATTTAATAAATCAAATGAGTTCGGTTATCCCCCGGAGTGTGGCCAGAGGTATAAGAAGACAAGTTTAAGAAGCCACAGGGCTGCAGGGAGCGAAGGGAGAGAAACATCACAGAAATACTAACTCTCATGGCCACGTATTCAGCAGGCTCTAACTGAGGCACACAGTGAGTCAGAAATCCTGGACATGGCTTAGCATGCAACTTGCTTATCAATGAAAGAGTTAAGAAGCCTAGTGGATGCTGTGAGCCCCATTGTATTCTATTAATGGAACTGAATTCTCATTGTGATCATGTGGCTGTGAATGAAACAGCTCTGTTTGCAGGGAATATTGGGATGCTGACTTTCTGCCTGTCGAATCTCTTCTTTTTCTGTCCAACCTGCCGTCGGATTTCTCCCAGACTGAAAAATGCAAACCAAACTGAAAGCCAAACTGATGGATATCTATGTTCATATCATGCAAATTATCCTGGGAAAGACCCACTTGGGCATAATCCCAAAGTTAGCACACACAAAAAAATTCCATTAATTAAACCAGCCCTTAATGGAGTGGCAGATAAGGGATCTCAAATGCAAACATTTAAAAAATAACAAAGCAAATGGGGAAAAATCAACAACTCTCCTTGGGAATGTTTAGGCAGGAAGCATTCCTCCAGCCCTCCTCAGCTCCTGGGGCATACATTATGCAAACTGTTTCACCGGGCACCAATCTCCTTTTTTCTTTAGGAACCCTTTGTACCCCATGGCTGGCTACTGGGAGCACGCCCTCCACCGCCTGCCTGCCGGCTGCCAGAGCCACTCACATAATGTGGCCTTTGTTTACGTATCCATAAATATTTGACAATTCAGAAGCGGTGCAGTTCCCAGCACAAACAGAAAGGAATATTCCTAGGCAATTTCAGGGTCACCAGCACACTACAAGGGCTCCCCGACACAGGGACAGACGCACAAAGAAAGAGGATCGGGGGTCATTCAGGGTAGGAACTAAGTCAAGTTGGTCAGTGGGCCTCTGGGAGAGAACTGCCGAGCTGGCAAGAAGGTATAGAAAAGACTGAAGGGCTTTGTTGCTTGAGGAAAACCCCCGTTACCTGATCATTATGGCTCGGCACCCGCTTGCACATGCTTTAGGAGGGAGTTAGATCCCTCAGCTAGACTCAAAGGGAGACCTGTGGTATTACTGGCTTACACTCTTCCTGCTGGAGAATTCCTAGGGAAAAATTTCTGACTGTTCACAGTGCCATTCTGTGAATGGTGAAGCTGGCAACTGCAGGTCTGTAGCTGCGGACAGGGGAGAAACCCACCTGCCGGCAGAAAGCCAGAAAGAGGGTTTGGTAGGGGTCCATGATGGCCCCCATGCCTGCAGAAATCCCAACAGCCGTGCATCCGTACAGCCCATTTAGGAGTCCTCATACCCGAGGAATGTTCCGCTCTTTGAGTACTTCTCCCTCTGAACTCCCCATTCAACCCTGACCTCATGCAAAATGGAGTCACTGTATTTTCAGTGGACACTGGTGACTTAAATAATCAACTGTCACACCAAGGATAAACCATGCGGGAAAGAGCTACCTGTAATCCTGATATCATTTTCTTTGCTTCCTCCATTTCTTTTTCTAAATGTTCTTGTTGTTCCAGCAGCTGTTCTTCCCATGAGGTCTCCAGACAGGTCCCGGGGCTGCCTGGTCGCCACTCTCGGGAAAACGGAGAGTCTGTCTCCTCTACAAAATGAGAGGGGGGCGTATAGTTCATGTTGGAGCAAACAGTTGCCGGCAGAAAGCGTTCACAGTCTCTCTGCGCTCACAGGTCTGGGTCACTGGCCTTCTGAACCTGTCCTCACTGCACAGACTGGACTCTCCGCTAGGTGGGGTTGTGAGACATGAAGAACCCACTGTTCCCTCACACTCCAGGCTGGGTTGGCTGGAGGCATCACTTACTCTGCTGGGGAAACTGGTCCCCTTCAGAACCTTTAAGAAGTAACAAGACACCCTCCTTGGGAGTCTTGGTATGGGACACATAGACCCTACTCTTAATTCTCTACAACTGACATCCCAAAGCTGGATTCTGCCAGGTACAAAGACAGGAGCTTTGGAAAACCAAATCCCTGTTGGCTGTTGTGGAGCTTCAGGGGGGAGACTTCAATTTAATATTCCTTGGACCGTTCCCTCGTACCTGAGCCCCTTTCACAAACAACACTGTGTGAGTCACACAGGAAACAAACCAGTGAAAACACACTTGCATAAATTGTTCAATCTTGCTCCCTGGTTTTGTTTTATTTTCCTATGTTTATGGTCTCTTTTCGCTGGTTTCTGTTTCATCCCATCTAATTGTGTGCACACCATTAAAAATGCATTATGGAATACCGAAGGGTATAAACTCTGAGTAAATGTCTTCATTTGTCGGTGTGAATGTAATTAGCTAATTCCTCTGGGTTGCTGTGAAGACTGAATGAGGTAACTTGTGTGCAGGACTCCGTGGTGCCTGACCCAGAGCAGTCACTCGGTAAATGCTCTCCCTCCCCAAGGTCCCAGGAGTTTCCGAGTCAAAAACATGGCTGACTCTTTGGTGCTAATGCCAGGGATAGTGGGAGGGATTTAACTCGTTTTCTTCGGAGGGCTTCAGTTTTATTACAACCCTTAGAGATGAATAAAACTCTATTGAAATCACATGCTTTGCTGCCTCCTTCCTTCCCTCTATGTTTATGTAAGAAAAAGGAGAGCAACTGAGATGTAAGGAGAAGTCTAAACAAAGGGATCCCTTTGTGGTCCTTTCTGTAGTCCAAAAGCCGGATGTAGACCTGCTTTTTAGCCTCCCACAGATACCGCCGCCCATATTATATGCTCCTGGTTCAAACTTAAGTCAAAGGGTTACTGGAATTATTTCCATAACACAGGAATAATAAAAACTGTTTACTTGAATGAGGCTTCAGACTGCCCCACAGTCGTTTCCTAATTCACAGGCAGCCAGCAGAGGAAAGGCCTATCTCCTCTGCTGTAAGATTTTGGACAGCTGTGACATCAGAAGTGACATTCTGCAAGAGGATGACCACATTCACTGGCTCAAAGACATCAGAGCCCTTTAGAGCTAACCTAGCATGCATGGACTTTGGGGAGGGAGAAGGCCAGGAAGTTTATAGGTAGATAGGATCCCCCAAGCCTTCAAGGCAAGGGCTATGGCTTGAGCCAACCCAGGCACGCTGACAGACAGTACCTGTTCTGTTCTCTATCCCTTCAGAGGGAATAATCACAAAATCTGCCTTCTCCTCCGACTGGGTTATAATGGACTCGCTCTTTGCGCTGTGGATAGGACTGGGTGAAGTCAGGCTGTGATTGAAGGAAAAGGAAGAGAAATGATTACTGTGAACAGCGGTTTGGAAGCCAACTTTCATAATTTATCCCAGAGACATGTTCTTACTCATCTTCCTCCTAGTGCCTAACACAGTCCCCAGCCCACAGTATGAATGGACATTTGTTGAATGAGTGCAGGATGAACTTACTGAAGGAATGAAATGAATGTTGAATGAATGAATGAATGACCCAGTCCTAGGAAGTCTTTGCCACAGCAAGGCTGCCTCAAAGCCCAATTCATAAAGAAGAGATTTACTGGAAGGACGGCTAACGTAGCATCTTAAAGAACCCCCAAATTTTGTTTTGTTTTTTGTTTTTTGTTACTTACCATCACCTCCGTCCCTGGGCCCAGGTTCAAAGACTGAAGTTAACGTGTGCCTTAGTAGTTTTGGGAGCTGGAAGGAAAAGTCTACTTCCAATCCATTGGTGTCCCACAGACACAAGCATCACCAGCAGAGTAACATGGTAGATCAGCCCTAGGCTGATCCCGAAGGAGGGGGCAATGCTGAGGGTGATTCAGGGGGAGAAAAGGCCAGAGTGTGGACAGTGCGGGGCTGGGCAAAGGGGCAGTGATACATCAACAAGGATGGGACATGATAAGGAAAACGGGAAAAGACTTGCTCGGCAAAGGGAAGGGTTGACTTGATTGTACCATCAAAGAGTTACTTAGATCCCTGCTACACCATTTGTGAACTGTCATCAGAATCCTCTCAGCAACTCCTAAATTATGATCCAACTATCAGCCTTGGGAGGGACTGCTGGGATTGTCAGGGAAGATGAATTTTAAAGCCACACAGAATAACAGCAAATCTACAAGACAAGATAGGAATGGGAGGCTGATGTTTCCATCCGATAGGGGAAAGGAATCTGAAGAGCCTCTTCTCTTTGCACCGCACCTTGAGAACATCAACTCTGAAACAATCTCAGGGGCTGTGGGGTCTCCAGGCCCAGCCCCCTCTCAGGAATTCTTTCCAAATCCATCACCCAGACAACAGTGAAAGTGTCTAGGACTCGCTGACCCACTTAATGTGCCCCTGAAGTCTCCCAGGCTAATCCTCACAGCCATGATCAGGAGTTAACATTTTGTCTTCCTAGAAACCAGTAAAAGCAAGAGCTGAGCACAAGTGGATGTAGTCAGAGATTTCAAAACCTCGAAAGCAGCCTGAGGACTGGTGTCTCGTCCTCCTCGTTGGTCCCGAGTTTGAGGGCTTTGGTGGGAATGACCTCAGCCAGAAATACATTCTCATCCTTATTAGAACCGCAGAAAAAGTGTAAAGTTTTTCCTTCTTCAAATTAAAGGACGTCGCTGAACCCTAACTACAGATCCATAGTCCAAGCAGACAAGAGAAGTAGAGAGTGGCAAGAAGTGGTATTTAGTAAAGGTAATTGCTTTTATAGAACTCTCTTATCCATCTTCCACCATTTAGGTAATCTGACTTCCAGGCCAACATGAATTAGCTGCTGGAAAAGCATTAGTGTACTTTGCTTTTATATAATACTTTTGAGAGTACTATGTCATTTAACAGGAGAACAGATTTTTGACCAGTCAGGCCGCGGCATTCGCCTCCCTGCAGAAATGGGGATCGATGTTCAGAAAGACGCCTGCATCAGCTGACCTCCTTTGAGAAACGATAAAAACACTTCCTTAGCTGACAAGGTGTTATGGTTGACGCGATCCGCTGTCTGCATTTGGCTGGACCACAGTGGGTATGTGTGAGACGCGGCGGGGGGTGGGGGGGGGGAGCGGGGGGAGAGTGGGAAGAGGGGTGTGAAGCAAGGATGCTGGAAAACTGCTGGCCTCAAAGCAGAGACGCATGCTCAGCTCCACCTTCTCCCTCTTAAGTGAGCGGTCCCCCTTATAAGGGCAGGAGGAGGAGGATGTCTGCATACCCAGCCCCACTGGGGGAGTGGCAGTGCGGCCAAAAGAAAAACAACATTTCTCTTTCTTGAATTTGAGGCTGCCAGTGTGTGAGGCCACAGAGAGGGGAGACCAGGAAACTAGGTGGTCAGGTCAAAAAAATAAAGGACCGGAGAAGCAAAATCCTGGGGCACATGTGGGAGCAGCAAGATTGCTGCTAGAGATGGGCCATATCGAGATGAGGCTTCCAATCTTCTGCTTCAGGTCACAGGAAGAGTATTGTAATGCTAGGCTCTTCCCGATTAGCTCAAAACCCCTATTTTGTAAACAAGCAATCCCCTACCTGCCATCATAATCCCCGCAAATCAGGGAACTGATTACAAATCAGGTGTGACTGATAACATTTCTTAATTCCCACAGGCCTAACATCTCTCCAATCTTAACATCAGACAAACAACCCCCCAGCGAGGTCCAAATTAGAGTAAAATCAATTTTTTGAAAACGGGTAATGGGAAAGAGTCCTGCTTACTCCTCAAGTGCCCTCCCACGGCCAAGACAGGATAAGGTAAAGGGCCACTCCTCTGGCCCCTATGCCGGCTCCAGTTTCCTACACCCACTCACTGTATTTTGTAGTGACAATCCCAGACCAGCAGCCCGTCCTTCCCAGTACAGCGCCCCCACCCATCCCGGTCGGTCTCAGGCCGACAGCATCCTCCAGTCCTGGCCCTGCGCCCGCCCGCTCCCCCCCAGCTCCAAAGCCAAAGTGGCCTCTGCTCACCATTTGACTTGCGTCCCTCCCATGGTCCCCCTCTGGCTCCGGCTTCAGCGAGCCTGCTTCCCCGGGTGAAGCGCGAGGCTGGGAGTCCCGGCGCTCCCGAATTCGGGCATGTCTCCCCGCGCTGGGGCCCGAGGAACCACTCCACCGGCAGGCTGGCTACCAGAGCTGCCGGCCGCGACGGCGGGAGAGAGTCGGCAGCGCAGGGAGGCGGGCGTCCCGGCCCCGGGGACGGGGATGCTGCCGGGTCTCAGGCGCGCTGTCCCGGCCGCTCAAACGCTGCAGCAGCCCGGCCTGGGCGGAAGCCACCTCCCCTCGCAGGCTGCGGGTCCCTGCCAGCGGCATCGCGGCGGCCGCGCGACTCCGGGCGTGCCCCCGGGCGCGGGCATCTCACCCCATAGCCCGCGCGGGGCAGCGCCGCCCG
>NW_024412402.1:4387415-4536177 GCF_014898765.1 Herpailurus yagouaroundi | reverse complement strand
GGGGGGTGGGGGGGCGCGAGCGCGAGCCCGGCGCGGGGCAAGGGCGGGGCCGCGGGCGCCCCGGGGCTGGAAACGCCTTTTCCTCGCGACCCCTCCCTTCGCGGTCACGGAGGTCTGGGGCCGGTGTCACCGGCTCCTCGAGGGAGGGGGCGCCCAGCGCGGTGTAGAGTCGGGGTCGCGCCCGGAAACTCGCCGAACGCCGATCTCCCACCTTCCCAAAGGCGTTTCGCGTGTTCTTTTTTCCCAGCCCGAGGTCGTTTTGCGTGGACACAGTAAGAGGCCGGCCGGCCCGCCCAAGGTCTACGGAGCAACAGGCGGTCAGGGCTCCGCCAGGGAATCTGGAGAAGCAGGGGGCCACCTTCCCCATCTTCCGAGCCACTCCCCGTTCAGAGTTACATCGCGGGGTCTCGGGCCTTCAAGGGTCCCTAAGCCATGAGATGGCCTCACCCTGAGGAAGGGGGTGGGCGGGCAGAATGTTCCAAAGCCTGCTGGGTCCGGGAGCTCATGGAGGAAAATGCAAGGTGCTGACCCAGCCTCCCAAAGAGGTGAGTGAGCGGTCAGCTTACAAAAAAATTTAAAAACCAGGAAGGAGTGAAAGGGAAATGCGAACTATTATCTGACCCCCTCCCAGAAAACTGTCACTGTCTACCCACTACAGCCCGATTTCCAGTGGGTCCCTAATTCCGGCTGTGTCACAGCCCCGGCCCCAGTCTGAGTTCTGCCAGAAAGGAAGGAAGCAGGTGTTCTCTGGAAGAAATGCAGACTTCTCTCTCTCCCTCTCTCCCCCCTGGCGCTCTCTTGCTCGCTCTCTCGCTCTCTCTCTCTCTCTCACTGGCAGGCACAACAAAGTGAAAGGCCTGTAGCCATGCAGGAAGCTATAGATCTCATTATACAATGAAACGTCCTTTGATTCTGTACCAAGTGATAGTCTAAGGAGCAAGCAAGGAAGAAATGGCTCAGATTCTCCCTACTAGCACACCCCTTGCTTAATGGGTACAGGGTTTCCTTTTGGGGTGATGAAAATGTCTTTGAACTGGATGGAGGTGACGGCTGCACAAGATGATGAAGGTACTAAATGCCACTGAATTGTACACTTCCAAATGATTAATGGCTAATTTTATGTTATGTAAATTTTATAAATAAAAAGGCAATCTATTAAAGGTGAAAATTAAAGTTGAGCAAGATTATCAGTTTAGTGAAGTGCTGGGAAGAATTCCATGTGACTGCAATAAATTAAGAAATGGTCTATCAATCTAAGACAGAATTTTATGTGGAAAAGAAATAGGAAGAAGACAAATGCACATAAGATACATGTAAGACAAGGAACACTTAGTTGTAATGAGAACAGGCTAAGCTGGGTTGGGGTAGGAAAGAAAAGGTCATAAGAGCATAAATTAAGTATGATTCAGCTATGAAATGAAGTTAGTAAATAAGCTAACATGTTCTGGGGATGTATTTATGGAGCATGATTTACATGAGCTAGGAAAGTAGTCTTTTTCTGCCACTGCACTTGGCATCGATCAGGCTTTTATTAGAGCACTGTGTCCTGTTTTGGTCTCTGCACTTGGCTCTAAGAGATACAGATGGCCTTTCTGCTAGAGTCACAAACATCTTAGCCCACTCAAATTCACACTAATCTGCTGCAATTCCTAGCCCTATAAATGAAAGTTTGGAACATTCTCATGCTCTCAGACAACTCTGCTCAGTTTTTTCTCTTGTTGTAAGTGTTAGACAGCCTTCTCAGGCCATGCTTAGAGTTAAGCTCAGGTGCAAAGGCCATGCTGTGGAACTGGCTGTCATAAACGGGGGCAGCTGATACGCAAGTATCAGAACCAGGGGCTGGGCCCTCACAGGCCCCCATGTGGACATACCTAAGCAGTGACACTGAGGCTCTGCACAAAAAGCTTCCTTGTGTGGGAAATTTACCAACACCCCACCCTCCCTGCCTGCCTGCCAGCACAAAACCGCAAAGCAGTGCCGAAGACTACCCCCTTTGAAGTCAAACAAACTGAGGGAAAGAGAAAAGGTTTAGGAGCCTTAAAGCCTGTTGTGCTGCTACCTGAAGCTGAGAATCCCCAAGAATTCCACCTTTAACCAGGACGGCAGTGGTGGGAAGTTGGCGCCGCACTTACCTGTTACAGCTGGACTCAGACGGGGACCTCTGCTGCCCTTCGTACCGCTGCACCAGGGCTCGCACGCTCCAGTACGGGTTCTCAATCTCCTCGTCCACGCTGTTGTTCCTAAAGCCGGAGGATGCCAGCAAAGGAGAGGGCATCAGTCTTTCAGTTCGGGTCCACTCAACGAGAACCGGTAGCTGGCCACTCTGAGAGTGCCAGGGGAAGAAGGAGGAGTAAGGCCAAGCCCCGGCCTTAAAGACCCTCGACACCCAGCAGGGAAGACAGACAGATGGATTTCCCTAGGGTCTGCAACACCTCAGGGTCTTGCTCTCTCCCAGCAGACATATAACCCCCAAAATGTTTCCTGCCATGACTTCCTTCAGGACAGGCTGGCTTTAGCATACATTCTAGGGAGACTCCCCCAGATGACTTGAACACTGCTCCCACATATCTCCCGGTGTAGAAAACACGCCGTGCCAAAGGCATATATTTAAAATTCTGGGCATCAGAGCAAAAAATTACAAATGTGATTCCTTTACTTTCTGCTAACTGCAACATAAACATCTCTTTTAAAAGGGCTTTTCTCAGGGTGCCTGGGTCACTCAGGAGTTTCAACCTCCAACTTCGGCTGAGGGTATGATCTCGCAGTTCGTGAGTTCAAGCCCCACGCTGGACTCTGCTGACAGCCTGGAACCTGGAGCTGCTTCAGATTCTGTGTCCCCCTCTCTCTCTGCCTCTACCCAGCTCGTGCTCTGTCTCTCTCTCTGTCTCTCTCACTCGCTCTCAAAAATAAATAAAAACATATAAAAATTTTTTAAAAATATTAAAGGGCTTTTCTCAGGGTGCCTGGGTGGCTCAGTCGATTGAGCATCCGACTCTTGATTTTGGCTCAGATCATGATCCCAGGGTCATAGGATCAAGTCCCATGTTGGGCTCTGCGCTGAGTGTGGAGTTTGCTTAAAATTCTCTCTCTCCCGGGGTGTCTGTGTGGCCCATTTGGTTAAGCGTCCAACTCTTGATTTTGGCTCAGGTCATGATCTTGCAGTTTGTGAGTTTGAGCCCCGTTTCGGACTCTGTGCTGACAGCGTGGAGGAACCTGCTTGGGATTCTCACTCTCTCCCTCTCGCTCTCTCTCAAAAATAAATATTTAAAAACATCTCTCTCTCTCTCTCTCTCTCTGCCCTTCTCCCCTGCGTGCACATGCATGCACTCTCTCTCTCTAAAATAAAACATAAATTGGGGCGCCTAGGTGGCGCAGTCGGTTAAGCGTCCGACTTCAGCCAGGTCACGATCTCGCGGTCCGTGAGTTCGAGCCCCACGTCGGGCTCTGGGCTGATGGCTCAGAGCCTGGAGCCTGTTTCCGATTCTGTGTCTCCCTCTCTCTCTGCCCCTCCCCCGTTCATGCTCTGTCTTTCTCTGTTCCAAAAATAAATAAACGTTGAAAAAAAAAAATTAAAAAAAAATAAAATAAAACATAAATTAATTAAAGGGCTCTTCTCTCGTGGAGTGCCCTCTCTGACCTACACTCCTTGCTCTCTTCTGCAGCGTGGGGCTGTTTGGGTGATCCTTCTGTCTACTGCACAGTATCATTTAAAGGAGGAAATTCAGAGAGGAACAAGCTCCCAGCCCCAGATTTCTACCCTTACCTCTGCCTGTATCGAAAGACATCCCGTCCCGACCGTGACATGTCATGACACACGTCGGCCAGAGCGGCAGCTGCCCCCTGGGCCACAGCAGTGGCACAGTGTGGTTGGTGACTCTGCAGAGGGGTTCTGGAGTCCCGTCCTTGGCTCACTGTCCTGTTGGAGCCAGGTTTGAAATGAGCTGCCAAGGCAAGGACCAGCCTCATGATAGACTTCAGGTTTCCTTCCACAATATCTGAGGGACAGAACACACCCAGAGGTCCTAAGACAGAGGCAGAGGGTTCACTCATTGAACACATATTTGCTAGTGATACAGGTAAGCGAGGCAGTCAAGGTCTTTGTTCTCACAAAGCCATGTTCAACAGGAAGACAGAACATTTAAAAGCATTTACAGGGGCGCCTGGATAGCTCAGCCAGTTGAGCATCCGACTTCAGCTCAGGTCATGATCCCACAGTTCGTGGGTTCGAGCCCCGAATTAGGCTCTCTGCTGTCAGCACAGAGCCCACTTCAGATCCTCTGTCTCACTCTCTCTTTGCTCTTCCCCTGCTTTCACTCATGTGTGCTCTCTCTCTTAAATAAATAAACATTAAAAATAAAACAAGCACTTACAACAAAGTATGGTAATGTGTTACGGTAGAAGTACAGGATTCTCTGGGAGCTCAAAGTAGAGGCATCTCGTCTAGTCTAGAGGGCTCAGGGAGAGAGTATAGGGGAAATAAGTTTTAAAGTGAGACTTGATTGGTTCATCAGATGAAGGAGGAGAAGAGTGTTCCAAGAGGATGGAGCAGGCGTGAATGTCTAGAGGTGAGAGAGAGCATGACCTACGAGAGCTGTGCCATCTGATATGGGAGCCATTAGCCACATGTGGCTACTGAGCGTTTAAAAGATATAGTCTGGGGGCACCTGGGTGGCTTAGTTGGTTAAGCGTCCGACTTGGGCTCAGGTCATGATCTCATAGGTGGTGGGTTTGAGCCCTGCATCGGGCTCTGCTGACACCTCAGAGTCTGGAGCTTGCTTTGGATTCTATGTATCCCTCTCTCTCTGCCCCTCACCCGCTCACACACACTCTCTCTCTCTCAAAAATAAATATTAAAAAAAAAATTTTAAAGATATAGTCTGAATTGAATGTGCTATAAGGGTGGTACTTAGCACAAAAAAAGTCAGATTGAAACACATCTCATTAGCTTAGTACAAAAAAAGAAGAATGCAAAGTATCTCATTAATAGCTTTTATACTGAATGCATGTTGCACTGATAATACTTTGGATATTTGGGGTTAAAAAATATTATTAAAATTATCTTCTATTTCCTTTTTAAAAAAAATATGGCTCTCAGAAACTTTCGTATGTGACTTGCATTATATTTCTATGCATGCCACTGTGGCAGATGAAGTGGAAAAAGTACAGCACAGCTAGGGCCCAGAGTGCAAGGGGAAGAGGGTGAGGGGGTGAGGCCACAAGGGGAGAAATTAGAGGTCAGAAAGGGCAGGGCAAGCCCCAGGAAGGACTTTGGATTCTCCCATAAGGACCTGCACACACAGAGCAGTGGTAGGGGCATATGTCTTCGCAGAAAGATCATCCTGGCTACAGTGTGGAGAGCGGATGGATGGGAGGCAGTGAGACTAATTAGGAAACTGCTGCCCTTCTCCAGGTAAAAGACAATGATGTCCTCAATGGCGGTGTTCCCTCAAAATAGCTAACTTTAATGGGCCAGATCCCTAAGCCCACCCCTCATGGGGACAAGAGCACGGACATTACGACACCTTAAATTTTGCCCTAGAAAAAAAGAATGCACACAAAAAAACCCAATGTGATAGGTCTGGTGAAAGTTCACGTAAGGGAATGGGTAAAACTCTCATGCTTTTAGTTTCACAGCATTGTAAATATGCAAGGCTTGGAAAAAGATTGATTGATACCTTCTACAGGGTGCTCTCAATGGTAAGAATCGGCCGACCTGAATGACCCCAACACCTAGAACGCCAATAATCCAACACAGAAGGAAGGCTCCCTCTGGCCCCCTTTCTCATCAGAGCCCTGGGCCATCAGGCCCTGAAACTGAAGCTGAAACAGAACCAGATCTACAATCAGTTCTAAAGAAACAGCGGGAGGGCCAGGGAGCCTGTGCTCTCTCAAGACACCCTAAACAATTGCTTCCTTGCAGCCTGGGCTCAAAGTGAATTGAGCAGTGTCCTCTTCTGGTCGTGTGGCTGTAACAGAAGGTATGTGCAGACGTCCCAGAGCCCCTTTCCTCTTGCCCAAAATATTCTGTGTTATCCAAAAAAAAAAAAAAAAAAAAAAAAAAAAGCCATAAATATTTTTCTTCTGGAAAACTGGATGGAAAAAAATAAAGCTAATATGATTTGAAATAATTCTTGGGCATGAAACCCAAGTAACTTGGAAAACATCATCGATCTTCAATTTGATAACTTAAATGAGATATTCTAGAGTTTATTTTTTTAAATGTTTTTATTACTTATTTTTGAGAGAGAGGGGGAGAGAGAGAGAGAGAGAGAGAGAGAGAGAGAGAGAGAGAGAGACAAAGCACAAGCAGGGGAGGGGCAGAGACAGAGGCAGACACAATCTGAAGCAGGCTCCAGGCTCGAGTTGTCAGTACAGAGCCCAACATGGGGTTCGAACCCACAAACCATGAGATCACGACCCGAGCTGAAGTCGGACACTCAACTGACTGAGCCACCCAGGTGCCCCTTAAATGAGACATTCTAAAGTTAATACTCCGGTCTTGTCATTTCTACTCGATTAATTTTTGTACACATACTCAAGCAAACCTTTATTCAATTAAAATGAATAGAGAATGTCTATCTCCACCCAGGTTTTCAAAAGCACTCAGATTTTGAGAATCGCCCCATCCCAAGAGGGTAACTCTCTTTATGGAAAAATGATATGAGGCCACAGACCTAATCCTATTCCAGTCTACTCAGAACCCTCGGCTACACGACGGATGGTCCTTCTGAGGCTCATAATCACTGGGTAAAGCTGACCCAGACGTGATGAGGCACTGACCTTTAGCCGAAGTCTGGTGCATACGAATCTTTTTGGAGGCCACGAACTGTAGCACTTTCTCCACATTGTTCTTCATCTCCTGTTGGTTACTGGGACTCAACTGTACCCCATTCAGCTTTTCTCCTGCTGTTCAAAGAGAGAAAATATGTGAAGTTATAGGGAGGAACCATACCAAAGTTTCATAATAGCCAGACACTGAGAAAAGGAATATTCGATGTAAATGCTCAGATTATATATAAATGTGCAAGTGTGTTAGGCCTTGGTGCTTGTAATTTGGATGGAGGAATAGGAGAGCAAAGTCCTTTCGGTGGGCTTTCAAATTTTCAAAGCTGTATCCAGGGGCCTGTGAAGTTACTTTGTGTCCCCTTATTCACTCAACAAATATTCATTGAGCATCTTGCTGTGTGCCAGGTACCGTTCTGGGCAACAGTGAAACAACAATAAACAAGACGGACACAGCCCCTTCCATCACAGAGTTTACATTTCTAGGGATAACAGATGATCACGTTAACCAGTTTGTGTTTAATAGAATTTCAGGTAGTGATAAGTGCTACGAGGAAAAATAAAAAAGTGTGGGATCATGATACTATATTTAAGCAGAGACTTGAATAGTAAGAGATGTTAAGATTCAAGGAGGAAGCATTCTGGACTGAGGAATCACAAGTCCAAACCCCAGGGTGGGAATGAGCTCAGCTTCTCTGAAGAGCAGCTCTAAGCCCAGCATGGCTGGAGTGGAGAGAGAGAGGAGTCAAGTCCTAGAAGTTAGACAGGTAAACAAAGCCATATCATTTAAGGCTCTGTGGACCAAAGTAAAGAACTTGAATTTTATTCTAAGAGTAATGGGCAGCCAATGGAGAGTTTGAGGCAAGGAAGTTACGTGATCTGTGCTTTCAAAAGTTGACCCTACAGGCGCCTGGATGGCTCAGTTGGTTAAGCGTCTGACTCTTGGTTTCGACTCAGGTCATGAACAGATGGAACCTTGCGTTAGGCTCTGTGCTGACAGTGCAGTGCGGAGCCCGCTTGGGGTTCTCTCTCTCCCTCTCTTTCTGCTCCTTCCCCATGCATGCATGCACATGTTCTCTCTCTCAAAAAATAAATAAACTTAAAAAAAAAGTTGGCTCTATATGGGCTTAATTTATGTGAAGCAGAAACAGGGAGATTAGTTAGAAAATGAAACTTGTCAAGGCAAGGGATAATGGTTTGGGCTTGAGTGGGAAAGGCTGACAGGTGAAAAGCCAGGTATCAGGTAAAATTTTAATATGAAGCAGACAGCACATGTGAAGGACTGGGTACAAAACAGGCAGAAAAGAGAATAATCAAGGACAACTTCCAAGAGTTCTACTTTAACAGCCGCCGTGTGTGATTTCGGCGAAGAAATCTGGAGGATAGAGGGCTTGGTGGAGAGAAGGGTATCAAAAGCTCTGCTTAGGGCATGTGGAGGTAGAGTCGCATTTTAGACAGCCAGGCTGGGATGCTGAGCAGGAAGCTGATATTCATGTCTCGAACTCAAGGAAAAGTTTAGAGCTTAAGATGCAGATGTGGGAGGAGATCACTTGGGGACAGAGAAAAGACAAGGGATAAGGACTGAATGTGGAGGGTCTCAACATTTAGAGGTCAGGAAGGAGGGAAAAAGCCAGCAGAGCAAGCTGAGGAGCCAGGAAGGAAGGAGAGTCCTGGACGCCAACAAAAGAGAGTGTTTGAAGGAGGGAGGGAGTGACCGACCGTGTCAAGTTCTGCTAAGTCGAATAAAATGGGGACTGAGGCCGAGCCACTGGGCTGGATAAGGCAAAGGTTGTGACCTTGATGAGAGCAGTGTAAGTGGAGAGGTGGGATCAAAAGCCCAATGAGGGTTTGTTAAAGAAAGAACAGGGAACAAGGCAGTGAATTCAGCGAGTTTTTCCATATAGCAAAATCACAATAAAATGCAGCATTTAAGAATCTGGGTTTCGGGAAACCAAAGAATACATATTCATATTGCTTGTATATGCATAGAATATCTCTGAAAAGAAATGTAAGAAACTGCTAACACTACTTGCTTCCAGAAAGAACACGTAGTTGGTGCGGGTGGAAAAAAGGCTTTTATATCCTTTTGTAGCTTCTGCATTTTCTGTCTGATTATATTTTCAAGTATAATCTATTCCAGCAAGTGAAAAATAATGTTTAAAATGAGCTTTGGAATTAAAGCAGGTCTAGCTTTTGCCACGTACAGTTATGTGGCCTTGTACAATTGCCCAGCCCTTCTCAACCTCGTGAGAGATGGCATAAAATGGTAGTACCTGTATCACACCTGTAGTATAAACCATCCAAGGTAGCATGCTTAGCGCAATGCTTCATCTATTCTAAGTGCTCAGGGAATTCATTTATTTATGTTTATAAATCTTCTCTTTTAAGCTTGTTTCCTGAAAACAGGGATGATAGTAGGTGCTTCTCAAGGCTTGACGATCAAAGGAAATGAAATGAAATGAGATTAAAAAGTGTCCAACAGATGGCAGCTATTACTATTACCATCGTTATTTTCATTAGAAACGAGTGCCCTGATGAATCCATGAGCTGGCCCGGTGAGGCAGTCACGGAGAGGCTGCCTGTAGCAAGCAAACCTGGCTCCTTCTGCACCACTTGTAAGGATGGAGCAAGTGACTCTCTCAAGGATTCTAAGCAAGGTCAGCTGATGAATATAACAGTAATGTCTGAGTACCTATTATGTGCCAGGCACTTGGTAGGAGGTGTGGGAACAGAAAAAAAAGTTACACTGTACCTGCTCTTAAATAAGAGCTCGGTCTATATGGGAGAGAGAGGTAAACAGTCACCGCTCAGTGCGTGGGAACACATAGTAATAACAGAGCTGTGGACAAATGCTGTAGAAAGAAGGGTATGGTACCATCCAATAAGAGCAACTGGCAACAGATCCAGGGCTCTTCATGGAAACCCTTCTGTGAAGCATGATGGTAGTTTCACAGAAGGGGTCCTTTTGCTGGGAACCCTCCTTCTTCTTGCCTGACTCCTACTTCCTTTTCCAGCCTCGGTTTAGACATCGGTGTGTCTGGTAAGCCACCGCTGAGCCCCTAGAACTGGGTCGGCGCCTCCATCCACCCAGGTGCTCCTATCTGTCCTTACTCTATCAGAGTCCTAAGTACATTAATGGAATGAGTTCACTTTCCAGTCTTTCCAACTAGATTGGGAGACTCCTGAGAGCATAGACTGTGCTTACAATCACATTCCCAAAGCCTAATAGAGTGCCTAGCACACTGTTTATTGACTAATAAATAAATGAGTTAATGATGGGCAAGAATGTTAAACCTTCTCTACTTCCATTTCCATATGTTATAAAGAAGAAGCAAACTGCTCGGAAGGGCACATGGAGGATAAAGAAGGCATGTTCTGGTTTGTGCTGGCATCGGTCCAGGGCCCACTGACCAACGATCTCGATGAGATATGCCAGGATCACCCCATCCCGAAGATCCTGTCGCAGGTCCTGCACCGGCTTCACTGCTGGCCTCTTCTTGAGCTGTGCATTCACCCAGGCCACATACGCCTGGAGCTGTTGCTGGAAAATCAAAGGTGGAAATAAGGGAAAGGAATATGATTCTTCTCCTTTGCCCTGCACCCTCTGAGGCAACATTTGAGACTGGACTACGGTGGGAAATCCACATCCAGAGGGAGGAGGAGGTTTCAAGGAAATAAAGAAGAAAGATGGTGAGACATGGAACATGTTCTAAAAATCTCTAATTTTATGCTAGTTGCTAGTCTTCAGGGAAAGCTAACCGCTGACTTGGTGGCAGTGTAGACACGGAGAAACAGATAAGTGTTTCAGTGAGTAGGACTCCTGCTTTCCTTGAGTTTTGCTCCCTTGACCATGGATGGGGGCCAGTAGAGAAGCACAGCCAGTTTTTGGGTGTGATCACTGCTGCCAGTAACCCATTGTGCTTCTCAAGAACAATCACTCATTCTCACATGCACAATGGACACTGATACTCATAAGGCTGGTCTTGGGGAATCAGAAATAAACAACAGCAAGCCAGCTCAGAACAACCTCTCCCATCACCATGTTCTTCACAATGAGACTTAATGGAAATCATCTCACTGTCAACCCGAGATTTATTCTCCTGAGCCCATAATCCTGGGATTGCTACAGAGTTAGTGTTAATCCGTGCTTTATGTTGTCAAAGAGGATCTAGTTGCCTAAAATCTGCACAAAGAAGGAAAAAGAAAAGCTTTGGTGAGCAGTACCCTGAAGACTTGGGCAGAGGTTGTGGTGCGGGGGGCGGGCAGGAGGGGGGATGGGCTTTCATTTATTGTCAGACAAAGCTAAACCCAGTATCATCAGAAGCCTGTTGGGCCCAGATAGGGACACACAACTCATCCCAGCCCTCGGATCCCCCTACATAGTCCATTTTGTCCCCTACCAAAGCTTGCATCCAGGTGTTTATTCTAATTTTGCATTTGTTCTGAAGATGGACACTTAAATATCAAAAGAGCACACGAACAATATCCCAGAACAATCAGCAGCTCTGTCTGGTTTCTGTAGAAGCCCAGAACCTTACTCTAAACATTAGGTTCAAGGGCTAACGGTATTATATTACAAGCTGGTTGAAGAATAGTTGATTTCTACACCACAAGTACTTCTTCAATAAAATGTTGAAAATTACCCACTGATTGCTTCCTGAGCTTAAATTAAATCTTCGTTATTTTCTCTGTGTCGATTTGTGGCAATAAATGAAGTCCTTTATAAAGACAGTACTAAGGCAATAATCTATCAGCTGCTGACAAACTGTAGGAAGTGCCATATCAGCAGGCAGTAGGGGAAGGAATCGAGTGTCTACATGAACTAAACACTAGTTCTGGAATTTGATATGTGTTTTATTGTATTAATGAAGGTGCCTGGGACAGGACCTGCCACACAACTGATGCTTGCTTAACATTCATTATTATTTTCATCGTTATCACCATCTAATTAATCCTCACAAAAACACTGAAGGGTCAGTATCCTCTCCATTCTACAGATGAAGTTCAGAGAAGTGATGGAACATCCCCAAGGCCCCAGCCAGGACACAGCAGATCTGGTATGGAAACACCTAACTGTGGTCCAAGCATTGACCAAGGGCATCGTGCTACCCCACTCATTTGGTATAACAGGGGTGGCCACACCTTCTGCCTAATGTGGGCCAGACCCTTGCCCAAGGTCTGCTCCTGCTGCACAGCCCAAGCACCGTGGGAAGCAAAGGGTACCTCTGTAGTAAACCGCTCTGCTCTGGAGCAAAGGAGTTAGGACCAAAAAAGGCATTAAGGGTAACAGTTGGGATCTGACCCTGGCTTAGGTATAAAACACCTAGGGGTGCCTGGGTGGCTCAGTTGGTTAAGCATCCGACTCGGTTTCAGCTCAGGTCACCATCTTGCGGTTTTGTGAGTTTGAACCCCATGTGGGGCTCTGCGCTGACAGTGCAGAGCCTCCTTGGGATTCTCTCTCTCCTTCTCTCTGCCCCTTCCCTACTCATGCTGTCTCTGACTTCCTCAAAATAAATAAATAAATAAATAAATAAATAAATAAATAAATAAATAAAACTTTAAAAAAAGACATATATGTGTGTATATATATGTATATACGTATATATATACACATATACATGTGTGTATACATATATATATACATATATAAAATAATAAAATTCCTAACCAGTCTCCCTGTATCTACTATCATCCTCAACCCACCCTCCACACATTCCTGCTTCAGATCCTTCACTGGCCTCTCTTCTCAAGATAAAATCCAACCTTCCTGGCTGCATTTAGTCTGTCATGTGCTGGCCGCTGCCTCTGCTCCGCTTACTCACTACCCTCCCATTTGCCTGCTGCGTTTCGGTTGGTCCAAACCATGTCCAGTGCCCCAAACGCACCACACTTTCCAGCCACTCTCCCTCCCTGAGCCTGCAGTCTCCTCTTAAGGCTGAGCCCAAGCATCACCTTTTCCAAGAAGCCTTCCCTGACCCTCCCACAGCCCAGCTCTGATCTCCCCGAGGACGTCCAGTGTCACACACGGTGCTGAGATCATAAGCCCAACCTGAGCCCACACTTTTGTGGTTGTGGGGGGGGGGGTTCCTGAAAGAGGAAATGAGGCAAAGGGAACAGTGAGCTCAAAGGAGCTCAGGTCCGAAGTATGCTCTATGCAGGGAGTCACAACAACTCAGAAGTACTGGACTTTAGGGTAGCAGGTGCACAACAAATATTTGTTTGAGTCAGTGAATCACTTGTCACATTTCATCAGGCCGAGACTTAAAATGATTGCAAAAGCTAATAATGCAGGGGCAGACAAGAACAAATGGTTTATGTTAGACCAAGATCATTTCTACTTGAGTAACCACAGCCTTCTTTTGGCTATTGAATAGAAGTTGTGTCTGATGCAAAACTGATGAGAGGTTCTAACAGTACTTTTCATGCACATTAATCTCACCTCTTGTTTCCAACAAGAGGATTCTACAGCATAAATGATAATAATAGTCACCACTGTTCTGAACACCTACTCTGTGTCAAGGGTTATGCTAGATCACTCATTCATTCATTCATTCATTCATTCATTTTTAAGTAAACTCTGTGCCCAATATGGGACTCAAACCCATGACCCCAAGATCAAGAGTCGCATGCTCCACCAACTGGGCCGGCCAGGTGCCCCTCTGCTAGGTCCTTTAAACACATTTTCCCTAGTGCTAATCTGCCAGGAAGATTTTACTGTATCTATTTTGCTAATTGGAAACTGAGACTCAAAATAGGTAAACTCATTTGTTCCAGGTCACCAGACAATAAAGCATGAATATGAAACTCTAATTCCCAAGCCAATGCTCTTTCCACTCAACCACACTATCACCTAAATAAATGCATCCCTGAAGTTTCAGTGAACCTCCCTCAAACTCTCAGAATGGAAGGCCCCTTAGTCTACACCACTTTCTCCCCCAGAAATGCAGACTCTCAGACTCCACCCCACCCCTACTCAATCAGAACCCACATTTTAAACAGATCTCCCAGTGATTCATATGCACATTAAAGTTTGAGAAGCACTGATCCAGCCTACTGTTCCCACCCCTGGCTGTGCTTCAAGATCACAAAGAAAGCTTTTAAAAAAACAAAGACATGTAGACATTACCCCCATCAAATTATTTCCATAGGGTAGAACTCAGAAAGCTTTATTTTCCCAAGTTCCCCCATATGATTCTTGTAGAGCTAACCTGAGTTTTCTCCTAGCTAAACATTACCATTCCTTAACCAAGGGGTTCTGTAAATGCTGATTACCCATCAGAGTCACTGGAGAAGCTTTTTAAAAATACTAATATCTGCCCAGCAATTGTACTACTAGGTATTTACCCAAAGGATACAAAAATACTGATTCAAAGGGGCACATGCACCCCGATGTATACAGCAGCATTATCTACAATAGCCAAATTATGGAAAAAGCCCAAATGCCCACTGATAGATGAATGGATGAAGAAGATGTGGTATATAAGGGGTGCCTGGGTGGCTCAGTCAGTTGAGCATCCGACTTCGGCTCAGGTCATGATCTTGCCATCTGTGAGTTCAAGCCCGCATCGGGCTCTGTGCTGACAGCTCAGAGCCTGGAGCCTGCTTTGGATTCTGTGTCTCCCTCTCCCTCTGCACATCCCCTGCTTGCACTCTGTCTCTGTCTCTCTCAAAAATAAAATAAACATTAAAAAAAATTTAAAAAAAGGATGTGGTATACATATACAATGGAATATTATACGGCCATCAAAAAGAATGAAATCTTGCCATTTGCTATGATGTGGATGGACCTAGAGTGTATTAGGCTAAGCAAAATAAGTCAGATAAAAACAAATATCATATGATTTCACCTATATGTGGAATTTAAGAAACAAAACAGATGAACATGGCGGTGGGGAAGATAGGGAAGCAAACCATAAGAGGCTCTTTTATTTTTTAATTTGAGAGGTGGGGGGGAGTGCACACGAGCAGGAAAGAAGGGCAAAGGGAGAGAGAGAATCTTAAGCAGGCTCCACACTCAGCACAGAGCCCTACTCAGGGCTCAGTCCCACAACCCTGGATCATGACCTAAGCCAAAATTAAGAGTCAGACGCTCAGCTGACTGAGCTACTCAGGCACCCTGAGACTCTTAAATATAGAGAACAAACTGAGGGTTGCTGGAGGGGAGATGGGCAGAGGATGGGCCGGGTGGCTGATGGGTATTAAAGAGGGCACCTGTATTGAGCCCTGAGTGTTATATATAAATGATGAATCACTAAATTCTACTCCTGAAATCAACATTACACTATATATTAACTAATTAGAATTTAAATAAAAACTTAAAAAAATACTAACGTCGGGGGCCCACTAGAGAATAGTTAGAATTTCTGAGGGTGGGGCCCAGTTATACCAATATTCCTTAAATTCTTCTATGCACATCCAGAGTTGCAAGCCAAGCTCACATTCCTTACCCAAAATGGTTTCAAGTATTACTGATCTTCTGTCTAAATCTATCTGAAACTGAGACATCTAGAACCTAACACAATACTCCGAGTTTAAAGGAGACATGAAGATTCCTCATTCAAGATATTTTTCTTTTTCTTTCCTTCTTCGTTCTTCTTTTTCCTTTCTTCCTTGGCCACCAGAACACATTATTGACCTACACTAGGGGGTTATTCAAAACCCCTAAGTATTATTTTTTATTTCATTAGCTGTTCAGTTTGAAATAATTTCAGACTTACATAAAAGTGGCACAAAGAGCTCCCCTATATGGTACAAAGAGCTCCCAAAAATGGTACAAAGAGTTCCCCTATACCCATTTACCTAACTGCTTCCCCAAATGTTCACTTCGTCCATAACAGCAACAGAACAGGACATTAACACTGACACAGTACTATTACATAATCTCCAGACCTTATTCAGATTTCCCCAATTGACCTACTGTCCTTCTTTGGTCCAAGATCTCACACGACATTTAGTTGTCCTGTCCCTTTGGTCTCTTTCAATCTGGCTAAGTCTTTCTCTGTCTTTCATGATCTTGACAATTTTGAAGAATACTTCCCAGTTATTTTGTACACTGTCCCTCAATTTGGGTTTGTCTAAAATTTCTTAGTGATCAAATTCAGGTTATGGATTTGAAACATACAATAGCCTTCTCTGTGCATCATATCAAAAGACACAGGATGCTGATACATCACATTATTGTTGAAATTAATTGTGATTACACAGTTAAGGTAGGTGTCTGCCAAGTTTCTCTACTGTGAAGTTGCCATTTTTTCCTTGTAATTGGTAAGTATTTTGTGGGAAGATTTGAGACCATGAAAATATCCTTTTCCCTATCATCGCTTTACTTAACATCCATTTTTCCTTTCTTAAAAATCATTGAGTATTCTTTTCCTGATTGATTACTATGACATCTCCCAAATGATGATTTTCTAATTCCATCATTCCTTCTACACTTACTAGTTGGAATTCCTAATATGAGGAAAAGCTCTTTCTTTTCCCCCATTTACTTATTTATATCAGTATGGGATAATGGGTATTTATTTCACTTTCGTTATATTAATCCATTACTATCATTATTTACTTGTGCTGCTCAAATTGGGACAAATGTTGGCTCCTGTATCCTTTTCAGATGCTCCAGTCACTTTTTAAAAAATTGTGGTAAAAAGATACATCACATAAAATTTGTCATCTTAGTATTTTTAAGCGTACAGCTCAGTAGTGTTAAGTATATTCACACTGTTGTGCAATGAATCTACAGATATCTTCATATTGCAAAATGAAACCCTACACTC
Organism: Herpailurus yagouaroundi; assembly: GCF_014898765.1. Lineage (NCBI taxonomy): Eukaryota > Metazoa > Chordata > Mammalia > Carnivora > Felidae > Herpailurus > Herpailurus yagouaroundi. Next base: position 4,519,621 of record NW_024412402.1, on the reverse strand, counting down.
ATTAAACAATAAATCCCATTTCCCTTCCTCCCCGTGCCTGGCAACCACTGTTCTACTTTCTGTTTCTATAAATTTGACTATTTTAGAGAACTCAGACAAATGGAGTCATACAGTACTTGTCTTTTTGTGATTGGCTTATTTCACTCAGTGTAATGTCCCCAAGGTTCATACATGTTGCCCCTTGTGTCAGATTTTCCTTCTTTTTTAAGGGTGAATAATATTCAATTGTATGTTTATACCACATTTTGCCTATTCATTCATCTGTTGATGGACATGTGGGTTGCTTCTACCTCTTGGCTATTGTGAATAATGCTGCTATGAAAATGAGTGTGCAAGTACCTCTTCAAGATCCCACTTTCTTTTGGATATAGACCCAGAAGTAGGACTGCTGGTTCATATGGCCTGATCATGTTCTTTGAACATTTCCATACTTCCTGGTATCATGAGATATTCCACACTCCTCATCTTAGGCTTTCTCTGCCCAGCTCTGGAATCAGTTATTTCTCAAAAGAACTCTAGTTCTTCGGTTTTTAGAAATCAAAATTTGGGCATGAGTTGTACTCATTGTTACTGGGGTTACATTCTTGGCCTTCTCAGTAGTAGAGTAGAAAATGCATGTATGTAGGGGTGCCTGGGTGGCTCAGTCAGGTGAGCGTCCGACTTCAGCTCAGGTCATGATCTCACCACTTGTGGGTTCAAGCCCTGTGTCGGGCTCTGTGCTGACAGCTCAGAGCCTGGAGCCTGCTTCAGATTCTGTGTCCCGCTCTCTCTCTCTGCTCCTCCCTCGCTCATGCTCTGTCTCTCTCTGACTCAAGAACAAATAAAACGTTTTTTAAAAAAACAAAGAAAATGCATGTATGTATATACACATATGCACATACACCTTGAGAGACAGACATACAATGAATTACAGCATAAATTACACTGATCCCTCCTCCAACCAAGCCCACAGAGTTCACTTCTTCCTGTCCCTTTTCTTTATTATAACTCCTTTCTCCCAGTGAGAAACCAGAACTCTCACTCTCCACTATATATTTACTAATATTTGCTTGATCCTAGAAACACATAAGTTAGTGTCAGACTTGCTAACTCATACCTTGTGAAAAATTAATTTACCAACCATAATATAATATTTGTGCATAGTTCTTTTCGAGTTTAGAGTCAAAATCCTGATGCAAAAAGTGACTTAGGTTAGTTCTTTTCTTCTCCAGTCCCTTCAGTGTGGTTATGTTATTCATTTGTAATACAATGGGGTTTGTTTTGTACTATCAGTAGTCCATTTTGGGTTCTCTCCACATTTTGGATGATTAGGTGCATGGATGATTGCATGATTAGCGATCCTAAAAGTCAGAGCTGTACAAAAACATCTAGTCAGGAAAGTGTCACTGCTACGTCATTCTTTCTACTCCATTCCCTTCTGTCAGTTCTTTCCATCTATTCCCATCCACCTCATAGTAACCAACCACATGAGTTCCAGTTTATCCAGAAAAAGGACACGTGTATACTTGCTTATTTCCCTTTCTTTCTTATGTGAAAACTAGCACAGTACTGATATTCTTTTTGTACTTGGACTTTGCACTTCACTTCACTTAACATAGTCTGGAAATCACTCTACACTGGTTCAGAGACTTTCTTTATTCACGTTTACAGCAACCATAGCACTCCATTATGTGGACATACCATAATTTATACAACCATTCTCCTGTGTATGGGCACTTAGGTTTTTCCCAATGTTTTGCAATTACCAACAATGCTGCAATGAGTGAACATCCTATAGGCCTGGGTATTTTCACGTGGATGCAGGTCTGCCTTCAGGGTAGATTCCAAGATGTGGGATTGCTGGACCAAGAGGCACGCAGGTATGTAATTTTATCAGATATTGCCAAATTCCCTGCCAAAAGGATCGTATCTCTTTGCATTCCCATGAGGAATGCACGAGCGCATGACTTTCCCACAGCCTTGCCTACAGAATATGTTGTCATACCTTTAATTCTTGCCAATGTGATAAGTGAGAAATTGTACCTCAGTGTTTTAATTTTCATTTCATTCATTATGAGTTTGAATTTTTTGTAGGTTTAATAATCCATTTTATATATCTTACCTTTTATAACTTTTTTCATATCTAAATGATTGGTCTGTTCATGTCTTTTTCTCATTTTTCTATCAAAGTTTCTGGTGCTTTGTCCTGCCATTTTTAAGAACACTTTGTATCTTGGGAATGCTACCCTTTTGCCTCTGACATATGTTGCAGAGACTTCTCAGCTTTTCAGTTGTCTTTTGACTTGACTCAGGTTGTCTTTTTGGCCATGAAAGTTATTTTTATATAATCAAGTTTATTGATCATTTATTGTATTGCTTCTGAATTCTGAGTGATGGTTAGAAAGTCTTTCCCTTCACTGAGGTGAAAGAAGACTCCACCTCTGTTTTTTTCTAGTTCTTGTCTGGTTTTATTTTTTACATTCAGATCCCTAATCCATTTGGAGTCTATTCTTATATATGATGTGAGAAATAAATCCAATTCACCCTTTACAAAAAGCACCATTTATTAAAAAGTCCCTCTTTACCCCAATGGTCTGAGATGCTACCTTTATCATATACCGAATTTCCAGAAGTCCTTGGGTCTCTTTATGGACTTTGCATCCTACATAACTCGTATATTTGTTGATTCATGCATGTTTTAATTATAGAGGCTTTACAGTACCTTTTAATGCTCAGTAAAGCTAGTCCCCCCACCCCCTGAAAATTTCTGTTTTTTAGTATTTTCTTGAATATTCTTGCATATTTATTTCTCCATATGAATTTTGTTATCTTTACCTAACTTCCTAAAAAAGTCTGTTGGAATTTTTATTGGCAGTATTTTACATTTATAAATTAATTTAGGAAGACCTGTCATATTTAGAATGTTAAATCATAGTCCTAAAGAATGGTGATGTTGTTCCTTTGGTTCAAATGTGTCTTCCAGTAGCATTCAAAAATTTTTTTATTGTTTATTTATTCTTGGAGAGAGAGAGAGACAGAGCGCAAGCAGGAAGGAGACACAGAATCCGGAGCAGGCTCCAGGCTCTGAGCTGTCAGCACAGAGCCCGATGTGGGGCTGGAACCCACGAACCATGAGATCATGACCTGAGCCAACATCGGACACTTAACCGACTAAGCCACCCAGGTGCCTCTTCCAGGAGTGTTTTAAAGTTTTACTCCTCCTACAGGTTTTACACATTTCTTATTAGGTTCATTTCTACGTACTTAGTCTTCCTTGTTGCAATTGCAAATGAGCTTTCCTGTATCATTATGGTCTCTGATTGGCTACTTTTTGGGTATATAAAACTATTGATTTCAGTATGTTAATTTTATATACTGTTACCTTATCGCTTATTATTTGAGATTTATCACTAATTCTCTGAAATATTTCCAGGATTATTATCATATCTGCAAGAGGAAATAGTTTTATTTCATTAGTAAGCCTTGTGCCTCTAAACCAACTTCTCTAGTCTAGTTGCGCCAGTTAATACCTTTGATACAAAGTGGAATGTGGGACGCCTGGGTGGCTCAGTTGGTTCAGTGGCTGACTTCGGCTCATGATCTCATGGTTATGAGCTCGAGGCCCACACAGAGACTGCTTCAGGTCCTCTGTCCCCCTCTCTCTCAGCCCCTCCCTGCTCGCTCGCTCTCGCTCTCAAAAATAAGTAAACATTAAAAAAAAAAATGGAATAGAGTGGAGAATGGGTATCCTACCCATGTTTCCAGCCCTAGAAAAAATATTTGCAGTGTTTCCCAATTTAGGAAGATACAAGTTTTAGGACTAAGGTATATGTATTTTATCATGTTAACTATATCAATCAAGTCTTATTTTCATGACCATTTTATGAGGAATGGATGTTGAATTTCGATAAAAGTTTTGTCAACCTTCATTGTAATAATCCTATAATTATTTTTCTTGAGATCTATTAATATGGTATATGATACTAACGGATTTCCTAATAAAGAACTTATCTTGCATTCTTGGAATTAAACCCAGGTGATGATAGCGAATTGTATATTTAAAATTTTTTTTTAATGTTTATTTATTTTTGAGAGAGAGAGAGAGAGTGTGAGCACAAGCAGGTGACAGGCAGAGAGAGAAGGAGACACAGAATCTGAAGCAGGCTCCAGGCTCTAACCTTTCAGCATAGAGCCCAACCGGGGGGCTCGAACCCATGAACTGTGAGATCATGACCTGAGATGAAGTTGGGTGCTTAACCGACTGAGGCACCCAGGTGCCCCATGAATTATATTTTTAATGTGGTATTGGATTTTATTTAACAGTGCGATGTTAGTACAATATCTATGTCAATATCGATATAGATAGATATAGAATATGATATACAGAGCATTGGGACTATCTGATGATATGTGGCAGTTTGGTAGAATTCCTCTATGAAATAACCTGGAGCTGGTACTTTTTTTGAGGAACAGTTCCTTAATAAGACTCTCTATTTCTTCCATAGAAATTAGTCTGTTTAAATTTTCTGTCTCTTTCAATTTGGGTCATCATCATTTCCCTAGGAAATTATCCATTTCATCAAAGTTTTAAAATGTTTTTTACACAGACTTGCAAAGACTCTTGCGATTTTTTGTTTCAATGGTTACTTCTCCCTTGTCATTTCTATTTTTTTTTTAATTTTTTTTTCAACGTTTATTTATTTTTGGGACAGAGAGAGACAGAGTATGAACGGGGGAGGGGCAGAGAGAGAGGGAGACACAGAATCGGAAACAGGCTCCAGGCTCCGAGCCATCAGCCCAGAGCCTGACGCGGGGCTCGAACTCCTGGACCGCGAGATTGTGACCTGGCTGAAGTCGGACGCTTAACCGACTGCGCCACCCAGGCACCCCTCCCTTGTCATTTCTTACTTTGTATACTTGTGCTTTCTCCCCTTTTCTTCTTCATTGTGTTAACTAGTCGTTTGTCTAGTTTGGTGATTTTTTCAAGAAGTCTTAAAAATAAAATGGTTTCAAAAATTGTTGCTATTAAGTTCCTCTAAAACCATTATACCTAGAACCAAACACAATGCTCTGGGTGTAAAACCAGACACTCAGCTTCCTCATTCTGTCCTCACATTCTATCCTCCTCCTCCTCCTTCATCTCTCCTCTTCCTCTTCCTCCTCCTCTTTTCTTTTTTTGTTACCACCTCACATTGTTGACTCATACAGTACTGCCAACCAAAACCCCTACGTAATTTTTAACACATTCTACTGTTAGACCAATCTCTTCCATCTTTGTTCTTGTAAAATTGGTCTTCTTGATCCATATTTACCTATAATAAATTTCACTCGTGAAATTCCATCTCACAAGATCCTTCTAGATGGTATCATTTCAAGCATTCATTCCTTCATTCATTCAAATCAACCAACATTGCTAGGAATTGTGCCAAGCCCAGCTTTCAGGCTATGATACAAAGTAATTACAGTGGCGATGGAGAAATACTAACAAATGCTATCTGTGCACAGAAGGAGCAACAGAATGGAAGGATGTGGGGATGAGGGTAGGGTCTAGAGGAAAGGAGACATTTGTGTGGTTCCCTAAGGATGTTTGCCAGTTACAGAAGGGGAGAAGGGCATCCTACAGAGGGGTGGTTAAAAAAAAAAAAAAAAAGCACAGTGAAGGCATATGGTGTTCTGGAGGAATAGCCAGTTAACATATTAGCGTGTGGGCAGAGCCATCAGAGGCAGGCAACGATGATGGAGAAACAGGTCAGCACAAGACCTATCTGTGCTCAGACTTTCAGCTCAAAGACCTTCAACAGGAACGTGTGGAGTTTTGAAACCGGAGACTGAAACAGTGAGACCTGCAACTTAGAAAGATCTACTCCGGACACAGAGGAGAACATGGGGTAGAATAAGAAGCACCCAGATTTGGAGAAACCAGTGAGAAGACCAGGCGATAATTCAAGTGAGAGAAGATGAGAGCCTGAACTGAAGCAGCATAATTAGAAAAGGACAAATTCCAGATCAAGTCAGGTGACTGACAGGACAAAAGCAGCGACAAAAAGAGAAGGTCCAAAAAGTCATACCTGAGGGATGGGGATGCTTTAACTGAGATGGAAAATATTTGAAGAGCAAATAGTTCAGTTTTGACAACAGTCTGAGCTATTTGAAGCATTAGAGCAAAGATGTTCCACAGCAAGTTGGCAAAACACAGGTACTAGAGCACAAGAGATGGGGGAGGGGTGGGAGATGCATGTTTGAGGGCATCTGTGTGTGACAGGTATAGACTAGGTGCAAGTAAGACCGTAACTATGACCTATTCAGTGCTTGCTACCTACCAGGACTGTGCGAAGCACTTTACCACTTTATTTACTTACAAAAATAAATATATAAAAGTATTTTAATTTATGTATACATAAACAATATATATATTTAATATTGATTTATTAAGCACCCCCCCCCATGCATACACACACAATCATCCTCATTTTACAGATGTGGAAACCAAAGTTTAGAGCAACAACATGCCCAGGGTCAAAGGGCTGCTAAGTGGAAGAAAAGGGATTTGAATTCAATGCTGACTCCAAATCCTGGGATCTTACAACACCCCAGAAATTAAAGTGAACTATAAAAAGTTTTTTGGCAAGAAAGGGAGTGGAAGGAGCACCAAAGGGAAAGAAGAAAATGAAAGTGTACTGACTGCCAATTCTTGTCAGTCATTGAATGAGGCACTTTTTATGTACTATCTCCTTTAATCCCCATACCCGATGGCTAAAGCCTATGTTATTAGCCCCGTTTCTTATATAGGAGACTTTGCTCAAGGCCATAACACTGGTGAATGATGAAAAAAGGGATTTGAACCCACTCCACCTTACTCCAAAGAATATAATGACATGAGCAAAAATGAAATTATTGGAGTGCCTGGCTGGCTCAGTCAGTAGAGCATGAGACTCTTGATCTCAGGGTCGTGAGTTCAAGCCCCATGTTCAGGCTAGAGCTTACTTTAAATAAATAAATAAATAAATAAATAAATAAATAAATAAATAAAATTTTAGAATAAGTGATCCAATTAATAGAAAAAAATATCAGGAGAAAGTGTTATGTAGGAATCCAGGAATGAGAGAATTTTAAGACGGATGGTCAGGAAGGTCAAATGCTGTCAAGAAGTCAGGCTAAGGACTGGAAAGCCCATTTCGTTGAATAATTAACAGGCTCTGGTGACCTTTTTGAGCACAGATACTGCAGAGTGGTAGGTGAAAAGTCAGACGGCAGTGAACCCAGTGAACCTAGAAGACACCAGGAAGTAGGAAAGCAGGAGCATTGAGGGGAGGAGAGAGGGTGTGAGCTGGAGCGCAAGGGGGGTGAGGGAACAAGGGTGTTTCGGGATGGGAAGACACTGCAGGCAGAGATGAGGGCTTGGTGAAGGGGAAACAGACTCAAGGGGAGGGTGAGTGATGTGGCAAGGTTTCAGAGGAGAGGACTACATCCTCCTCTGTGAGGAGGCGGGAACAGGTACCTATGTGGGGAAGTTATGAGATGGGAAAGAGGTGTAATTGGACTAAGTAACTAACGTGAGTTTGCTCATGGGTGAGTCACATATAGAAACCACAGCAGGTGGAGCTGTCGCACAAAAGAAACTTTATTTGCAGCAAATTAAGGAGATCTAGGGAATAACTTGCAAAGCTGAAACTCCCTGAGGAAGGGCAGACGGGTTCCTTTTCTTTAGGGTTAGGATGAATATTTAGAAGGGGGAGCCTTTGTCATGGTGTGTAGATGTGGGCATAAGGTCACACATGCAGCCTCAGGTAACTTGCCTACACGGGCATTGCATGTTATGTAAATGAGGCTTGTGCTCCTCCTCGGGCAGATATTTTAGTATGATAATGAGATGAAGGAACTGTCGGGCATCCCATGGGTCAACCCACCGTCCATCTGCTCATGGGTGTCAGGGGTTAAGCTCAAACTGGTCTGGGCAGTATTGCTTCAGGGATAGTTTCTTGGTTTAGGCCCATGGGGTCTTTAGCCTGAGTTAAGAGATAAACTGGAAAGAAGAACTCAAGGAAAAAATGTGGGACAAAGATCAGTGGGTCTAGGCAGGTCTACGATGCAGTAGGTCCACTAGCTGTGGAGAGTGAGAGGGAGAAGCAGAACGAAGGAGGCTTCGGGAAGGGATGCTGTGGGAAGCTGGGAAGAACAGTGACTGCTAAAGATGTCCCGGCAACACCAAAGACTCAGCCAGGGCTGCAGACCAGGATTCTGTAACTGAATCTATCAGCGAGGCTGCACGATCCCCTCTAACACTGCTCGGCAGGGCCTGCTGGAGGGAACCAGGGATGGGCTCATCCAGGACAGGCAGCAATCAACCAAAGCAAAGGAAGTGCGGGAGGTGGTGAGAGTGTCTTTCAAGTGACTGCTGGTGGCATCTGCACCGGGGACAGGAAGTCAAAGGAGCGCTGAGAACCTGACAGGACAGAGAAGGCTGATGAGATTGAAAATGGGTTTGATGGGAAAGAAGGAGTGTGGAGATTGGGGTTGTGAGCGGAGAGCGCAGTCTCAGAGTTCAAGATGTCAAGGGTTGGACCCTCCTGTGGAATATGTCCCAGGATGTGGCTTTGCTGTGGTAGCACAGAGGGACAATCACTGCAGTGGGGAAGGGAGGCTAGACTATCTTCATCTCGGGGCCTGAAGGCAGTCCAGGAGAACGGTAGGGATCCAAATGCTGGGCACAGTTCCTATTCTGCCCAGATTCAAGTCATTTTAAAAACTGAGAAGCATGAAATCATTAATAAAATGAAAGCATTAATATCATTGATCATCACTGATTGAATCCTTGATAAAATCTTTTTGGTTGAAAAATGTCATGTCACTACTATGTCTGCATGTTGACAGAGACCTCCTCAATGGCATCTAACAAAGTGACCGCAGAATCACAACTGAGTGGGGCTACTCTCATCCACAGGTTAGGGTGCCCCCGCTTTAGGTCTCTGCTTAGCCAGCAAGTCGGAACGGGGAAGCTGAGCACTAAGCCAAACCTCCTCTTTGATCTGAAGGCATCTGTACCTCACACCCAAGGGGAAGGCCAGACCCTGTTCTTGCTATAAATGCCTACTGCTGGCTCTGAAAAAAGGATTTGAAGGACAAAGTAGACACCAGGAGAACCAGCCACACCACCCACTTCCCCCACAAAGATGTTTATCTTAAAAGAAGCCTGTGTTGCAAGCCTAGGCCCTGAGTAGCAATGCTGCTTGGCTTTAAAATTTACTAGAGTTCGTCTGCAGCAGATGAAATACCATATGCTTTTGCAAGAGGCTGTTACTCTCTGGGGATTGGACTGGTAGTTTTATTTTTCTCTTTCTTCTCATCCTTGTCCTTGTCTTCCTCCTTCTTCTCCTCTGTTACTCTCTGGGGGTTGGACTAGTAGTTTTATTCTCCTCCTCCTCCTCTTCCTTCTTTTTTTGGTCCCATAATCGTTTCTCAAATTATAACCCATGTGAAAGCCAGATATGTAAAATAGGGAGAAGTAGAGATTCCCTGATTAGGGCCAGGGTGAGGGATCCAGAGCCTAGCTCATCCAACCCTCTTTTTCTCCACCTCCAACTCCCTACCCTAGCCACATGAGATAATTTCTTAAGGGGTTCTTGCAACAGGTGGGGAAAAAAAAACCCACTGAATTTCATTTACTTCTAGCACTATCATTTTATTAGTCAATTATTCCGTGAAGACAAGATGCCAATAGGTTCAGCAAAATGAAAATATCTGGAATACGAAGATATACATCTTGATCGTGCCCCTAGTTCTTGGTCTATTTCCAAAAACAACAGGTGGAGAATCACAACAGGACAACAGATTCAAATCAGGCCCACACAGTGGTGGAGCTAACGGGGTAGCTGCCCAGGTCACAATGATTCCCCTTCTGTAGAAACACGCACCCTCTGCACACACAGTGATGGGCCCTAGGTCTGGGCTGGTATGACATCACCTCCTCCAATGGCCACAGCTGATTGGTCCAGTTGAGTTGACTGTTCAAGTCCAACCAATCTCTGGAATTTTTTATCTGGCCTCCAGGAATAGAACCAGTCTCCTTCTCCCCACCCATCTTTCTTTGACAAAGTTGTAAGACATAAAACTGAGATGTTGCCATAGACCGTGATCCCCACCTGAGAGAGAAAAGCCATATAGAGTGAAAGGGAATAAAGCCACCCACAGAAAGAACCAGAGAGAAGTGGCAAAAAGCAGAAAAAGGGAGCCTCCAGTGTTTGAGTTCTTGATTTTCATTGGGACTCTGCTCCATTCTTGCCTTTCCATGGTTTAATTTTTCAGCCTTTCCTTGGATTCCATGAGTCAGTAAATTCCACTTTCTATTTCTGCTAGCTCAAGTTGGGTTCTTGGCACTTGCAATCAAACTAATAAAAAAAGCAAGACAATCAAATACACCATGTCAGTGACAGAACTAATCTTGGTCCAGATTTAACATCTCTAACTTGTTCTGAGGAAGCTGGAAAGATACCTGTGTAATCCAGAAGTCTAGAAAGACAGGCTTTTTGTGCCAGTCCTTTGAGTCGGACATCAGGGGGAAGAAAAGTAGATACAGCAACACTTCTCAGCTCTCTGAGCAGGATTTTGGCTTGGTGAGACCAAACGGCTGTAAAGCTGTGTCAGCAGCGGTAGCACCAAAGAGTGGCTGGTGTGGGCGGCCCTTAGCAACCCCATAATCTCCATCAGCTCCCTCGAAGACACTCCAAATAGCCCTACAATATAAATTAAAACTCTTCCAAGTAGAAACAGTTCTGTTCACCATCTTCACTCATATAGGAATCTTGACCTTGAGACCACTCTTGTGCCAACTGTAACTTTCTTTCCTGTTTTTCTTTGGGACCTGCCCCTCCTTCCAAACAAGTTTGCAAACCCAGCCTCTCCTCTCTGTCTCCTCTAAGCCTCAAGGTCGAAGAGACTTCCTGCAGGGGACTTGTTTGGTTAGAGTTGCAAAAGGCACTGACTGGGCTTTACCAGGAAAGTCTGTGATTTACTGTTCCTCCTGTAGAAGCATCCAAAAGTGAGCTCTGTGGCTCCCTGCTGGGAAGCAAGAAAGGCAAACAAACAAAAAAAAAAGCAGCAGGGCTTTGGTGGTGGGCTAGAGTTCAGGAGGAGATCTGACTGGCTCAGGAAGGAAATCAGCTTCACAGTGAAACCAGATTCCTGTGTGGAACTGAGACCCTCCAACTACAGAAGATGAGGGGGTGGGGAGACCCTGCTGAGAAACTGGGGGGAAGGCAGGTTTGGAAACCTTGAGTTCTTCTTGGCCTGAATTCTGCCAGGAAGAGAACATAATATGGTATATCTTTTCTGTTAACTCTTTCAGGCCTTTACTGAGCCAGGAAAGGCTACTTATTCATTGAACCTGGTGGCTAATTAGGTAAAAATAAAGATCACAAGTAAAAATACCATTAAATTTCTTCTTCCCATATAGGCAGCGCTCTTCATATTAGAGTTCAGCCTGGTGGTCAAAAGATAATATTCCACAAGGTGAAAAACCAAAGATATTCTTCTTTTAAGAAAAAAAATTTTTTTTTTAGTTTTATTTTTGAGAGGCAGAGAGAGACACAGCGTGAGTTGGGGAGGGGCAGAGAGACAGGGAGACACAGAATCTGAAGCAGGCTCCAGGCTCTGAGCTGTCAGCACAGAGCCCGATGCAGGGCCTGAGCTCATGAGCCGCGAGATCATGACCCGAGCTGAACCTGGACGCTCAACCAACTGAGCCACCCAGGCGCCCCAAAAACCAAAGATTTTCTGAAAGATTTCATCTCCTGACCTTATCTTTTGAAAAAAAATGTTTATTTATTTTTAAGAGGGAGAGAGAAAGAGAGCACACACACTCAAACGAAGAAGGGGCAGAGAGAAAAGTAGAGGATCCAAAGCTGGCTCTGTACTGACAGCAGAGAGCCTGATTCAGGGCTTTATGCCACAGACCACGAGATCACAACCTGAGCTAAAGTCAGACACTCAAAAGACTGAGCCACCCAGGTGCCCCTCCTAACCTTATTTTAAAATTTCCACTAGTTGCAAGTGCCACAAACACTTTGTTCCTTCAGTACAAGTTATAAAGTAAGTGCTCAATAAATGAATGTGAATGAATGAATGAATGGGACATCACTATATAAGTCTACAAGTGTCGCCTATCCTAGAAACAGGTCATGGAGCGACTCTTAGACCCTTTGGGATTGGTTCCCTATTCCCTTACCATCCCTGACCATTGAAGGTCATGTTCATTACCACTTAAATGGGGCCTGGTTGGGGGTTAACATACAAGGAAATATATTCAGTAAAGTGTCATTTTGAGACTCTGGTCCCTGCAGCCTACACAAGGCTACACAGTAATGGCCAGTGAAGCATTTGCGGTGCTCCCCAGTCTCTCTGAAGTGCCTAGGGGAGTGGTACTTGGCAAACAGCACCCTATCACTGCTCCACACGCCTGGCCAGCCCTTCACTCACCATGAGGAACAGAAAGCTGCCTGATAGCTTGCTGCCTGGGAGCATCTGTTTAGCTGGCATTGACTCCTGTGGGAACAAAGCCAATGAGCCTGGGTGAGGAGAGGAGAAATCAGTCAAGATTAGAAGAAGGACGGGGAGGAGGAGGAGGAAGAGGTGGTGGTGGTTGGGGAGTGCAGTGCTTTGTTACATTGAAGACTTAGCAGGCCTTTTAATTTCTACAGCAAAGCACAGAGGAATTCATTGTGGAAATGTCTGGAAGCCTCTGGTTGGCCCCATGTTGCAAACCCTACTTCATGGAAGCATGGGGCAGAGGGGTGAGGTTTGCTGCAGCGTTCCACGCTTTCTACGTCCCCCTTAGGGGACGACACCAGACAAAGGCTCTTCTTGAATTTCTCAGGGACCACCATGTGGACGAATTTCCATGTGGGAATACAAATGTCTACTATTCTACCTGGAGGGAAACTAGTAAGGAAAGTCTTCCAGGTCACACGTTTTAAAAATGAAGGCTCAGACAAGTCACTTCCAGTTGACCAACCCTTTAATAAATCATTCCCCATAACTTTCAGCCCCTCAGGCCATTTACACAACAGCCAGGCTCAGGTTCGCTCTGCCTGACAAATAAGATTTCTACAACACCACAGTTTCCCCGGGTTTGATACTCTGAATATTTACTTTATTTTCACTGACCTATGAGCTCCACTAAGGAACAGACTCGATGTTATTTGACTTCTATTTCCAGAGCCTGGCAAGGTGTCTGGTAAACACAGCAATTCAGTGAATGTCTGTTGAGTGAGTGCTTCCATGCATGTTTTTACCATGCGGGGAAAAAAGTCTGGTCTCAGCGAGCAGGTAGGTTGGTAAATAGTTGGTGCTTTTCAGGATAACATTAAGTAGAAGCTAGCCCTATGATCTCCCATGAACACTACCCCTTTTAGGATGCTTACCACATTAAGCATCCCATTACGGTTTTTTTTCAGTACACCTACAAATTACTCCCTGTAACTTCCTTGGAAGCAAGAACCAGGTGTTCCTGCTTCAATTATTTCATCCATCCCTTTGCCCGGTAAATGAACCAGACAACTGAATGAGTGAATGTTTATTAGCCAAACCATATTAGAGCCTCAGGTCTATCAAAATCTTCCAACACAATCACTGAAGTCTTTTTAAAAGTAAGTTCAGCCGCCCGAAAAACACTTGCAGAAACAAATGCTGGCACATCAGCCAAAGACAACGCTCGTATGACGACATCAACACCAAGTAGCAGAGGAAAAAAACAGCTTTAAGGCACATGCAGAATGGGAAAAATGTGAACCATGGAAAGCCTGGCCGGGCCCAGAACACAGGAGACAGGGGATGACAGCCAGGGTAGGCTACAGAATATGGCAGCAGCCAAAATTTGTGGATAATTCACAATGCAGATTAACCGTGTCAATGAAAGGAACTGCATTCACAGCACTGACATAGATCAAGTCTGTGGGTAATTTGTCAGGTGTGTTGAAGCCAGGGATTTGTCCAGGGAATGTGGAAGAAAGTGGTCGTGCATGGTGGCAAATGGACTGAGAACAGAGGCCAACAATGTGTGGAGGGAAGCCTTGATTCAGAAGGCAGGGTTTCTCTCTGCTGCAGGATTCCCTTATAATTAACCAATTAAGGCCAAAGCTTCATTTCCTGTGGCAGTTTTCTCTGCCACACAGAATGAGGTCACAGCCCTAACCACACAGATCTATAGAGCATCTGGGTGATGAAGAATGGCTTCAGATATGCTTGGATCATTCCCCGGAGATGATTGGACACATGTGTGGTATTCTTAGCCTCAGTAGGAAGAGTTTCCCAGAGGAATCAAAGTGTATTCTGACACCAGCTTTTAAGTCCTTATTTACATCCTTATCACATGACTCTAACAAAAGAGATAGAATATTACTGGATCTATTAAGCAACCCTAGAAGCTGCAATAGATCAATCAGGCCTCCATCAACTCTGAAATAACCAATTGTAGCATTATTCTGTACCACTAAATGTGATTCTCTATGTGAAAAGAATTATTTTTAACATTTATTTTTGAAAGAGAGAGACAGAGCATGAGTGGGAGAAGGGGAGAGAGAGAGGGAGACACAGCAGGCTCCAGGCTCTGAGCTGTCAGCACGGAGCCTCATGCAGGGCTCGAACCCACAAACTGTGAGATCATGACCTGAGACCAAATCCCGCGCTTAACCGACTGAGCCACTCAGGAGCCCCGAAAAGAATTATTAATATAACTTATTATGTATGTGAAAGAATTATTTACACTCTAAGGAGCCACTGGGATTTAACAAATCACTGTTAGTATTATTTAGATGATGTCAATTTCTGAGAGAAACCATTAGTATTTATTGGCTATCAGAATTTTACAAACAGAAGAATCTACAAATAGAAGGGATGGATTGTACCTAAGTCTGTGAAAGGAGTGGAGGGAAACTGACAGGATGGGCAGAAAAATCAAATATCAGAGAGGCACAAGAGGCATTGCTGCATTATTCTAGATGAGTTAATTATAAATTTGTGTGTGTTGTTTTGGCCAAGAGACTGTGTTACCACCACAAGCAGAAAACTCTCCCGCTGTCCTTTTTCCTTACGTTTTACAAGAATGGGAGGTCAGAGGATATTTATGGAAGCACACTAAAGCATGAAAATGCAGCCAAGCCTTTTGCCTCTTCAGTTTACCCGGCTTTTCAGCTGAAAGGTTCAGGGGTAAAAAGGATGAGAAGGCAAAGGCTAGGGCTGACTATGCTGCTTTCCTCCTCCTAATAAGACAGTGGGACCTGATACTGGGGGTGGGGCTGGGGGGGGTGGAGTTAAAAAAAAAAAAAAAGCGGGGGAGGCCATGGAAGGACCTAATGAGCTTGTGCCACAATTAGAGGATAAGTCAAATGATAGGAAGCCTGAGACCAGGAGACGCTCAGAGGCCAAGAGTGACAGAAGAGGAACCCAGAATACCGGTAGCATTCAAAGAGGTGGCTTCCTGGCTTGTGTGTGTTTCATCTCTCAGAGTGTAGCTTTCTTAATAATCTTCCTTAATAATCCGTTCAGGGAGGGCTGGTGCACAATGAGGAGCCCTGCAGTGCAGGCAGGATGCAAGCCCCGCCCTTCGGGGAAGGTTGTGACATCCCTCAGCCAGAGGAAAATTCCGACTCCCTTGATGAGGTGAGGACAGCATTTCTACAGTTTTCCTCTGTGTCAGGAACAAGGCTGGGGTACAGGGGCCAGGGCTGGTAAGATTCTGAGACAGGTGAGCTGCAGAGCTTCTTAATTAGAAACAGGAATTGAGGAAAGAGCCTACAGTGCAGAGGGAGAAAGACAATCTCATGCGCAAATTCATGAGAAGGGTAGCCTCTGGGGAAAAGGCTAGGATTGGAGGGGTGGCCAAAGGCACTCAGTCTTGTCTGTAATGTTCATATTTAAGAAGACAATGTATTCATGTGTTAAACTAATCTTTAAAAAGTCTTATATTTAAGAGAGACATAGAGGGAAGTGAGGGAGAGGTAGGAAGAAAGGATGAAAGACACAACTAACAGCCTAGGTCTCCTTGTAAAGGTCTCCCTGGATGCTGGAATAAGGCGACCCACAGGGGTGGGGCTCAGAAGCAATGGAAGACACATGGAGCAAATCACAATGGGGTAGGATCCTAATCCAGAATTCCCTGGGTCACAAAAGGGCATGGAAGAAACAACAACAGAATTCTGATATAAAACAGTGAAAAGAAAAAGCGCCCCCGCCGCGCCCGGCGCGGGGGTCCTAGCACATACTGCCTGTCAGATTGGCGGTCCAGTTCCCCACTCTTCTTACACAGTATGGAATGAATTCCCACTTCCCGGAACTGGGGCCAGAAACTCAAGCAACCTCTCTGCTCTTAGGTCCTCTCTGCCAACCATGCCCTTGATTGTGGAGAAACCTACAGCCTGGGAATTGCAAAGAGATATAAACAGGAAGGCGGCACTTCATGTGGACCACCCTGCCCTCTCTCAAACTTTCTACCAATGCAATTCCACCCCACCCCTAACTTGGCCCACCCAGTAAGCTCCTGAAGAATGAGTACTTCTGTCATACATTCAGGGGCTTCCCTCTCAAGGGGGGCTTTCTTGGGGAGAATGCCCCGGAAGGGTGGAGACCACCTCGCTTGAAAGGAGATGACCTCTAAGTTTGTGGTCCTGTCTGCTGGGCTCAGGTGAGCCGCCAGGGAAAGGCATCGCCCAGCGTAGCTGTAGGTAGGGGGCCCTTCTGATTTCTCCGTTAGCCATCTCGTCTGCACCATACCCACTACTTTAGCTCCTTAGGGCTCTGCAGGGGAACTGATCTGGGATCCCCTTGAGGACGGAGGGGGGACGGAGAACCCCTTCTAGAGATTAGGCGGGAGGCGCTGGGGGAGGGGAGCTGGGAGTGGGAGGAGCAGACAGTTACCTCATTGAAGCCCTCCTGCAGGACGTCCAGTAAGTTCCCCCGGGTCAAGCAGGCTAGCATTGTTCCTGGCGGGGGCTCCCGGGCGGGGTCTCCAGGCCAGGCGGCCGCCGCCACCGCCTCCTCCCTCTGCACACAAAGACTCTCCGCTCAGCTCACGGGGATCTCTCCGGAGTCCCGCAGGCCACTTACTGGAAACCTAGACCGGAGCCAAACTAGCGGCTTCCACTGGGCATGCTCGCACCGGGGCCTCTGCCGGAGGGGCCCGGGCGCTGTCGCGGTTCCTATAGAAACAGCTGGGCGCGCAAAGGGTGGAGGGGCGCTGGCTGGCAGCCCCCCGCCCCGCGTGCGTAAGGGGGAGCACCGCGGGCGCGCGCGGGCGGGCAGGCGCACGCGCGCGCGCGCGCGCGCACACACACACACACACACACACACACACACACACACACACACACACTACGTACAATACACACACAACAGGCTGGGGGCGGGCGTGTGTGCCTACGCTGCAGACACACACCAGGCCTCCAGGCGGGCGTGCCGGTGTGTGCGCGTCCTGCGAGCATACACACACGTGAGCGCACACACACTCGTTGACACACCAGCAGGCGTGCCGGCGTGTGCATGTGCTTGCAATCACACACTAGCATACCACCAGGTCTGCAGGCAGGCATGCTGGAGTGAGCGCGCGGAGACACACACACACACTCTTTCTGCTGATTTAAGGCCAAGTGCCCCACCACAAGATGGGTGGGGAGGGGAGTGAATCAGGATTTTTTTCCCCCAGACTAGCTAAAAACAGCAACCTTTTTCCACAAGGGGCCTGGGCAGTGAGGTTAGGCTAAGGAAGCGGAAGCAGAAGGGACAGAAAAAAAAAAAAAAGTGAGATAAACCAGCCAGAAGGAGAGGGGAAAAAAGAGGATAGATAGAACTTTAGTTACTGATGGTATCAGCAAACATTTACTAGAAGTGGTGCTTAAATCACACAGGATCACAACAGAAACATCGAGGGAAAACCAAGTATCACTAAGGCTATGCTCCAAAAAGCCTCTCTTTTTTTCTTTTAAAAATAGCCGCTAAAAGGTAAGGCCCATATCTTTAGTGAGCTTTAAATGAATTAAATGGATTTTAATTAAAATAAACACTACAAAAATGTCCTGGAGCTTTTGAAAGAGTTAGGCAAAAACTTGCTCAAATGAAACAGAGAGCTATTCCCCTCTGTTGCTAGTTATTCAAGTCACAGCCTTGATTATTTATTTTTAGGAATACCAGTCATTTTGTACTGTTCAGCGCACATTCTTGTTTCTATAGGAAAACAGGAAGCTGAAAGAACACCCCATATTATGTTACACCTCGTGATCCCAGATGGAGGGGAAGGATTTACAGAATGTTAAGGCTCAGAAAAGGTCAGGGCCTTGCCCAGGGACACAGCTGGTCAGCGACAAAGACAGTTTGAGGAGCTAGGCTCTACCCTCATGCTTTTGCAGAAGGCCCACATTCCTTCCCCAAATTCCCATTGGTACCTTAGCAAGAAAAGTCAGTAATGGCTCTTTTCAACCTAAGACTTCCTCCTCCTCAGGTCACTAGAGAAAAAGAAAATCTGTACCCCAAACATCCTGAATCATCTTGCCTGAATGTCTGAAGCTGCTAAACACAAAGATACTTCTGAGAAAGACACACTTCTTCTAGGATGGCAGCAAGCAGGAAGCAGAAGGCCAGCAGAGGTGTTAAGTGGGTGCTGCTGATTGAATGAATGCTGTGTGTTCAATTCTGCAAAGGCTGGGGAAAAGCCATGACTCCAAATCAAACTGCACCTGATCAGCCCAAAAGTCAGAAGACCACCGTCCTTCATAACTAGCTGGGGAATTTAACTACCAAAAATTCCCCTTGCCATGACCACAGCTCACGGTGTAATATCATCAGGTGAGTGACTAACCCATATTACTGCAACAAGGCCCCTTTAAAAGAGAAGCATGAAACTTCCAACAACGTAAAATTGTAGGCAACACATCTATGTGCATAGTGATGCAAAACCAGAACACTCAGTCAGTAGATCCCTAAATAGATTCTGACAGCCCATCATGCTTTTACACAGTCGAATATATTGAGACTTCAGAGGGAGGCCCTGCGGATAGTTATATACGAAAAGGTCCCTGTTTCTCAAAGAACAAGTCCTTTTTCAAAGTAGGACCTGTGAGCTCAATATTCCTGGGAAAATTCTCATTAGATCCCTGGATTTTAAAGCTAAAAAGATGAAGTTTCATTTGACTCTCATGAAGGAATGAAGCCTAGGGGAGTTATTTACAGTCACTTAGCAAATCAGCATGGGCGCTAAGATCTGAACCCAAATGCCTCTGATGCTCAGCCCTGTGCTATTTGCCCTGCACCCCCCAGTACACTGGAGGAATTAGAGGGAACTGTGGTGAATAGATACAAGATTTATTACAGGGCACTCGGTCCACAGTTACACTATTCCCTAGAAGTCTGTAATTATGTCAACCACATACTCTCTAGTAGTCATGTGCAATGTGATGGTGGGAATGTTCTATATCTGTGACGTCCAATCCAGTGGCCAGTGGACACTGGCTACATGTGTTTATTGAGCACTTAAAATGTGTCTGTTGTGGGGCGCCTGGGTGGTCTAGTCGGTTGAGCATCTGACTTGGGCTCAGGTCATGATCTCACGGTTCGTGAGTTCAAGCCCCACATCAGGGCTGGATGCCATCAGCACAGAACCAGCTCTGGATCCTCTGTCCCCCTGTCTCTCTGACCCTCCTCTGCTAGTACTCTCTCTCTCCCTCTCTTTCTCTCTCTCTCTCTCTCTCTCAAAACCAAACATTAAAAAAAAAAAAAACCGTGGCTATTGCAAATGTGGAACTAAAATTTCAATAGCATTTAATTTTAATTCGTTTAAATTTAGATAGTACCATTTCAAAATATTCTGTGTTTTCCCCCACACAACTAATGAGATGTTCCAAAAATTATATTTGCACAAATAGTCTGCCTCTCATGCTTGGAAAAAGCACAAAATTCCTGTTAGAGCATGTAATCTCAAGGTTTTTTTGCTCAGAAGATGTGCTCACCTTATTTATCATGGTCTACCTAACCAAATAGCCCAGGTGAAGAACTGAGCTTGTTCTAAGCAGCACTCACAATTACTATTCCTTCCATCTTCCCCATCTCACTCTGCTGTGATATCAACATAAGAGCTGAGAGAGTAAGTGGGTTAGCTAAACGAACCAGGAATAACTAGGCCAATGATCTGCATCTCATAGTGCTGGAGTGTGGGGAAAACTGCAAGCCAGTCCAGGTAGCTGGAACCACTCCCACCACTGCTGGCTTGTCATTCTCTCTGCCTGGGAGGAGAGGCAAAGGGTCCAAGCAAGCTGCTTTCTGCATATCTCTGCCATGCTGCCTGATTTCTGAAATTATACCAGACCTCTTCAGTCCTATATGATTTTAACAATAATGGCAGAGACTTACCTCACCAACTAAAAGCTACACAAATATCTATCTACAACAATAATAATAGCAAAATTGAACTTTTATTATGTGCCAAGTCCAATACTAAGTGCTTACATGTTAGCTCAGTTGATGGTCACAATTACCATAAACAGTAGGAATTGTTTATTAACCCCATTTTATAGATGAAGAAAGAAAGGTCTAGAGGATAAGTAATTTGCTCCAGATCCTATTGCTGCTAAGTGGTGAAACCAAAGTCTGGCTTAATCATTATGCAATACTTATATGATGCTTTCCACACAAAAGGTATTCAGTAAATGTCGGGGCACCTGCGTGGCTCAGTGGATTAAGCAACTGACTCTTGATCTCAGCTCAGGTCATGATCTCATGGTTCGTGGGATTGAGCCCTGCATCAGGCTCTGCATTGACAGCATGGAACTGGCTTGGGTTTCTCTCTCTCTCTCTCTCTCTCTCTCTCTCTCTCTCTCTCAAAATAAATAAATAAACTTTAAAGAAAAAAGTTACTCAGTAAATGTGTTTAGTTGGATGAATGAATGAATGAATGAATGAGTGGAGGAAACACTGGCAAACTCATTCATCACTTATATTAACACAGATAATAACATGTTAGCCTAAGTAAGACTTTGAGCTTTAAACAGAACTGTCATTTGGTAAAAATTCTGACTGGGACTTCTGCCTATGTAGAAGTAAAATGTGTGAAATTCATACCTATGTAAATTTAATACATCTATTGTAGGCAATCATTAATGACTATAAAGAAGCAGAAAGGCAGTCTGAATAAACAAATAATTAAAATTGTCAATGGAAATATTTTAAATGACCCTGAAATAATTTCTTAATCTTTTTCTGTTTTCATACATTAGCGAGTTTCTTGGCAGTAATGTATGTTTACAATTTCTACTGCATTTATCTTCAGAGACATCAGCATAAATGTACACAAAAGGGCTCACATCTACCGGCAAAGGCTACAAACGTGTCCTGGCTCCTAAACTGCTCTCTTTGTCTCCAGGCTTTCCTGCTAGTCTACACCCCTTAATCTTCCTTAGACAATGCATTCATCTTGCTGCTCAAATGCTCAAATGTTTTCAAATAATCCCTTTTCCCATCAGATATAAATTCCTCATGCCCTGCTCTTACGGCTGTCCCCCAAATTGCCTATGCTCAGGTTGGCAGGCTCCTCACTGTCTCCCACATTTCCAGGGCTCATTTTTGCCTCCCATGCCTTCATGACTGTCCTGTCTAGAATGTCCCACGCTTCTGCTACTCAAATCCTTATTATGCCTACCTCAAGTTCTGCTTCCTCATGAAACTCCTGTGACTACTTTTGGTTTCTCTTAATCAGGATGGATCTGATTTTAATCAGTCTGGAACCCCCACGCCCCAGATAACCCATGGTTCATTCTTCAGGTTTCTGCTCAAATATCACTTTATCTCTTTGGCCTTCTCTGACCACTCTATTTAAAATGACAACACTCCCTCACTCAGGCACTCCCAAACTTCTTTTGCCTGATTTATTTTTATTTTTCTTCCTAGTATTCATCACTGTCCTCTATAGTCTATATTTATTTGCTCATTTGCTTATTGTCAGTCTCTCCCTGCCCAGAATATAAGGTCCATGAAAGCAGGGAATTTTGTTATGTTTTGTTACTGGTTTATCTCTAGAACCAAAAATATTTCCTGGCACATAAGTAGATGCTCAATAAATCAATATTCCTCTTTTTATAATCCAAAGGTCATGGGTGCCTGGGTGGCTCAGTCAGTTGAGTGTCCAACTTCGGCGCTGGTCATGATGTCATGGTTCGTGTATTTGAGCCCCACATGGGGATCACTGTTGTCACTGTGGAGCCCACTTTAGATCCTCTGTCCCTCTCTGTAACTGCCCCTACCCCACTCACACTCTCTCTCTCAAAAATAAATAAGCATTTTTTAAAAGTCTATATAATTCAAAAGTCATCATGATGAGAACAAAAGCAAGAAAATTTAACTAAATAAATCTTACAACTTGCAGCCCACTGATAAATATCTGAGGCATGCAGAGCATGACATTCATCAAGGAACTGATGGCTGCCTTAATGTTGATATTTTATTAGGGACTAAAAGCAACTTCATCTTAACAACAGCCAGATCTCCAAGGTCCTGTAGTCCCTGCTTTCAGCATACAGAAATTCCTTGGAAACTATGCTATCTATACTCCCCCCTGCTCCCTCCACAAACTTAAAAATATATAATCTGTCGCACCTCACAATTACGGGGCAGCTCTTTCTGCTCAAGGGTCCTCTCCCTGTGCTATAATAAAAACACATTTTTGGCACCAAAAATGTCTCAAGAATTCTTTCTTAACCGTTGCTCTTGGAACCACACTTCAAATCACATTAATAGCATGTTCTATATTATAGCACTTAGCACTTAATTATAATTTAGAAGTGTGAATTAGGGTGCCTGGGTGGCTCAGTCCATTAAGCATGAAGCCCCCACTCTGGGCTCGTACTCTTTCTCTGTCCCTCTCTCTGCACCTCATGGGATTCTCTCTCTCTCTGCCTCTTGCTCACTTGAGCTCTCTATCAAAAATAAATAAATAAATAAATTTATAAATTTATTTAAAAAAAAAAGAAGTGTGAATCTTTGTCTCTTTCAGTGTATTTCCAAGACAAATATAAATAATTCCTGGTTTCCTCCTATATTTTCTTCTCCTTCATCAATGCATTTTTTTCATTAAACATCCACTAGATATATGTTGAGGATCTGTTATATGTCATTATATGCCACGTTCTATTCTTTTAGACAAAAATTCAGGAACTCACAGTTAAACATAAATACATGAATACACATAGAGGCAAGAAACAAGACTGAAAAAAAGAATAGTAAAAGGACGACTACTAAAACTGAGAATCCAATATTAGTATGTGGGGACAGAGTGTACAGGGTGAGTGTGACAGACTGAGTGGGTAGAAAAAGGAAAAAAGAGACAGAATGGTAAGAGACGAGTAGGATGTTGCCAAAGTAATCACCAGATGCTAGTGCTTAATATAAACTGTATTTAAGCAGACATGCAAATCTATTCTACATGAATCTTTTAAATTCATGTTTCAAAAGTTATCTGCTAGTAATCCTGTGGGTAAAAATTAGATTAAGACTAGCGACATCTGGTGGATATTTTGAAAGTAATCCTTGAATTTCTCTACTGTGTAAACACTACAACAAGCCCCCATACCTCTGGACTGACATTCATAATATGTTAGGGTTCATAACTATGATGAAATCATCTTTCTTCAGAACCTAAGATCTCATTGCAAGAGGTAGCCAGATTTCTACCAAGAAGCCTTCTATCTCTCAGCTTTCTGGAGGATGTATATATAATTTGACACCAGGATTCTTCCTTTACAAGGTAACTTGTTACTTAAAATGTTCACATTCTTTGAGGTAGGGATTCTACTTCTGGAACTCAACCCTAAGGAAAAGAAGTCTTAAATGAGGAAATCAATTCATTATTTACAATGGGTGAGGAGAACCTAAAAGTCCAACAAACAGAAAAATGGTCAAGAAAATTAGAATCATTATAATGTTTACCAAACATTTGTAGACCTACTAAAACAAATATTTTAACAATTTCTTATTAACAAACATTAAGTTAAAAAAAGCAAAAGTCAAAAAGTGTGTGCATGATTTAATCTTAAATATGTAAGTAATATACATATAAAAAGGCTAGGAGAAAATTCTACATTCTAAAATATTAACATTGAGGGCTTCTGGATGGAAGCATTATTGTTTTTTTTTTAAATCATGGTTTGCAATATTTCTTAAATGCTCTATAATTGTCATGAATTATTTCTATAACAAACATTTAAATCTTTTAAACAATGCATATATTCTAATTGCTATAATTTTCAATAAAATCTTCCTGATTTTATTAGTAATGAATCAAGGGAGCTAGAATTTCCACAAGAAGGGGTAGCAAGAGAAGAAAGCAAATATATGACAATTTTGTTCCAGGATCTGAGTCCTGATGGAGAAACCCCAGTTGTAGAACTGTACTAAAATTCCATTAATGTCATCACACTCCTTTCAACAGTACACCAGAAACTTACAGAGGGCTCTGTGGGCAGCAGGGAGTTACAGAGTCTCCTAACCACTTGAGTCCCCATCTTCAGAGTGCCTAGAAAAGCCGGATCAGGGCCACCTTAAAATAGGAAGAGGGAGAATGTGCAAAAATACAGAAAAGGAAAAAAACATTCCAAAGATAAACCAATCTATTAGGGTCAGGCTCCTGCTCCAAATCTACCAACATATGCCATCTAAAAGTTTCAGAAATAGTACCCTGGTTAGTAAGAAATCCAGCCAAAGATACTGTAATCACAACAGGGCTATCCTAGGGGCATTTTAAAAACTACCCACTTAGGCTTAATAATAATAAAGTAAAAAGCAATGCTTCCCTATCAGTCAAGCAAGGATGCATTTTCCCTCCTCCCTATGTTTATCAGTCAACGATCATAGGAAGGATTCTGAAGACAATCAGGACAAAACACTGGGAGCTCAGCTTCTGCCATGCACTTCTATTCACCCTCAGGAATTCCGTTTTAACGTAGAAAGGCCGCATTTATATTTTAAGGCAGAAATGTTTTACGTAGTACTTTAAGTTTACAAAGTCTTATCACCTACATTGTCACATTTGACCGTCATGGTAAGTTACCGTTGGATATAAAGTTCACTTTATTGCCCCCCAGTTAATAGTAGCAGGCTAGGGAGTTGCTCTGCCAATTAGTGATGAAGTTTTCTAGTCACTTCTTCTGAATCCACTTGCACTAGGTCCGTGCCAGAGAACAGGGTGGGAAAATGATGATACTGATGATAATGGCAGCCGATATTTGATTACATACGATGTACTGTTCCAAGTGCTTTTTAACTACAAACATTCTACATAGTTGGTACTATTATTTAACAACTCTCTCGTGCTGTGATTCCATTCTCAGTACTGTGTCAGTCTTAAGGAATCATCCCTCTCGGGGATAAACTGAAGGGCGTTGGTATTTGGGCAGGATGGCGTACAGACTGAAAGGGGATTTGCATTACTACTCGGGTCTCCAAGCTCTGAAAGTCTGAATCAGGAACGGCATCCTAAGAACCTGTAAGGCTTAGAGCGGTTCAGAACCTGAAACTTCCGCCTCCTTCTCCTCAACGCCGCCCCCCCCCCCCGCCGCCTCCATCTCACGCCTCCGTGTGTCCCCATTTCTGATCTGGAAGCTCAACCAGTGGTAATTCTATTTCCCAGGCACCTCCCACCTTTTACCACCTACCTCTTAACTCATCGGTCCGTCTGGTTCAACATCTCTGTCCCCAGCCCTTCTGAGCACGGCCTGCTGCAGCTGCAGGGCCGCCGCCGCCGCGTTCCCGCTGCCATGGTGACGCGGAGGCCGGGCCCGACCTGGCCCCGCCCACCACCGGCCAGCGCGAGCCAGCCCCAGCTTACCTGGGCCCCGCCCCCTGCCTGTCCGGCCCCGCCTCCTAACGTCCCCGACCACAACCCCCGGCGGGTCTTGACCCCGCCCCCTGCCTTCCGGACCGGCCTCCTGCGGCCCGAGCCAGCTCCGCCTCCTGACTGCCAGGATCCCGCCCAGGGAGCGCCCCCCCTTCCGCAGATGAGAGCCCGCCTCCTGGGCGTGCAAACCTCATCCCAGCTCCGGCTCAGCCAAGGCCTGTGGAGTAGGGCGCGAAGGGTCTGGATTTCCCCGCCGCCCTTAGGCTAAGCGAGACCTGCTGCACTTACGTAGAGCCCGCAGACCCCCACCCCGCAACACGCACCAGGCATGTTCCTTATGCGATTTATTGATCCCAGAGACTTTGCACCTGCGAGAGCCTACGGTCCAGCCAAAGGGAGTTTCCGGGTCATGCAGTGCTGTCAGTGACTTGAAATACGTGTAACCGGTGGTTAGGGGATTGCTTCCTCCACGCCTCACCCCTGCCCTCGTTTGTCTTTTTTAGGTTCTGAGACCTTTGACCCAACCATTGAGGGAATTGCCCAAGCCAGCCCTGGGGGCTGGTATGAGAACTCAGAATGCTTTTCCAGAGCACTTCTTCTTCAGCTTTAGATTTAAGGTGTATAAAAGAGACACCATCAAATTGAGCCTAACAATCAACTTAGGTGCTGAGGTAACCTGTTCTTCCTTCACTTTTCTTGAAAGCAAGAGCAAAGGTAGGGGTCAAAAAATTTTTGGCATGCTCCTCCTAGTCCCTCCTTTTGTGGAACTCCATCCGCCCCTAACCAGCCCCGAAACAACTCCAAGCTCACGGTGGCAAATTAAAGGTAGGCCTAGAGGAGAGAGCAAGAATGGGGGACTCTCACTGGGGTTCTGGAGTTAAGTTTAAAACGTGGCAGCCATCTCTGGGCCACCAGCCAATTCCCCAAAGCAGAAGTCTCCCCACAGGAGTAGTGGTGAAATGACAGAAACAGGCCCTTCCTCCCCAAGGCTCACACCAGGGTGCCGTTCTTGCTGTC
The DNA here is from genome assembly GCF_014898765.1 of Herpailurus yagouaroundi. NCBI lineage: Eukaryota > Metazoa > Chordata > Mammalia > Carnivora > Felidae > Herpailurus > Herpailurus yagouaroundi. The sequence continues at coordinate 4,492,767 of NW_024412402.1, read as the reverse complement.
GTAGCGGGGCGTGGCCTGGGGGAAGCGAAGGGTTGCATATTCTGTAGCATTTTCTGACTGAAGATGCTTCACTTCCAGAGCAGAGCGTGGCTGGGTACAGCTGTACACTTGAATGTCTGCATAATGTAAGCTGTTTTCCTTCAAACTAAGGCCTCGACTCCTCTCCTGAGACGCAGGCTTCTCTAACACCTGCTCATACATACGTCCTGTTGTGTCATGGGCCTGCAAGAAATTGACAGCATTAAGGGAGGTACTTGGCTTGCTTTTGCCCCTCATCTGCAAAGCAGGGTCAGCTATACTGATGTCCCCTCGCTCTGCTCCTTTGTAGGACAGAACCAGCAAGTTCTGGTTCAAGATGACCCAGATGCATCCCAGGGTGAAAAAGCGGGAACCTCAGATCCTATTTCTGAACAGCCCCCTGGAAGGGACGGGGGCCTATCATTACCTTGGTGCCATTCTGCTGCTGCTGCTGCTGCTGCTTCAATGTCCGTCTTGCTTGGCTTTCTGAGAGGCAGAAATCCACCTTAAATCCATTATCTCTTGAGCTGCCTGAGCTTGCCCTCTTTGAATGTCTGTTAAACTATTATAGTGGGCTTCTAACTAATCCCCCTGTCTCTGGGTTCACCCCTTTCCCTGCTACCATCCCCACATCCAAACTCCTTTCACACTCTGCCACTGATATCTTCCATCCTCAGTTTTCACCCACCCCTAACACAGTTCAACAAATATATGCTGAGAGCCTGTTGTATGCTGGGCTCTGTGACCCATTCTGGGCATTGGAGGATGAGCAGGCTATTTTCTCTGCCTCAGGGAGCTTACTGTCTGCTGGAGGAGACAGATAATCATACAGACTATTACAGTGCAAAGTGTGAGTGCTCAGCTACACCAAACAGTTGGTCACTTTCAATCAAGTCAGTCTCTTTCTCCTTCCTCCCTCCCCTTCTCCTTTCCTTCCTTCCTACCTTCCTTCTACATGAGATAATTGCCCTGCCTGAAATACCCTTTCCTCTGCTCCTCCTCCAGCCTGAGAATTTGCTATTATTCCTTCGACGTTGGTGTTTTCCCTCATTCTCCCATGGTGTGAGTATGAGTCTATTACAGCACTGGCAGACTACATCGCAGTTCTTGTTTATGTGTAAACAAGTCTCTCAGACTTGATTTGCAGCTCTTCTTGTGCTCCTCTACCTCCTTGGGACCCAGCAGCGCACCTCATATACACTGTAAGTGTTCAGTTCATTTTTGCTGGCTGAATGAAAGAATGAACAACCAAGCTTGCCACGCTAAGATAACAGAAAGAATGAGACCCAGAATTTCAGAGCTGATCTGGGACCCAGTGACCAAAAGATTTTCTCTGGTGTACTGTCTCCCTCTATCCCTTCCAAGGCTGCGACTCCTTTTCATTCTTACGCCCTTTCCAGAAACACTGGTTGGTTCTAGTACTTTCTCTTCTCTAATTTGACCACTCCAAGCCCCCGCCCCCAAAGCCCAGTTACCCATTTTCTTTTTCCTCTGGGAAGTTGATGGGCAGCTCCTGTGAAGTGAAACACAGATCACCCACGTGTAAGAGTCCTGGCCTCTCTCTTCCCACCTTTATCATTTGTTCTGTGCCTCCTTAACATTCTGGGATGACCTTCCCTCACTTCCCTCTAACAACGATTCACCCTGAGCCAGCCAGAAAGTGTTTATCAAGGGTACCACATCTCTCCCACAAGGATGGCTCTGGAAGGTGGAGTGGTACAACTGACCTAACCAAACCCAAAATACAGCCTCAGGCAATCAGGCACAACACACCAGGGATATAGCTGGGTTGAGGGCTATTCTGGGATTGTCTAACAGGCTAATCCCAGCAGAGGGTAAGGGAAACCTGCCAAAAAATGGGATATTCCTGGATTCAGAGACCCTCTTGCTACAGCACTCAGTGTTTTGTTATTTTTCTTGTTCCACAGTCTCTGCTAACATAGGGTTCCCATTCTGGGAGTCACAGAAGCTGCCACAACCAGGGTTAACTAGTTAGGACCCCTCCAAGCCCTTTTCTAACAGGCAATCTCCCTCCCTGTTTCCATGTCCTTGTTTTTAATTAACAGAGAAAGTGAGAGATATTTAACCTTTAACATCCACAGCACAGGGAGCTCTGAATTTGGTGAGTGACTCAGCTCCCCTGCCCTTGCTGCAGGACAGACCTCATTCCTGAGCCCCTGGGGTCTCTAGTGGAGCCAGGGTGTCTACGTGATTGTCAACTGTTTGATGGCCAGAGAAAAACACTTGTCTGAGGAAATAGGCTGAATAGTTTGAAGCTTACTCCGGATGCTTTTTCTTGCTAGTACATTTCCAACTCTCACCAGCGCCAACCCTATCTGTTCTGACCTCTGTCTCCCTAATGAAATTTCCTTCTTTTGCTAACTAAATAGAAAAAGAGAGAGAGAGGGAAGCTTCTAAATCATGTCCATTTTACTGCTGCGGAAAAATCAGGATTTTCCCACACTTCTGACAGAGTTTTGTGTTTTGGTGTGGCTTTTGGTTTTAATGCAGCTTGCTGAGTTGAGAGCAGATAGAGTCACCATCGGTGGTGGAACTTTACAGGTGGTTCAGAAGAAAAAAACTCTGAAACCACTTCTAGGTCTTTCTACTTCTATTTTCTGCTTCTGCTACTTCACCTCTTCCCCCCCCTTTTTTTTTATATTTTTGTTATTAATTAATTTATTTTTTACCTCTGCCTGGTCATAGCCTTATCTTAGCCTCTAATTCTTTCCCCCTTGTTGCTACTGTTCTCCTACTTACTTCTACTTAAATGGATGAAGAGAATATAAGTTTTAAAGTCACAGATTTGGGTGACCCAATTTTAGTGAATGGAGCCTTTTCCCAAGTTGGATACTATATAATGCCTGGACACAACCTAAATGGAATATTCAGTTAGACTCACAGTTGACAGGATTTTATTTTTAGCTCAGAATTCAGGAAACTAAATGGGCACTCTCCTGTATTGGTAGTATGAAAAAAAATGACTCAATTTTCCAAGAATGCAATTGACAAGAAGTATAAGGAGGCTTAAACATAAAATGTGTATCCTCTGATGTAGCAATTCCATATCCTAAGAAATAATTAGGTGCAAATATGGATGCTCATTGTAGCATTATTTACAATTGCAAAAATAGGAAATACCCTAAATGTCCAACATCGGGAAATGACTACATAAATGGCATCTTCTATAAATGGAACATTGTACATCCACTTAAGAAAGCTGTGCAAGAGGACGCCTGGGTGACTCAGTTGGTTAAGTGTCTGACTGTGGCTCTGGTTGTGATCTTGTGGTTTGGGGGTTTAAGCCCCTCATTGGGATTCTGTGTGTGTGTGTGTGTGTGTGTGTGTGTGTCTGTCTGTCTGTCTGTCTCTCTCTCTGCATCCCCCACCCTCCTGCTCACACTCTGTCTCCCTCTTTCTCAAAAATTTGAAAAAAAAAAAAAAAAAGAAAGATGTTGGAAGAACACCCAATAGCATGGAAAATCTTAATCTTTGTCAAGTTAGTAAAAAGATAATAATGTTTTGGGATTAAACCTATGCACATAAACATTTCAGAAGGATTGCATGGAGGTGATCTTTCTGAGTCACTGTGCAGGTTGGGGTGGGCTGAGCGGGAGCGGGAGGGGGTCCTGTGCCCAGATGTTTCCAACTCTTGTTAAAAATGTTTGGGTCCCCACGAAGCCCTACTATACCCAATTTTACCAGGATATTTGGGTAGGAATGGGGTGCATAGGCTTCATCGTTTATAAGACCAGGGTAAAAGAAGTAAAGCTTTGAAAGCTTCCAGTCCTGCACCTGCTCATGGTTATCATTAACCCACTTTACTTAGAGTACACGTCAGGTGGAGCTTCAGTCTGGCTGTAAATCTCAGCAAACTGTTAGATGGGAACATGGAGCATTGCTGCACACTTGTGGACGTGTGGTTTCCTTTGTGGCATGAATAAATGTAACTGTGAGGTGCACCAAAGAAAAAAAAAAAAAAAAAAAACAAAGAAAGAAAGAAAGAAAGAAAGGAAGGAAGGAAGGAGAGGATTACATGGAAATATACTAAAATGTTTCTGTCATTTATGATTGCTATAAATATATTTAGTATATTTATCGTTGCTTATTTCCTGCTCTTTGATACTTTCCAAATTTTCTGTGGTGAATGTATTACTTTTGTAATCAGAAAATAATAATAATAATATTAATGATAAATTTAAAATAAAAATCTTTTTAGTTGTCATACTATCAGTCTCTGTAAGTTTATTGAGATAATGAGAAACAGAGGGAAACAACATTTATCTACTTAAAATATCTACTAATATTGATCTACTTAAAATATCTACTAATATTTTAAGAGGAAAAAAGTATATTTTGGTTAGAATATCGGGGGGGTAGTGTTTCTAGCCACGCTCTAGCGCCAGACTGATGTTATCAGATTAGCTGTGTGAATTTCAGCAAGTTTTTAGCTTAATCAGGCTTTCATTTTCTTATTAATAAGGATAATAACAGAACCTAAACCCCATGGATTGTCATAAGAACTACATAAAATAATTAATGTAAAATACTCAGCTAAGTGCCTGACATATAATGAGCATCAGTGAAAGCTGATTGCTATGATTACCACCATCAGAGGAAAAATTAACCAAAAATGAAGAATATGAAAACTTGGAACAAAGGAAGTGAAAGAAGTTGTTACACTCTTTTCTGTAGAAAATCTTATATGTTCCTAAATGTCCTGTGTCTACGGGATATCTGAGAGTTTTAAAAAGTGAATTTTTTCCTCCCAATCCTGATAAAATTCTGGGAAACTTATCATTGTTTCCGTCTTACAGAGAGGTCAACTAAGGCCCTAGAACTTTGGTATCTTACTCAAGGAGGGAGGGGCCAAATTTCCCATTATTGCTACGTCCTCTGCATCTGTCATTATACGTGGTATATATAGGTATTCAATATAATACTTGTTTGATAAATGAATGAGTAATAAGAACTGGACTTGAATCCAATGTACAGATTCCAAATCATATGTGCTTTTCAATGTGCCTTATCTATTTTTCTAAATATAATGATGATTTTTTTTTTTTTTCACAAGCAAGACATCCTCAAGACTGACCCAGGCTTGGAATGTATAGCTAAGAAAACAGTGAACAGGATAAAACCAGGTCCGGGAGATTGGAGTGGTTACAACTCTGGGAAAGAACAGTAAAAACACTATGAATAATTTACTGTGAGGCTTTCACATATCCTCTGCTCTTCAAACCTATGATCTAAACAACACAGGTCATGCTATCTATATTGTACACATGAGGAAAAAGAGAAGTTACAGGATTTGCCGAAAGTCACACAAGTGTGAAAGCTATATTCAAATATTTCATGGATATTCTCTTTTTCTCCACTTCTACCCCTTTAAACAAACATTTCTCCAAAGTTGATTTCCTTGATTTGAGAGGGCAGAATTATGTAGTGGTTAAAAGTCTGGGCTGTGAAGTCAGACAGGCCTGGATTGGAATGTTGATTTATTTGCTCACTAGCCATGTGACTTGGGACAAGTCAACTTCTCTGAACCTCAGCTTCTCAGCTGTAAAAACAGAAGGAGTAAGGCCACCTCCCCTCATAGCATTGTGGGGAAGAGTAAACGAGATTGTTTGAAAAGTGCCTGGAACACAGCAAGCTCGCCAATGCTATAATTAATTATCATCATCATCTGGGAAAGAAGGGAAGGGAGAGAAAGGAAAGGAGAGGAAGAGAAGGACAGAGAGAAACCATGCCAATTCACCATTCCCATCCTGCTCTGGCCCATTCTACCGTCAGCAGGCTTGGCTGTGTTCTCTGAAAGACGTGAGCACAGAAAGAGGTAATGCTCTGGTGTTGGCACCCGGGAGGTGTGCCAGGCAGAGGGAGGTGGCTGTGGGAGGTTGGTAGAGAACTAGCTGCACTCTTTCTCTTATTCTCTTGGCCTGCGTGTCCACGAACAGAGATGTTACCCTCCACCCCCTGCCCCTACTCACCAGTGTCCCCCACAGCAAAGCCGGTTTCCCATGGTGCTCTGTTGCCGCGGAGGGAGCCCAGCTGTTTTTCTACATAAAGAGGCTTGTGCATTTCCTGGTTCCTGGTTTAGCTTTCAGTAAGAGCTCCCGGGGAGTCTCTATCAGTGTCAGATTTCAACCTAGCAGGTTGGACTTTGGAAGCCACCTGCTGGAATGATTCCCAGGTGACTGTTACCAGCCAAGTGGTAGAGGAACACACGTGGGCTCCAGGTGAGAGCTATCTCACCTTTGGGATTTGGAGCTGCTTTGAAGAAGCCATAACTTTGAGCGTCAAGCTTCAGTGAAAAGAAACCTGAGATGGCAAAGGGCTCTGGGTTTCCTTAGTAAATGTTTCTCTACTACATCACACGGTCATTGAAATATATTCTCTACAATGGAGTCAAGGGTCTTACCTTGTGTTTCCCGGTACTACTCAGGTTTAGTGGAGTTTCACTTTCAAGGTAATCAGTATCAATTTCTCATTATCCCTGTCCAGAATCTGGGTTTGAATACTGGAGTCTCTAGGAAATTTTAATTTAGGGAAATGGGTTCCTTTCATATCCTCCCTTGCTTTTGGAATTGATGTGAGCAGATCACTTTTTTTCCACGATGGTGAAAGAGAGGAGGACTAAACTCATTACCTAATCCCCTTTCTGGTCAGAAATCACATGGTTCTATGACTGGAATGGCCTCTCAGCACATCTTGACCACTCACTTCCTCATGTTCAGTACAGAACTACAGAATCTCTGCTTCCAACTCAAGGCAGACTCTCCCTCCAATGACCCAAAGTTAGAAGCATTCTGCACTCACCAGCGAGCAGGGTACAGTCAAGCAAATTCCTCCATAGAAAATGTGGGCTCTGGGAGAATTTGCGAAACCCATAAGGCTTGTCTTCAGGGCTCCCACCCGCACACTGCCCAGATGCCCTGTTATTTGTATGCCCCTTGTGGATGTTCAGGACCCACCACTCAGCCCTGCACTCCACAGAGCGTACACTGGACATTTCCTTCCTCCCCATCCTGTCTCCTTGTGAGAAATGGGCATAATGAGAGTGAGAGTTATAGAGGATTGGGTGAAGATTACGTGAGATAATGTATACAAAGTTCTAGTCCACAGCCTGGCACATGGGAAGCTTTCAGTAAGTCCTACCTATTGTTATCACTTCTTCTCAGCTAATTGTCAGATGGCAAAGCATCTCACTTTATCATCTTGTGCTGGATCATTGCACTAGCATTTTACTTCATGGCTATGCTTCTTCCTAGCAAGCCCTTCTATGTGCCAGCATCAACAGTATTCTTTTCATCCTGATATCTGAACGTCTTAGCCTGGCACTCAAAGCCCTCCAACAACCTGGTCCCTTTTCAGCCACTCTCTCAAATTTAAAGGAAAAATTTCAAGAAAAACATCAAAGAGATTTTATGACCAGAAACTCCAAAGGAACCAACAGTGTATTGTGGTACCCAGAAAACCTGATCTACCTTAAGCAGTATTAATAGAAGTCTACAGTGATAAACAAGGGAATTGATTATTCCACTGAAGTCTGTATCAGTCAGTCCATGACTAGAATAATAATTTTAATCCACATGTTGAATTCCAAGTTACACTGTCAAAAGGCAATGTGTTCTAGAGAAAGTTGTCTAGGTGATAAACAGTTTGGAAAGTTCTAGGGGTACCTGGCTGCCTCAGTCAGAGGAGCATGTGACTCTTGATCTCGGGGTTGTGAGTTTGAGCCCCATGTTAGGTGTAGAGATGGTTTAAACAAACAAACAAACAAACAAACATTTTTTGAAAAATAAACTTTCTAAAAAAGTTTTGTAAGATATAGTTAAAAGAATTAGGCATGTTTACTTGGGAGAGAGAAACTTTAAGAGGACGGGATAGTTATTTTAAAATATCTAAAAGGGGCTTCCAAGTGAAAGAAGGATTACATTGATTTTCTGGACACAACCAGACCAATAAGCAGAAGTTACTGAAATGAAGATTCTGGGCCAATAGAAGGAAGAATTTATTAGAATTATGTCCAAAGAGGGGCGCCTGGGTGGCTCAGTCGGTTAAGCGGCCGACTTCGGCTCAGGTCATGATCTCGCGGTCCGTGAGTTCGAGCCCCGCATAGGGTTCTGTGCTGACAGCTCAGAGCCTGGAGCCTGTTTCAGATTCTGTGTCTCCCTCTCTCTGACCCTCCCCCATTCATGCTCTGTCTCTCTCTGTCTCAAAAATAAATAAACGCTAAAAAAATTAAAAAAAAAAAAAAGAATTATGTCCAAAGAGTTCTGATGAAGAACTGTGAGAAAGAACTTACAAAGTTCCCCATCACTTAAAATGCCCAGAGAGGGGCGCCTGGGTGACTCAGTTAGTTGGTTAAGTGACCGACTTTGGCTCACTTCACAATCTCTCAGTACATGAGTTCAAGTCCCACATTGGACTCTCTGCTGTCAGTGCAGAGCCAGCTTAGGATCCTCTGCCCTGCCCCCCCTTTCTCTCTGCCCCTGCCCTGCTCATGCTCTGTCTCAAAAATGAATGAAAAAAAATTTTTTTTAATGTCCGGGAAGAAGTTGACTAATGGTCATAAAAGAGTTTGAATGGTGTGGGGATTCGGACTGAATCAGAGATTTCAATTTTTTTTTCTAGCTAAGGAACCCTCTCTTTTATTTTTTTGATAATTTTTTTAAATGTTTATTTATTTTTGAGAGAGAGAGAAACAGAGCATGAGTTGGGGAGGGGCAGAGAGAGAGAGGGAGACACAGAATCTAAAGCAATCTCCAGCCTCTGAGCTGTCAGCACAGAGCCCAACGCAGTGCTTGAACTCATGAACTTTGGTATCATGACCTGAGCTGAAGTTGGATGCTCAACCAACTGAGCCACCCAGGTGTCCCAGGAAGCCTTTCTTTTAAATAAAGCTCCCGTAAAAATAACAATTACAGAATAGATCATTGTAAAGTCATTTTGGCTGAAGTCCAATTAGAATCCTTTCTAATCTCCTTTTCTTCACAACTAGATGTAAGTTTCCCCAGAGTAGACAATAAAAGAGCATAGTTTTTAAATTTTATATTTGTAATGTACATCCTCCATAGTATATTACCTGGGGGTTGATAAATACTTGTTGAATGAATGGATGAACAAAAGAATATATCAATAGTTTTTTCTCTGATGCATGCTTTCATTATTAATAGATGGTAATCTTTTAACCAAGAATTGAATTCTTTGAGTGAGGGTTCTTATCTTGGGAATTCACAGATGCCTACGAAGGGGTACATGAATGGATCCCAAGAGCTGTGTGAACCTATTCAAATTATAGGGCAAATGTGAGAGCACATATATTTTTTCTGCTAACAGGATCTATTGCTTTTGCTAGATTTTTCACCCGGGTCTGTAACCTAAAAAAGTTCAGAATCAACCACTGTAATGGAAGAATTTGAGGTGTCCACCACAATCTGGTAAAACATATATTTTTGGGGGCAGGGGAGCTCGTCTGGACAGTCCTCAAATCATACACATGCAATGAACTACAAGGAGGAATTGAGAAGTCAGGCACGCACGCTTTCCTGAACACAGCATATCCCTCGTATTAAGAGTCTGCGTCCAAAGGAAGGTTCTCTGGCCATCACCACCACACAAGTAATCCTAGACCCCCTGTATTTAGACTCGGATTGGGTGGGTGATGCAGTGATTCCTCTCTTTAGGATGTTCCAAGACTAGAAACAAAAGGTGTCCCTGTGCGGAGGTTGGAGAGACTTTGTGGTTTGGTGACAGTGGCAGAGGCTCCTGTGTCTGTGCCCTGCATAGGCATACTCCATCGCTCAGAATTAGACACCATTTTCAGCAGACAGACCTTACTACAGGAAAACAGGGCTTTAGTCAACGCTCCCCAGCCTCAAACGATTTCCCCAACCCCTACCCAACACAGGCCAGACAGGCTGGAGACCCTTGTTTTTGTGTCTCTAATCACCAGCTCAGACAGTGCCCTCTGGGCTGTTTGGATGGCATATCCCTTTTCCCTCCCAGGATCACTCTCTCTTTTGTTGCATTGTGAGAAAATTATGGCTAGGAATTTGATCTGGAGCCAGTGTCAGCTTCCGGGTATGATCTCAGCATCCAAGTGTGAGCTCAGGGTGCTGTGACGTTGTGTACATCTAACTGAGGAGCTTTTTGTCTAGCTGGCTATGACCTCCTCCCTCCCTGCCCATCCCATCGTCCAGGCCACAGAATAGGGAGAAGCACAGACAAGGCCCTGAGATTGGGGTTTATTCAGCTCCACCCAGGACTAAACAAACACTTTGACATGTCTCAAGGGACCAAACCATACATTGTGGGCCATGCACTTTTCCCTTCCCCCAAGGATGCTGCTACCTCTGGGGCGGTGGGCAGCTGCTCCCATCACGGCGGGAGGTGGAAAGGGCTCACTGGGTGCTGGCTCCAGGGCACTCAGGGCTCCACTCTGCCTGCCTCCTCCTCTTCCTCTGGATCTGGAGGCGCAGGGAGCAGGGAGATGTAGACCTCGTTGACCTCCGTGTCCAAATGTCGGCCACCCCGAGGTGCCTCCAGGTTAAGGATGCCATCGTGGGAGAGAGCTGCGCGGACCCGCCATGGGTCCACGTCAGCAGGCAGGACATAGGTGCGGCAGAACTCTCGGGACACGAAGCCGTGGCGGTCCAGGCGCTGGGGGTGCCTGGCAGACACCTCCAGCAGGTTGTCCACAGTCCTTACAGTCACCTCATCTGGGGTGAAGTGGCTCACATCCAGAAATGCCTGAAATTTACCCTCACTGAGCCTGAGCTCCGAGGCCCCTGCCCTGCTGCCCTCCCCAGCTGCGGTGGCCCGGGGCCGCACATAGTAGCCGTGGTAGAGGGTGGGGGTCAGGATCTCTTCTGGCAGGAGGCCTGAGGGGCAGAGAAAGAAGGCAAGAGGCAGGATGAGGGAGAATGGGGTGGGAACAAGGGTGAAATGGGGAGATCAGGAGAGGAGGAGCAGGGAAAGCAGGAGAGGAGTCAGGAGAAGTAGGAAAATGAGGCGGGGGTGGGGGTGGGGGTGGGAATTAGCAACTGGAAGGAGGCAACTGGAAAGAGGGGACTGAGATGGGGAAGGAGACTGGGGGGTGGAGGAGGGCAAACCAAAAGGGGGCTGGGTGGACAGAAGGGGAACCGGAAGGCACAGCGAGGGGGTCAGGGACAGGCATGGGAGCCTCGCGGGCACCGCGTCTGCCCCGAGGTCAGTAGGAAGGGGACCGAGCCCTGCTTGGCTGGGGACGGAGGGGGAGTTTGGGGTGGGAGATGGCTCGCCCCAGGAGTTCAGTTAAGCCTGCAGTGGGGTGGAGGCCAGTACCATTGGGAGGTCAGCCCAGAATTTCAGGAGGTGGGGGTGGGAAGCAAGGGGGGTGGCGTCTGTGCCATACCTTCTCCGAAGCGCTGCTCGCCCAGACGGCTGGGGTTGGCGAATTCGTACTCGGTGGTGGCCGGGTGGGCATGTGGCACCGAGCGGCCTGACATGGCTGTAGAGGCGTCGGCGGCCCTGGTCCGAGGTGCAGCGACCCCTCCAGCTGCCTGGAGAGCCGGGGCTCGGTCGGGGGTGGGGGCGGGGTCTACACCACCCAAAATAGTGCCGAGCCTGGGGCGGGGGAGGGGCGGGGAACCGGGGCCCTGAGCGCCAGTGACAAGTGTGCGACCAGCCCCGCCTGGACCCCCGTGCTCTCCCCCCCCTCCCCCCCCCACCCCCGCCTCACACCCTTCAGCTGTCACAGACTGCCCGAAGGGACAGCTGGGGGTTCTGGCTGGGCAGCCAGCTGTGGATGGGGAGGCTGGTGTGGGAGGCCCTGGAGAGGCCTCGCTGAAACCCTCAGTTTGTACATTTTCCACATTGCCTCCTCTCCTCCTCTTTCCCAGGCACCTTGCACCCTTCTTCATAAAGCTCTCCTGGTTTAAATGTTCTGTGTGCTATGGAAGGTGAGAGATGCAAGAAACTTTTCCACCTTTTCTTTGGGGTGGAGGGAAGGGTCCCCCTGCCCAGATCAATGTCAGAGTCCTTTCCTGAACCCGGGTAGACCCCGGGCACCACACAGATGCCTGGCACTGACTTGTTGGTGATCACTGCTCTCCTCTAGGGACCCACAAAGAGTTAATGTCCCTGGGGCCCAGCCTAGGAAGATTCCAGTTCCTGCCCAGGCCCAAGATAGTTGCTGGCCCAATTCCCCTGGCATGCTAGGCTGCAGAGGAGGAGGAGGGGCACAGCACCCTCCTGCTTAGGATTCCTGACTTCAACCCAACTCCAGAGAAGGGGGGGGGGGGGCCGCCATTGGGCGTGGACGGAAAGCTAGTGAAACAAGACCAGCACAAGTCACTGGCCAGCTCAGACGTGTTTGTATTTCTCTTTTCTTAGCTCAGTGAGTACTGGGTATGTGTCACACTGCCAAATCCCCGATCACAAGTCTCCATGAACGGGCGGTGAGCTGGGATAATAAAACTCCTGACATCACCATTCCAGAAGCTTCACAAGACTGCGTATATAAGGGGCTGGCTGTTGCTGCGGCTGAAGGAGCTGACCAGCCAGCTGACCCCCTCTACTCACCTAGCCACCATGGACATCGCCATCCACCACCCCTGGATCCGCAGGCCCTTCTTCCCTTTCCACTCCCCCAGCCGCCTCTTTGACCAGTTCTTCGGGGAGCACCTGTTGGAGTCTGATCTCTTCCCAACTTCTACGTCCCTGAGCCCCTTCTACCTCCGGCCACCCTCATTCCTGCGGGCACCCAGCTGGATTGACACTGGGCTCTCAGAGGTAAGTTTCCCTCTGCCAGGACAGGAGAGTTCTTCCTGGAACCTCCTGGAAACCTATCCACCTGCTCTCCTTTTTCTCCTTGCCTACATCTGGCTACATCTAAGTGTTTTAGGCACTTGTGTGTCCACCAGGGAAGAAACACTGGGTTACTGGTTCTTTCACCCAGTTGTCTGTCTGTATCGGATGCTCTTCTGTATCCTACTTTACTACATTTTTTTCCATGTGCTGTGAAAATCACCCTCTATCCCCTAACTTCTAAGTAGGATGCCCCTTTCTGGTTTGATTCATAAAGATCCAGGGAAAGATCTGCCTTCAGACTCCTTTGCTCACCTCTTCTAATCCCTCATACTCCTGATAAATTTTATTACTTCAAGTTTCCTGCCTCATGCTGAGTTTTTCATCTCCACTGCATGGAGCTGGAGACAGCAACCACTATTTTCTTCCTTTCAATTCCTTTGTCTGTGGTTTCCCAGGTTTCTCAGGGCTGTGACAGGGCACTGACCTGGGCCCATACCTAAGGAGAAAAGAATATAGGCCAATTCTTGGGGCCCCTCCTCACTTGTCCTAAGAAGGTGGGAGAATGGGGTGAACAGATAAGATTAACAGAGCTGTCACAGATAATACACTGGTTTAAAAATATTCAAGTATGAGTAAACAGGAGCTGAGTGAGCAAGGGCTTTGGAAGGACAATCAGGGCTAGGAGAACATTCCAGATTGAGTGGGTGGGAAACTTGGCACAGGTCTGAGCAAGAAGAAGGGGCCTTTGTCTCATGGACAAATGACAAGGCCGGGCATCAGGGTCAGAGAGGCAGCAGAAACCTTGCCCAGATCCATCCTTTTGATTGGCCTGGGTGGCCTGTCTTCTTTCCTGTCCCTGTAAATAAAGTTAGGATCTGATGCCCATGTGCTATGCCTTGGGTATCACTGTGGTGACTCCCCTGAACCAGAGAGCCATGTTTATTCAAAATGGGATTTTTTTAGTTAAAAAAAAAAAAAAAAGAGGATAAAGTCTGCAGAATGATGAGACTGTACTAGTGTGATCCACATTCCTACCATCTTTTCTCCCCCTTGCCACTTCTAGATGCGTCTGGAGAAGGATAGATTCTCTGTCAACCTGGATGTGAAGCACTTCTCTCCAGAGGAACTGAAGGTCAAGGTGTTGGGAGACGTGATTGAGGTGCACGGCAAACATGAAGAGCGCCAGGTGCGTAGCTTGCTTTCCCTTCTCATTCATTCAGTGAAAACTATATGCCAGACGCTGCCATCAGCCTCTGAGTCGGGCAACCTCCAGTCTTAAGCCAGAAAGGTCTGGGACAGGGACAGACCTGCTATTGTTGTTTGGGCCAGAGAAGTGATCTTTGTTGTTCATTCTGATTTGATTGCCTTAGGTGGGATAGATGGGATGTTTACTTCCCATTTAAGCCCGTAGTTTTTGGCCACCTTAGAGTCACTAGGGGAATGAAAAAGTTCCAGTGCTTAGGCATATTACAGACCAAAATTTTTAGGGGTGGGCACCAGGCATCAACATTTTTTAAAGGGGCAAGGTGGGGGGAAGCTCCCTAGGTAATTCTAACGTACATTCAAAGTTGAGGACCACTGATTTAGGAATAGCATTTGTTGGACGTGTGGTTGCTTTACGTCACTATATGAATTGCAGGTACCCTGAAGACCCTTGACTTTGGGATGTTGTTTTCATATGCTCCTGAATCCTCTCATCTTTAGCCCATCTAAATGCTCAACAACTGGCTTTGCCTAAGTTTCAGAGCTACACTCAGCAGCTAAAACCCTGCAGCCCATGTGGAAACCACTTAATTGAGAGCCTGTCTGCCTACATGCTGGTATAAAGATTAGAATCAGCTAGTGTTTAGCAGAATCCTAGAATATGGAACAGATTCTCATTAATTTCTGGGAGGGTTTTTAAAATGTGGCAGCTGCTGACCAATTGTTGATAACTCTGATACTTGTGCATCAGACAGTAAGGTTTGAGGTCCTCAGGCTGTTTCAGTTTTGCTTATGGGATTTAACTTTGGGTCATAGTCTCCCTGGGTGAAGTTTTGTTGCTCTTGTTGTTGTTTTTAGCAGCAGTCCTATTGGTCTGGAACATTCTGGGACATTCCTGAAGAGTCAGGACAATTTTTGGGCTTCCTTAGGGACTCAGATCTTCAATGATGGACAATATTCTAGATCCTGTAGGCCCAACAAACATTGATCTAAACCTTTGGGAAATACCCATAAAAATATCCATGCCTCAATTTGGAGAGCCTTCAAGGTTTTGCTCCTTGACGTCTCAGACTCTCCTTGGTAGGAGTGACCACCTAGGCAACTTTATCTCAGCCCCAACCAGAACAGCTGTTAAGTTTTCCTCTCTTGTTGCAAAGGCGTATGGTCACACCTAAGGGGAAGAAGGATGTCTGAGTTCTCAGCAATTGGTGCTACTTCCTGTTCTTACCTCTCTTTTTCCTCATTTCCTCATTTCCTCTCTTGGATTAGGATGAACATGGTTTCATCTCCCGGGAGTTCCACAGGAAATACCGGATCCCAGCTGATGTGGACCCTCTCGCCATTACTTCATCCCTGTCATCTGATGGGGTCCTCACTGTGAATGGACCAAGGAAGCAGGCCTCTGGCCCTGAGCGTACCATTCCCATCACCCGTGAAGAGAAGCCTGCTGTTACCGCAGCCCCCAAGAAGTAGATGCCCTTTCTCTGACTGCATTTTTTAAAACAAGAAAATGTCCCCACCAATGAATGAAAATCTTGTGATTAGTGCTGAAGCTTATTAATGCTAAGGGCAGGCCCAAATTATTAAGCTAATAAAATACTATTCAGCAACAGATAACTGTCTTGTGTTTGAATATTCTGTGTTTTAAAAAATTAATGTGGACATACAGCAGACCCATTTAGTCACCGCATTATGATTTAGGGGCTTCTGGGGATATTAGAGTCAGAATGGCTGTCTCCATTACTTACTAAGAGTGTAAATTTCACAAGCCACTTGACCTTTCTAGCCCTTAGGTATTACATTTGTAACATGTGGCACTGATTTGTAGACTGTTGTGAGGAGTAAATTAAGGAGAAAACAGGTAAAACCCTTGGCAGAGTTCAAGGAATATCAGTTCCTCTGTCTCCTTCCTTGATTTCAGCCCTCATTTCCAACAATAAATCTGAACAAACTCTGGATAACAATGCATGAAAGGCCTTAGTGAGTCTGCAATTCATCATGTGGCCAGGCAGGAGGTAGTGCCCCCAATGGTGACATTTTCCTGCTGCCTTCAGCTGATTCACAAGAGAAATAACCAGGACTTACTTGGGCGACTATCACCAAACAAGCCTTTCAGTCGTAATCCCTAAATTATTTAGCAATAAATTTTCCTTTGAGAACCAATTCAATGACTGCCACCCACCATAAAAAATTGTTTTAGAATTACAATTAATCATTGATCAGTAAGGGATTCTATTATTTAGCTTAAACAAAGACAGTTTACTCTACAAAAACACCCCATTCCACTTGTGGTTCCAGACAAAACTTCTGACTCAATTAATGAAAAATAGCCCTGGTGTGGGTTATCTGGGATAAATGTTTGCAGACAACTCCTATTTTGCTGTAGCAGCATCTACCTAATTTCTGACCTCCCACAACGACTGACCATGAGGTGAAGTGAGATTCCTGCCTCCACAACGCCTACAGATTGGAGGTTGGCCACACTTTTAAAATATTCTACACAAAACAGTTGCCGACATTTTTCATGATGCAGGGGTGTGGAGCTAGGACGATATAAATTGCACATCTATACAGGTTCAAAATGTTCCCTCCTGAAAAACAACTTCCTAATAATCGGAAATGCCATGGTCTAGCCAGCTAATTTTTGTGGCTGTGTTGCAGATACTCTTGGGGGTCTGACCAACCTATATACCACCTTCAGTCTTGCCAACAGCTCCCCAGTTGGTTTAGGTATCCACCATATACTTCCTCGCCATGTGCTTCAGGAAAGTGAACCCAAGCTCCAGCTTGGTTCCAGCTGGTTCCAGCCACAAGTGACCTTATCTTTTTCCTTTTTTGAGAGACAGTATGAGTGGGGGACTGGCAGAGGAAGGGAGGGAGAGAACCTTAAGCAGGCTCCAAACCAGTGTGAAGCCCCATGCTCATGATGTGGGGTCATGACCTGGGCCCAAATCACGAGTTGGACGCTTAACCATCTGAGCCACCGAGGTGCCCCAGGTGGTCTATCTTGATTAGCCCAAACCAATCATGGAGATTCCCTTCCCTCTGTCAAGATTAGTCTTGAAAAGGCCATGACCCAATTATGGCTAATGAGACAGGAGGGCAGTTTGCTGGAGGTGCTTCTGGAAGAGGTTTTGAGTTTTTAAAAAGACTCACCAAAAGAGAGAAAGGGAGAAAAGTGGGAAGGAGAGATTTTTTTTTTTCTTCTTCTATTGGGTATTGGAGCATGATGATGTGGCACTCAGATTGCTGTAAGCATCTTGAAACCATGAGGGACCATCCATGGTATGCTGAGGATGGCTGAGCAAGAAGGTGGCAGGACTCCAGGTTCTTGATGGGTCACGGAATTGCTAAATTGGCCAGCTCTAGACCTTCCTTACTTCAGAATGTCTTATGCCTTATTTTTGTTTAATTTATTTTGACAATGCTTTTATGTTCCTGGTATGCAAAAAAACCTAACTGATAGAGGCTGAATTAAATAGTGTAAAAATCTGAGAATGTCCTGGAAACCATGTGTCAACTTTAATCATTTTAGTGGATTACCAGATTTCTCAAGCAAACATAATCTTAATGACTTGGTGTTAAATAAATCATATTTTGCATACTAGATCTTGATATTTATGTTTTTGACAAATTTGTTCAAAATGTGTAGGGTCACTTTTTTGGTGCATTTTAACTGGACTCAAGTGAGACTAGTTCTTTATTGTTCTTCTTTTCCAGATCGCCTCTTCTGCTATGGCTGTTCATTGTCATTAGTGTAGGACTTTTCTAGTCCAGTATATTTAAGGATTTTTCCCTCAGTTTTACAAGCTAGCTCATCCATAATTCTGCTTCATTCATATTTGAATTATGCTACAAGTCTGTTGAGGCAATTCTAACTAGCATATATTTATTTATTTATTTATTTAATATTAACTAATATTTATTGAGCACTTACTATGTGGTTGGCACTGTACTAAGTGCTTTACCTTTATTTATTTATTTATTTATTTATTTATTAAAAAATTTTTAATGTTTATTTATTTTTGAGAGAGAGAGACAGACAGAGCATGAGTGGGAGAGGAGCAGAGAGAGAGGGAGACACAGAATCCAAAGCAGGCTCCAGGCTCCAAGCTGTCAGCACAGAGCCTGACATGGGGCTTGAACCCATGTATGGTGAGATCATGACCTGAGCCAAAGTCCAACATTCAACTGACTGAGCCACCCAGGCACCCCTACCTTTTTTTAAACTATCATTTTTTATAGAATAATTCTAGGAAATAATGTATAATAAATGCATGTAACTTCAGTAAGATACAACACTTAGAAGACCAGATGGATGTTTTTGACTACTGGTTTAGAGGTAATACATATTTTCTTGTTTAGAAAAATTCTATTTCATACTTTATGTTTTATTTTGAATATTTCACTGGGTCTGATCTTTGTTCTGGAAATTGACAATGCTTAATCATTCAATAAATATTTGAGTGCCCACTTTACGCTAAGTACAAAAATAAGACATGTCTGCTCTAAAGGAATTAAGAATTGAGTAGGACAGCAGGCAAATAAAAGGGCAATTCTAAGACTTCTTTTCAAGATTCTATGATGTCTCTTTAAAATGTCTGCTATGGGGTCCTTTAAAAGGAATATATTTCCTGGACATGCAAGGAATATTGGAGATGGTTACCCATGATCAAAATTTCTTAACAGCTTTATTGAGATATTGTTCTACACTATTAACCCATTCAAAGTGTAGACTTTAATAGTTTTTCATATATTCACACAGTTGGGCATCCATCACTACAACCAGTTTTAGGTCATTTCATTGCCAAGAGGATACCTTACCCCCATTAGCCGTCATCCTCCAATGCCCACCCCTCAGCCTTAGGCAACAACTAATCTACTTGTTGTCTCTATAGATAGGTCTATTTAGGACATTTCATGTAAGTGGAATCATACAATATGTATTCCATTGTGACTAGCTTCTTTCCCTTGGTGTAATGTTTTCAAGTTTCTTCCATGTCATTACATGTATCAGTACTTCACTCCTTTTTAATGCCAAATAATATTTAATTGCACGGATATCATCATTTATTTACCCATTCATCAGCTGGTGGACATTTGGGTTACTTCCACTTTTTGACGATTATCGATGCTGCTGCTATGAACACTACTGTTTTTTTTGTGTGTGTGCATATATGTTTTCATTTCTTTTGAGTATATACCTATGAGTGGCATTGCTGGATTATATGATAACTCTATGTTTAAACTTTTTTAAAAGTTTATTTGTTTTTGTGGGGGGAAAGTCTCATGTGCATGTGTGCTTGAGCAGGGGAGGGGCAGAGAGAGAGAGAGAGAGAGAGAGGGAGAGAGAGAGAATCTTAAGCAGGCTCCATGCTGTAAGCACAAACTCTGACTCTGGGCCTGACTCAGGGCTCTCATGATGGAGATCATGACCTCAGCCAAAACCTGGAGTCAGCCACTTAACTGACTGAGCCACCCATGAGCCCCAAACCTTTTTTTTTTTTTTTTTAAACCATTAGATCCACACTTCCTATGGTACATTACTACAATTCACTACAGGGTACATGTTTATTTATTTTTTATTTTTTAAAAGTAGTCTCTACACCCAACATGGGGTTCAAACTCATGACCCTGAGAACAAGAGTCGATTGCTCCACCAACGTGAGCCAGCCAGGCGCCCCAATGTTTAACCTTTTGAGGTACCACCTGGCTGTTTTCTAAAGCAGCTGCACTATTTCACATTCCCACCAGCAGTATATGAGGGTTCTAATGTCTCCATATTCTTACCGACACTTACTATCATCTATCTTTTTGGTTACAGCCTTCCAAGTGGATGTCTAACTGCATTCTTAGCTGTTTATGACTTAGCAAGTTGATAGTATCATTGGTTTATACGACTTAGCAAGGTGAAAAGGAAAGGGAATACATCTAGGAAGAGTGAAGAGCCTGAAGTGCCCATGTATTTAGGTTTGGTTAGGGCATCAGATGTATGAGGCGGGGGCCTGTGTGAGAGACAAGGCAAGGGAGTTAGAAAAGGATTCTGCTAAGGACTTTGGAATTTATTTTGAGGGAAATAGAAGCCAATAAAGGGCTTTAATCAAGCGAGTGTCGTGATCAACTTTGTCTTTTTAGAGTCACTCTGGGAACACTATAGAGATCGATATGTGGGGACTGAAATAGAAATTAGAGCTATCAACCAAAAGGGTCTCACAACAGAATGGATGAGAAATAAGGGAAAACTGGAGCATGGAAAAGGCAACAGAGAGGTAAAAAAGGGGGACATAATCAAAACATAACATGGAGGTAGAGTTTACAAAGCTCTCTATGTTTGAATGGGTTAAGAAAGGAGGAACCAAAATACTCCTTGGTTTCTGGTTTTGACAACTGGATAAACTTATTATATCGTATATAATATTAAAACTAAGAAAGAGTGGTTAAGACACATAAAAGAGGGCTATGGAATTCACCCAGATATGGAATACATTAGGAGTGAAAAAATTTGAGACAGAAGATTATGAGTCCAGTTGTAGGTATGGTGAGTTTGTGGGCCTTTGGGAATTTGAATGGAGATATTCAGTAAGTAGTTGGGTATGTATATTCAGAGCTCTGGAGACACATCTGGTATAGAAGCAGAGATTTGGAATATGGAAGCACATAGGTGAGAGCTGAAGGTCTGGGTGTTGATAGTATCATCTAGAGTTAGCCAAAAAGAGTTGTGGGGAAGGTCAACAACAGAATCATTGGAAAGACAAATGTAAGGGATAGGCAGAGAAAGATGAACTTATAAAAGAGACAAAGAGGTGTCTCAGAAAGATAGGAGAAAAAGCATTTAGCACGATATCATAGACACCAAGGGAAGAAAGGAGTAGTCAGGCAGATTGTCAAATACAGAACATAAAAAGTCAAGTAACATATGAGCTGAAGCATCCATTAGATTTAGCAAAACTTTTCACTGCTATACAGTTTCAGGAAAGTGGTAGGTCAAAGAGTAAACAAGAGACATACTTCCTGACAAGATAGAACAGTAAGTTCATAGTGATGCAATCTCTTTGTTACTAAGAGTGCAATCTCTTTGTTACATAGTGATCCTAGTTGTTTGTTTGTTTCTTTTTTTTTTAAGCAGAAAAAGTAAATAACAATATGGACAAAATAAATATGAAATTATTTAAATAAAAAAAATAAAACTCAGGAGAATGGGCACATTGGCAGATATTTGCAAATGATATAATCATCTGCTAAAACAACCCCGACAGAATCAATAGACAAACTATTAGAACCAATAAGAAAGTTCCGCAAGTTTATAGATTACAATCTTAATTTATAGAATATTGTTCTGGTGATCTATTCATGCATATCAAACTATCCCAAAACTTAGTAGCTTAACAATCATTTTATTAGACCTTACTATTTATAGCACGGGCTCAGCTAGGCAATTCTTGAGCTCCTCATGACCTTGACTGGGGTCAGTTGGTGGTATTTAGGCTTTAAGATGGTTTAGCCCTCTTTCCTGATGCTTTGGTAAAGATGGTTAGAAGGCTGGACTCAGCTGAGCCCCTCTCCCTGTCTTTGCAGTCTCAAGGCCTCTCTATAGGGTGTTTCCATCAGGTGACTGGACTTCAGGGCTCCAGGAAGGAGTATTCCACAAGACAGGAAGTGCAAACTTCTTAAGGCCTGGGCCTAGAAACCTGCATGGTATTACTTTTGCCATATTTTTGGGGGTCAAAGCAGTTGCAGAGTCTGTCTACATTTAAAAATAAGGGGCATAGACTTCCACCTTTTATTTTATTTTATTTTTTTTAATTTTTTTTAACGTTTTATTTATTTTTGAGACAGAGAGAGACAGAGCATGAACGGGGGAGGGGCAGAGAGAGAGGGAGACACAGAATCGGAAGCAGGCTCCAGGCTCTGAGCCATCAGCCCAGAGCCCGACGCGGGGCTCGAACTCACGGACCGTGAGATCGTGACCTGAGCTGAAGTCGGCCGCTTAACTGACTGAGCCACCCAGGCGCCCCTAGACTTCCACCTTTTAATGAGAGGAGTGTCAAAGAATTTGTGGCCATCTTTAATCCTCCACAGAAGCTGACAGAAAGGGAAATGTATTTAATCTCTAAAATTCATAAGAGATTAGTGGCATTAGTAGCAGGAATATACAAAGGACCTCTGCAAACCAAGAAAAGGACAGCTGCTCCAATAAAAAAAAAAAGTGGACAAAGACTGTACAAAGGAAATGTACAGAAGTGGGAACTAATAAGCAATACAAAGAAATGCTGAAAATCATTGGCAGTCAGTGCAATGCCAGTCAAAGCAACAATAAGCTATCATTTTACAATAGGCTTTCTCAATATTGCATTGGTGATATTTGGGGCCAGATAATCCTTTGTCATGGGAGCTCCTCTGTGCCTTGTAGGGTGATTAGTAGCACCCCTGGCATTTGCTCAGTGGATGTAGTAGACATATCAGCTTTGTCACAATCAAAAATGTCTCTAGACATTGCCAACTGTCTCCCGAAGGATAAAATTGTTCCCGGTTGAGAACCACTACTTTACACGCCTGTCAGCTTCGCAAAAAAATAGAAAGTTGGTTAATGCTAAGTATTGGCAGAGATAAGGCAACATAGAACCTCAGGCACTGCTTGTGGATGGGTGGGCAGCATAGTCACTCTTGAAGACAACAGTCAATTTAGATATACCATGACTTCATTAGCCAGAAATTCACCATGTGGGTAATTTGCACACATCTATAAAGGGCCGTATGAGGATGTTCTCTGCAGCTTGGCTGGACAGTGGGGAGTTAGAGGCAATTACAAAGGGGTGGCAGAACCCTCCACCTAACAACAAAGGAATTATACAATTTTTCTCAGTACATGGAACATTCTGCAAGAAAAACCATACATTAGGCTGCAAGCAAGCCTTAATAATTAATTAATTAATTAATTAATTTATTTATTTTTGAGAAAGAGAGAGAGAGAGAGAGAGAGAGAACATGAGCAGGGGAGGGATGGGTAGAGAGATGGAGAGAGAGAATCTCAAGCAGGCTCTTTGCTGTCAGTGTGGAGCCCGATGTGGGGCTTGATCTCATGAACGGTGCGATCATGACCTGAGCCGAAATCAAGAGTCAGATGCTTAACTGACGGAGCCACTCAGGCTCCCTAAGTCTTGATAAATTTTAAAAGATTGAAAGCATACCAAATATCTTTTCTAATCACAATGAAATGAAACTAGAAATCAATAACAGAAGGAAAAATGGAAAATTCACAAATTGAACAACACATTCTTTTTTTAAAGTTTATTTATTTATTTTGAGAGACAGGGAGAGAGAGAGGGAGGGGCAGAGAGAGAGGGAGAGAGAGAGAATCCCAAGCAGGTCTCTCACTGACAGGTCCTAGCTAACACAGAGCTCAAACTCACCAACGGTGAGAGCATGACCTGGGCTGAAACCAGAATCAGATGTTCAACCAACTGAGCCACCCAGGCACCCCTGAACGATGCTTCTTAAGCAACCGTTGGATTAAGCAATAAATCATAAAAGAAATCTAAAAGTACCTTGAGATAAATGGGAAAGAAAACCCATTTTATATTAAAACTCATGGGATGCAATGAAAGTAGTACTAAGAGAGACATTTACAGCTGCAAACACATATATTAAACAAGAAAAATGATCTCAAATCAATAGCCTAACTTTATTTTGCAAGGGACCGGGAAAAACTAGCCAACTTGTCCCAAAGCTAGCAGATGGACAGAAATAAGATTAGAGCAGAGATAAAATGAATAGAAAACAATAGAGAAAATCAATGAAACCCAAAGTTGGTTCTGGTGAAAAGATCAACCAAATTGACAAACCTTCAGCTAGACTGGCTGAGAAAATAGAGAAAAATCAAATTACCAACATCAGAAAAAAAGTACATACATTATTACAGATTTTACAGAAATAAAAAGGATTATAAGAATACTATGAACAATAGTATGCCAGCAAATTGGAAAACATAGATTAAATGGATAGATTCCTAGAAACAATCTAGGTAGAATTAATACATTTGTTAGAAGCAATCTACCAAAATTGAATCATGAGGAAATAGAAAATATGAATATTTCTATAACTAATGAGGAGATGGAATCAATAACAACAACATCCCAGCAAAGAAAACCCCTGAACCAGATTGGCTTCACCGATGGTATGGGTTCACTACCAAACAAATAATTAAAACCAATCCTTCTCAAACCTCTTCAAAAAAATTGAAGAGGAAGGAACATTTCTTAACTCATCCCATGAGTCCAGTATTACCCTGATATCAAAGCCAGAAAAGATACTAAAAGAAAAGAAAATTACAGACTAATATCTCTTGTGAATATTGATACAAATATCAACAAAATACTAACAAACTGAATTCAGCAACATATTAAGAGGATTGTATACCACAACCAAGTGAGATTTATTCCTGGAATGCAAAGTTGATTCAACATATAAAAATAAATGTAATATACCGCATGAACAGAATGGGTGGGGAACCCATGATAATCTCAAATGATACAGAAAAACATTGGACAGAATTCAATATCTTTTCATAATAAAAACACTCAACTAGGGGGGCACCTGGGTGGTCAGTCAGTTGAGCATCTGACTCTTGATTTTGGCACAGGTCATGATCTCACAGTTCGTGACACTTAGCCCTGCATAGGGCTCTGTGTTGGCAGTGTGGAGCCTGCTTGAGACTCTCTCTCTCTCTCTCTCTCTCTCTCTCTCTGTCTTTCTCTCTCTGTCTCTCTCTCTCTGTCTCTCTCTCTCTCTCTCTCTCTCTGCCCCACCCCTGCTCGCACTCTTTCTGTCTCTCTCAAAATAAATAAATAAACTTAAAAAAAACCCACTCAACTAGGAATAACAGGAAATTACATTAACAAAATAAAGACCATATATGAAAAACCCATAGCTAACATCATACTCAGTGGTGAAGTCTGAAAGTCTCTCCTTTAACATCAGGATGAAGACACGAAGGTCCACTCTCACCACTTCTTTCAATATATTATTGGCAGTTCTATCCAGAGCAATCAGGCAAGAAAAAGAAAAGCATTGCAAGTGGAAAAGAAGAAATAAAATTATCTCTGTTTACAGATGACATGATCTTACATGTAAAGAACCCTAAAGATTTCACACACACACACACAGCCTCTAGAACTAATAAACAAATACAGCAAAGTTGCAGGATATAAAACCAACACACAAAAATCAGCTACATTACTATATGCTAGCAAAGAATAATCCAAAAAGGAAATTAAGAAAACAATTCTATTCACAATAGCATCAAAAAAGGATAAAATAAATACTGTGGAATAAACTTAAAAAAGGCAAAAGACTTGCACACTGAAAACAATAAAACATTGCTGAATGAAATTAAAGACACAGACAAATGGAAAGACATTACATGTTCATGGATTAGAAGACTTAATATTGTTAATATATCAATACTAGATAAACTGATCTACAGATTCACTTCAATCCCTACAGAAATTTCAATAATTTTTTAGAAGTGAATAAATTTACCCTAAAATTCATATGGAATATCAAGGGACCCTGGATAGCCAAAATAATCTTTAAAAAGAACAAAGGGCATCTGGATGGCTCAGTTGGTTGACCATCAGATTCTTGATTTTGGCTCAGGCCATGATCCCAGGGTCGTGGGATCAGGCCCTGTGTCGGGCTCCATCCTAAGTGTGAAGCCTGCTCGGTGGGATTCTCTCTCTCCCCCTCTGCCTCTCTCCCCTGCTCATGCTCTCTCTTTAAAATTTAAATACAGTTTCAAAATTAAAAAATAAATAAAAAGAACAAAGTTGGAAGACTCACACTTCCCAATTTTAAAATTTATTACAAACTACAGTAATCAAAAACACTGTGGTATCACCACAAAAATAGATATATAGACCAATGGAATAGAATACAGAGGCCAGACATAAATCGTCATGTATATGGTTAAATGGTTTTTGACAAAGATACCACGTCCATTTAAAGGGGAAGGAGAAGACAGTCTTTTCAACCAATGATGCTAAGATAACTAGACATCCACCTGCAAAAGAATGAAGTTGGACTTTTACTACCATAGAAAAAGTTAACTCAGCGGGCGCCTGGGTGGCCTAGTTGATTAAACATCTGACTCTTGATTTGGGCTCAGGTCATGATCTCATGGTTTGTGAGATCGAACACCATATTGGGCTGTGCACTGATAGTGCAGAGCCTGTTTGGGATTCTCTCTCCCTCTCTCTCTGACCCCCCCCACCTCTGTCTTTTTCTCTCAAAAAAAAAAAAAAAAAAAACCAAAAAAGTTAACTCAGGGTACCTAGGTGGCTCAGTTGGTTAAGTGTCTGACTCTTGGATTCAGCTCAGGTTATGATCTCACAGTTCATGGGTTCCAGCCTGGCATTTGACTCTTAGCTGACACTGTGGAGCCTGCTTGGAATTCTCTCTCTCCCTCTCTCGCTCTACCCCTCCTTTCCTCTCTCTCTCTCTTTCAGAAAAAAAAAAGTTAACTCCAAGAGGATCAAAGATCTAATTATAAGAGTGAAAACTGTAGAATCTTAGAAGAAAACATGGAAAAAACTTCATAACATTGACTTTGGTGATGATTTTCTGGATATGACACAAAAAGTTTAGGCAACAAAAGAAAAAAAGATAAATTGGACTTCATCAAAATTGAAAACTTTTGTGTATCAAAGGACACCATCAAGAGAGTGAAAGGTCAATCCACAGAATGGTAGAGAAAATTTTTGCAAATCCTATATCTGATTAGGAATTAATATCCAGAGTATATAAAGAACTCCTACAACAAAAAGGCCAACAACTCACTTCAAAAATGGGCACGGCATAGGACTTGAATAAACATTTCTCCAAAGAAATAGCTAAATGCACATGAAAAGATGCTCAAGATCACTAGCCATTAGGGAAGTGTAAATCTAAACCACAACAGAGACCATTCTACACCCACTAGGATGGTTATTATAAAAACAAAAACCAAAAGAACAAACTACATGTTGTTAAGGATGTGGCAAACTTAGAATTGTTGTGCATGGCTAGTGGGATTGGAAAAAAAAAAATGCGGGCACTGTGGAAAACAGTTGGGCATTTCCAAATCGTTAAACATGGAATGACCATATGAGCTAGCAATTCCACTTCTGGGTGTATCCCCAAAAGAATTGAAAGTGGGGACTCAAACAGATACTTGTACGCCCATGTTCATAACAGTATTACACACAATAGGCAAAAGGTGAAAACAGCCCAAGTATCCCTACCGGATGAATGGAGAAGCAAAATGTAGTAAATACATAATGGAATATTATTCAGTCTTAAAAGGAAGGTATGCTATCATATGGATGAACCCTGAAAACATACTAAACAAAATAAACCAGACACAAAGGGACAAATGTGACATAACTCCACGTATAAGTGGAAATTCAGGGTCAGAGAGTACAACAATGGTTACCAGGGGCTAGGAGAAGGGAGAAATGAGAAGTCAATGTTCAATTGGTCCAGAGCTTCAGTTTGGGATAATGACAAAGTTCTGGAAATAGACAGCGGTGATAATTGTACAACACTGTGAATATACATAATGGCATTGAATTGTACACTTAAAAATAGTTAAAATGGTAAGTTTATGTTATATATATTTTACCACAAATTAAAAAACATACTGGATACACAGGAAACAGAATAGGATATATAACACATATATGTGCAAAAATACGTGCCAAATATTATTAATATTGCAAGAACACATACCAATGAATTATTAGAATTAATAAGACAGAATAACTCAAATTCAACAATGCAATGCAGTTTCCACCAATACCTTACCAGTATCTTTTTGTGAAACTTGACAAGCTGACCCTAAGGTTTGTATAGAACTGCAAAGGGTTAAAAATAACTAACACACTTTTGAAGAAAAACAAGGTGAAGTTATCTGATTTATTAGGTATTAAGATTTACAAAATTATCATAATTATGATAGAGAGGCATTGTGGCTAAGCTAGCATATGCAATGACAGGCCAATGGAATGTAATAGCCAGAAAGAGGTCTAAGTATATACAGTTGATTTACAATAAAAATGGCATAGGAGAGCAGTGGGGAAAGTACGGTCTTTTCAATAATTAATGCTGGGAAAACTGGACAGTCACATAGAAAAAAAAAAATCAAATCAGGGGCGCCTGGGTGGCGCAGTCGGTTAAGCGTCCGACTTCAGCCAGGTCACAATCTCGCGGTCCGGGAGTTCGAGCCCCGCGTCAGGCTCTGGGCTGACGGCTCAGAGCCTGGAGCCTGTTTCCGATTCTGTGTCTCCCTCTCTCTCTGCCCCTCCCCCGTTCGTGCTCTGTCTCTCTCTGTCCCAAAAATAAATAAACGTTGAAAAAAAATAAAAAAAAAATAAAAAAAAAATGAAACTTAGTTACGACCTAACTATATACATATACACATATGGCATAAATTCCATATCTGTGTCTGTAACATAAAATAATTAAGGTTTGGGAGGAAATATATGGGAGACCTCTCCCATATGTTATATTGTCATAATAAACAGGAAACAAAATAAAAAAGTAAAATATTGGTAAGTTTAACTGTATTAAAATGTAGACTCTTTCCTCCCTGTGCACACTAACCCTGGACTAGTCCCAAATCTCATTTCAATCCCTACCAGTTCCCCGCTTTGCAAGACCCATCTTAAAGTAACCCCAAGTCTCTAAAAATACCCTCTACCCCTCACAACATTCCCCTTTTGAATTCTCTCCAAGATTTTGTCAAGTTACTCTTGTTTGCTGCAGGCTTAGAAACTCAGCTTTGTTTGATGAGGAGGTTTCTGTGATGGTCTCTGTGAAGGAATAAAACACCTACAGTCCTTATCTTTTTGAGATACATACTGAAATCTTGACAGACAACATGATATAATTTGTGAGATCTGCTCCAAAATTAATTAAAAAAAATAGAGAAAGTAGATGGGAATAGTTAAGACTGGTCAAATTGTACACACTGGGTGATGGGAGTTCACTAGACTATTCTGTCTAATTTTGCACGTTTTAAATTCACTATAATATTTTTATTTTTATTTTTAAAAAAAATTTTTTTTTCAACGTTTATTTATTTTTGGGACAGAGAGAGACAGAGCATGAACGGGGGAGGGGCAGAGAGAGAGGGAGACACAGAATCAGAAGCAGGCTCCAGGCTCTGAGCCATCAGCCCAGAGTCTGATGCGGGGCTCGAACTCACGGACCGTGAGATCGTGACCTGGCTGAAGTCGGACGCTTAACCGACTGCGCCACCCAGGCGCCCCTCACTATAATATTTTTAAAAAGTTGTTTTTCCTTTTCTAGTTCTTATGAGGAGATGTTCACTAAGGTCACAAAGAAGTTACACTGACTGTGAATGCCAGGCTCACATTCAGGAAGAATCTAGCAAGACATAACCTTATGCTGGATTTTGCAGGTCTGCCATGAATGGAAGGCAGGGAAGAGCAAAGTGGTTGCAGATTTGAAATACTTCTTTTGAATCTTCTCCTACTACCTCGTAATGTAGACCTAAGAGCCAATGCAACGAACTTAAATTTGACATTTAAATCTTGATTAGGACAAACAAAAAAGGGGGTAGGGAATATTCTCCGTGCTTTCTTTATTCAGATTGTGAAATTGTGCTCTCATCAGCTAGATTCTTAGTTGTGCTTAGAATATGCTCCTTCCTACAATCTATTCTGGAAAAATGAAGCCTCTTATTCTTTCTTAGAATCCTGGCTCCTTAAGTCGGCAGTTATTAGGATTCCACACACATGCAGAGTCATGCCCAATTTGAGGGTCTGAGTAGCTAGTCATATAAGTTGACTTTTCTGTGCATTTGTATCCAGGAGGATCCAGCTCAGGTTGATGTCCTGGGAACGAGTGAGGCTCTCGCTTAAATCCTGAGGGAAGAGAAAAGAGAAGGAAGGTCAAGTGGAATCAGTCAACAACGAGGAGCCTTAGTAATTGGCTTCACTCTTATTTCTGAGAGAAGGAAGTCTAGGGAGTCCTGTCAGAACTGAGAAAAGAGAGAAATCATTCACTCAGTCATTCACTTCTTCACTCACTCAGTTTACTTTCATCAGAGTTTCTTCTACATTCCAGGCACTGAGTTAGGTCCTGAGAATATAAGGATTGTAAAGAATAGTCCACCTACTATGTGTTGAAAGTGGCATTTTGTTGTTACAGCTTGTATCATATGTTGTTTCAAAGTAGTGTCCAAACTGGAAAGAAAAGGTAATCAATTAAAAATACAGGAGTCTACACCTAATACTGGGAAATAAAGGACACAATGACATGAATCCTAATGGGGTCTATTATATTTTGGATCGACTAGAAGTCTATATGTTGTCAGTCTACATTGTACTAACTTTCATGTCCTTTATGTGTTTGTGTGTTTAGGAAAGATTCCAGGGCAAGATGCAGATAAATGAAATGCAGGTAGACAGCCTGAGTTAGAAGACACATATTTATGTTGATGAATAAAGTCAAAGAGAATCAAGAGAAAAAGAGTACCCCTTCTTTTATTACTTTAATATTCTACTTCATAGTAAAATATGATAGGAGTTCCAGCTGAAGACTGCTATGCACTCCCAACCACCTCAATGAACAGAGAAGCCTCAGATATCTCAGCAAGCAAGTTATCAGATTCCTACCTCTAAAACGGCCACTGGTATTTCTTTTGTTAACAGAAGGAAACAGGGGAAGCTTAGATTACCTGGGAAGGCAAAGGTTTGGGTTGCACGATATTCCTTAGGTCATATCTTTCCTGGTTCCAGTTGCCCATCAGGGTACGGTTTGAATAGGTATTCTCATTAGTGGTACATCTCCATCCATACTGGAAAAACTTGGACATACTATTCCAATCTGTCCACACTTCAGCATGGCCGTCTGCATTAATGATGCTGCCATAGTGTGGGTTTGCAAAGAAATAGGCAAGGGCTTGTCTCTGGGAAAAGGCAAAAACAGAAAAGATAGTTGCATAAACTAGGGCACAGAAAAGGCATTCATCCCTTTCTCACCTACAGCCAAGCATACATAAGCACACCTTACTAAGGATCTGTGCTCCCCTCCCAAGTTAGTTGTGGTTCTGTTTCTTTCCTTCCTGGTCCATGAATCCTCTGACCTACCTTTTCAATCAAAAGTAGCAGAGGGCTATATATATTGAATGGCACGCTCAAAAGAGGAAAACCTTCAGTATCCCAATATATATGGAAAACTAGGTAAATGTTCAGGAGATTTTGAGATGTAAGAGTTTAAGGACAGAGAACAGTGGTATAGTCAAAGAGAAGAGGCAGAAGTGAGAGTTAGAAAACTAGATTAACACAACAAATGTTCAGTAAGTGATAGCTTCCTTCTTTCTGGACTCAGGCCAAATGCCACTTCTTCCATGATGTCTTTCCTCAAGTTAACTTCTCTCTCCTTTGTTTCACACACAATGATATCCTCATATCTTTAACTTTCTACCGTATTTTAGAGTTCTTCAAATGTGTGTTGGAAGTTTGTGTTGAATATCCTATGCTGGTTAAACCATGTACATCCCTTGAGGACAAGACCTGTATCTTATTATCACACCCTCTCCCTTCACCTGCCCTCCCAGTCAACAGTGCTTTGCACATATCAGATGACTAGTGTCTGAATTTCAATTTTTTGTGAGGAAGCAAAAGCCTAGCCATTTTTATTTTGGGCCAAAAGGTGGCTGTGGTCCCTTGACTTGGGGGCAAGACAGTACCTTCGCTGAAGACCATTTTGATGTTGAGTGGCTTGTGTTGTTTGAAGATTTCATAGGACAGTGATAGAAAATCTTATTCAGCTCTTCCATTTTTTTGAAGGAAGAGATATCACCAAACCCGGCATTTCCCATTCTCCAAGCAACAAAAGAATGTAGGTCATCCAGATCACCATGGCCAGGAAGCCATGATTTTGGAGTTACAATCCACTGAGCCACCTTTCCACAAGTAGGGGCAAAGCCAATACGGCAACTTTGAAGGTAGTTGCCCTCACACTATGTGCCTTTGTGAAGATAGATGCATGCACTGATGTCAACAAACAGCATGGTGACTAAAGAGTAGTTGGTCCCACAAAGTCTGACAAGCCTAGTATTCAGACTGTAGACCAAGGTGACACTGTCCTTGGGGCCATCAGGACAGACATCACCATCCACTCAGTTGTCTAGGCCCCAAACCTGAGGCTTATCTTTGACTGATTCCTCTTTCAAGCCCTTACATCCACTCAGTACCTAAGTCTTAACTGATTTTTTAATCAGTTCACTTCCATCCCCACTGCCAAGTTCCAGTTTAGATCACTACCAGTTCTTGTCACCATTATTGCTATAGTTGCCTATCTCATGTCTTTGCCGTCAGCCTTGGTCTTCTCCAATCCTTTCTCCACAGGAACGAAGAATGTGTGAAAACTAAAGTCTTTTTGTGTCCTCTTCCTATTTAAAATCTTTCAGTGGCTGGCCACTGTTTTCGGAATAAGATTCAGGCTGTTAAAATGGCTTACGATGTTCTGTATGACCTGGCCCCTGCTTAACGCTTCAGTCTCACCTACTACTCACTCTCCCTCCAACTACATTTCAGCCAAACTCATCTAATATGTTTCTCTATCACGCTTTTGCATATATTGTTCCTTCTGTCTCTTCACTTCTCTTTATCCAGGTCAGGTGCACCTCCCCCTTAGCTTTCAACTCAAATTCACTTCCTTTAGGGTATCTTTCCACTTCATCCCAGAACTCGGTAAGGTTCTAAAACCTTCTGTGACTCCACTCATAGCATCGCTTCCCGCTGTAGCAGAATTGCCTCTTTTGCCGTGCAGTCTCCGCCAGACTACAAGCTCCGTGAAATCATAGGCCACACCTTATTCACCCATGTGTTTAGCCTCCATCAAGGTCTGGCACGTAACAGCCACTCAGTATTTCTTGAATGAAAAAAAGGCAGGAGATAGAAGCACCTGGAGAAATCCCGAGCAGCAGAGAGAGTGAGCAGCAGCCATTTCGGACGAGTGGAAGGCTGTTATAAAACCCTGTGTTGACAGTAACCTGCAGGATACAGCCCAACCTCTCGACCTCAGCTCCGCCGCGCTTCTTTCACTCCGAACTCGCCTCGCCCCGGGCCTGCCCCTCTGCGCTAGTGATTGCTTGTGACCTCATGCTGATGTGACGAAGTCGCTCAGGGCAGCCTCGGGCTAAAAGGCATTTATTGCGACACTCCTAAGGGTGTGCGGAATGAGGAGGCAGGGTGGTCCGTGTCTAACTTTTGCGCTCATAGCTATTTCATCCCCCTCCCTCCCAGTCGCTGTACCAGTTTGTCAACACCACTAGACGCTGCCGGCGCATCATCAATCAGCGACGCAAAAAGAGGTGGCCCGCCAGAGACCAC
The DNA here is from genome assembly GCF_014898765.1 of Herpailurus yagouaroundi. NCBI lineage: Eukaryota > Metazoa > Chordata > Mammalia > Carnivora > Felidae > Herpailurus > Herpailurus yagouaroundi. The sequence goes on along the minus strand of NW_024412402.1, from coordinate 4,459,351 downwards.
CCCCTCCCACAGGAAGTGACGTAAGAAACTGGCGCCTCGGAGGACGCGAGAGGGGAGCACGTTAAGGCCATGGCCCCTCGGCGCCTCCTGTTGGTTGGGGAGGGGAATTTCTCCTTCGCCGCGGCCCTGAGCGAGACCCTGGACGACAGCACCAGTGTAACCGCCACCTGCCTCCAGCGCCCGGCCGACTTGGCCGGAGATCCGGTGGCCCAGGAGAATCTGCAGCGCCTGCGCGAGCGAGGTAGCGAAGCAAACCCCTCCGCGAAGCCCCGCCCCGCTGCCGGCCGGGCCAGAAGTGGAATGGACGGGGCTTTTAATTGCATTTGAGCGTCCGGTTACCTAAAAGCAGCCTGTGGGTTTCCACCTGGGTTGTTTTGTATGGTTCACGTTAGGGAGGGATTCAGGCCTTGAGACATCTTCCTGTCTGTATTTCGTGCCAGGTACTGAGGTGCGTTTTGGTGTGGACTGCACCCAGCTGGCAGATGCCTTTGAACTGCACCACAGGGAGTTTGATCGGATTTATTTTAATTTTCCTCACTGTGGACGCAAAGCTGGAGTTGCTAAGAACAGGGAACTGCTTGCCAAGTTTTTCCAGAGGTGAGGAAATGAGAGCACTCACAAGTAACATGTTGAAGATGTACATGACATAGTTACTGCACTGGAAACATTTTAGTTTGGGAAATAAGGCATACGTGTGTAAGTTACTATGATGGGTTTAGAGAGAAAATAAAGCTCCAAAGGAATCCACAATCTAGTTGGAAGGGCAGGCATATAACCCTAAAAGTTACATAAAAGTACACATAGTAGTTGGGCTTATAAGGGGAGGATCACCTATTTTGGATAATGCAAGATAACGGTAGCCAGTATAATGTAATGGCTAAAAGCATGGGTTTAGGAGCCAAACTGCCTGGATTCAAATCCCCACCCACCTCTTACTAATTGTGTGATTTGGGGTAAGCTTACTTGATCCTTACATACTTGTGCCTCTTCATCCATAAACAGGATAGGATATTAATGGTAACTACGTCAAATTATCGTGAACTAAAAACTGTGCTTTACGCTATTCTACCAAAACATGTGATACTATTGGAGGTCTCTGGGGGTGGGGGGAGGTCACAGTTGTCAAGAAACTTTTCACAGAGCCAAGATTTCAAGTTAGTATTTGAAGTATAGAATTTTAATAGTCAGGAAGGGAAGTGAATTTACAAGAACAACTCTCTAAACTGGGAAATGAATTGTGTATAGGAACTTTGCAGATATTGACCTTTGTATGACCTGTTTATGATGAACACTGCAGATACAAAGCCAGATAATACCCTGGTCAGCCGCGAGTATCAGTTATGAGTTGAACATTGATTTTACATTCTTACTTCCAGTTGCTTCCTTTGCAGGTTTGAAGTCTGTGGACCTTTGTAAATAGATATGATAGGATTTTAATTATTTCACAGCCAAACCATGTTTATACAGCTTATTTCCTATGGTCGTTTCAACTGGTTTTGATAAAATGCTGGTGTCCTCCTCCCCGTTAGCTGTAAAGATGTTCTCGCACCGGAAGGAGAAGTCTATGTGGCATTGTGTAGAGGACAAGGTGGGACTCCTGCTGATAAGCCCACAAGAGAATGGCATAACAGTTGGCAAGTAGTTGCCATGGCAGCTCTGGGGGGATTCATTTTAAGTGACGTGCATCCCTTCAGCTGTGAGGCTGTGCCAGGGTACAAGTGCACTGGATATAGGTAAGTAATAACAGAGGTCTGAGCCTTTTTCATTTCTTTCACTAATAATGAAAAAAATCTCATAGGCAGACTTTCCCCTACCAATTTCCTGCTTTGGTCCCTAGAGATACTTGCTTTTTAAAAAATGGCAATAAATAAATAAGAAAGAAAGAAGAGAAAGAAAGAGAAAAGACTCACTGACTCCATACTTGGTGACTGTTTTTGCCAGGAGTCAAGACAAGTCCTTTCATGTAGAAGGTGCTTTGAACCATATCTTCACCCGGAGCTTACCCTTTGAAGATTCACAGCCCAGAATCTTCAGGACCAAAGTGGGTGGCCGGTGGTTTTCCTTTCCAGAACCAGAAGCACTTGTAGGAAAGTTGAACAGGTAACCTGCTGTTTTACCAGAAGTTACTTCTCTCTCTAGTTGTATCTCCGTTGCTTTGATGGCAACCGTATATTGAATGGGTGCAATATAAATTGTTAATGATGTTGGTGCTATGAATTCCTGTCAGTCTGGCCCTACACAAGCCTTTTTAGAATTAAAATTTGTCACATTTTGTGGTATATCATCGGGATTGTGGCTGTCAGAGGTCTGAAGCACGTGATATCTCTATTTATTATGGTAGATTTTTTTTTTTATTTGCTTTCAGGATCACTTTAAAGATAATTCTTTTCTGTGCTATTTGTGCTTTTAATTTTAGATCCATTCTAACTCTTTATTGTTTCAAGTTTAAAAAGTTATTTTTATGTGCGCTTAAACAGAGGTTTCCTAGAAGCACCTTCATGTCATCCTGTCAGAACTATTAATGAGAAACTCATTGCGGAATTGGGCAAAGTTTTCCCTCTAAAAAGGCTGAAGCGTCCCTTCCCTTTGCTGCCACAGGGAAGCACTAGTGCTCTCACTTCCTGGAACTGTGACATTCTGTCAGCTGCCTTTTGGATTAGTCTCCGTGAAGATGACTCAAATTCTGAGTCCCTGACTGATGGGACAACACAAGACATGGAGGACTTTCTGGCGCTATTTTCAGAACTTAGCCTTCTCAAGGATCCTGGAAGCGACAGTAAGGAAGAAGCTCATGAAGAAAGCTATGGCCAAACCACGGTCTGCCTTAGGCCTTCTCTCCTAGTTCATGTTCAGGCTGTCATCCAAGCACCAGACTTTGTCCCAGGTTACCTGCACATCCTCAGTGGACCTGTCTTTCGGAAGTGCCGCATCTTGCCTTTCACAATGCCAGCATTTCATGAGACTTTATTTGTCATCGGGTTTAATAAAAATCTGAAGGATGGTTGTCTTCAGTCACTACTGGAGCACCTGAAGGGTTTTCTTGATAGCCTTCTCACCCACACATTGCTGGAGGGCTCTCAGCCGAGCAGTTCAGTGGAATTTGTCTTTCAACCAAATGGCAAAGAGTATATTATTAATGTGAAGCGTCCTAATTTTGGCCCAGATTGTGCCAAGGCTCTGATTATTGGGTCTGTCGTCACATCTGCTACAGGCATTATGCACAAAGACCAGTGTTTTATGTTTGTGTCTATGAACTTGGACCTACTAGCCATGCTTGTCTGGGGCATCTCTGACTGGAGGATGCTGTGGACCTTTGATCACCGTTTCCTGAAAAATTTTGTCTCTGGGAGTATAGAACCCTTTAAAAGCTATTGCCTGTATCCTCCATGCTATGTTCATGATATTAGTTTTTGGTTAGATGAGAAGAAAGGATTTGATGAACTAGAATTTCACACGGTGGCCCGAGCAGTGTCCCGGGACACTGTCATATCCATACAGTTCCTTAGTCGTTTTCAGCATCCAAAGACTCAACAGGTCAGTCTCTGCTATAGATTGACTTACCAGACGTGTGACAAAGCCCTCCCCCAGCAACAGGTGTCATCAATGCAGTCACAGCTTAGGAAAGAGATTCAGCAAAGACTACATGTAATACCTCGGTAGTTTAGTAAATTCATTTTTCCAGAGTGATCCCTGTGGCTGTGGGTTTGGGTGCAGATGCCAATGAAAAAGACCAAGTTATAACTAGTAGTCTTTTCTGAACTGTGTTTTTTGTAAAATCTTTAACCTTGTGACTTTGGCCAGTGTTGGTTGATTCTAGAGAAACTTGTGGCTCAGGGCACCTGGGTGGCTCAGTGGGTTGAGTGTTGAGTATCCAACTCTTGATTTTGGCTCAGGTCATGGTCCCAGGGTCATGGGATCGAGCCCTGTGTCAGGCTCTGCGTGGAGCATGGAGTCTGCTTAAGAGTCTCTCTCTCCTTCTGCCCCTGTCCCCTGCTCATGCACTCTGTCTTGCTAAAATAAAAAGAAATTAAAAATATTAAAAAGTAAAAAAGAAACTTGTGGCTCTGTCACTTAAACTTAACAGACTATAATGTGACTGGTGACCTTTGGAGTTTACAGTATTTTGATGCTGAAAAATGACTAGGAAAACAAATACAACAAACCTGTCTTGTACTTCAGATGCTCTGTTGCTGAAGATGCAGTAGAATTTGAGTGTCTTATATTTATATTTTCCACACTGTTAATTCCTCTTCCTTTAACCCTATTGTATTACATCATTAAATCAACTTACTAGAGTGGTTTTTGGAGTCAGAGCAACATTTATTAGCTTGGGTAAGTTGAAAGGCTCCATAATTAGTATTGGTATTATTACAATATTTATTCCATGGTTGACTACTGTTGAAGTCATGGAACTGGTTAATGTCAGATTAACTAGAGTTCACACTTGGGTCTGACTCTAAAGCCCATTTTCCTTCTGCCATTGTTATTTCTTCCAAACTAGTCTTCTTCATTAGTAGCCTCTCAACTGTAAACTTAGTCCTCCTATATTTTGGAGGCTTCTGTTACAAGCATCTCTAAGAGACACTGGGAGATTGGCTCAGCTCATTGGTTCAGCCCAGGACTCTACAGAATGATAGAGTCCTCTAATATTAATTAATGGATGTTCCTGTTAATGAATAGTCTCCACAGATTGGACTTATATTGTAAACTCAGTAGGAAATAACTGTCTTATTCTTGTATTTGGAGAAAAACATGTGGGAAGGCAAGAATGGAAGCCAAGAAACATATTAGGAGGTTATTACAGTAACACAACCAGAGATAATGGTGACCTGGACCAGGATGGTAAGACGTTGTTGGGTTGAGTAATATTTAAAAGTATTTGCTGATGAACTACATGTGCATGGGTGAAGGGTGTGGGGCTGAAGAAACAGGAATCAAGCAGGACTGACTATGGTTTTTGATCTGGAAGAACAGAAGTATCATTAACGGGGATGGGAAAACTGGCATAACAGTTTGGGGAGTGGGGTAAAGAACAAAGATCTCTTATGGATACATTTATTGCTTAGCTTTCTACATACACTATAAATGAATAGAGGGCAGGTAATGTGATTTATAGCTTGCTTCTATCCCCAGTGGTGCCTAGTACATGGACAAGGTAGCATTTGAGCTGGATCTTAAAACAAGAGTAGCGATGTGACAGGAGGACTGTTAGGCAAGGAGGACTGTCACAGACTATGAGTTTGGAGTTCTCTTTTGTCCAGCAAGAGAGTGGATGCAGAATTGAACACAAGAGAGGCTAACATCCAGGAGGAGACAAGATCCCCAAACAGGCCTTTCGTCGCCGTATTTACTGAGCGCTCAAGATCTTACACATGTGGTAAACGTGAAGAAAACAATCAGATAGTAATGATTAACTTGTGTGTGTAAGAAGCAAAGGGTCTGGGGGGCAAGTGGAGTTTGTGATCAAAGTATAATAGTATATTGGTGTCAGGTGGAATGTAATTTCCTGCAAGTATATAACAAGTTACTCGTGATCCCATTACAATATCTTACTAGCTGTCTTCAGGCGTTTTCACTCCGTGGTGGTGGCTTTCATGCCCTAAGCGTTTTTCTAACCTATTTATGTAAGTAGATCTTATTTCCCCACAGAGGACTTGCATTCCAGGCAGAGGTACAGATAAGGAAGCATCTGGGGCACTTTTCAGGCTAGTTAGTTGGAATGTAAATGTGTATAGGGAAGTAGTGGGAGATTAGATCAGGAAAGTAGGTTAGGGCCGGATTTAGTTGATGTAAGAAATGAATGCTAGAATAAAGTGTACTTCATTTGGCAGGCAATAGGAAAACTGGTAATTTTTGATTAAGGAGGCAATACAGAATAGTGCATTTGAAAATTGATTGGATAGGGGCGCCTGGGTGGCTCATTTGGTTAAGCGTCTGACTTGAGCTCAGGTCATGATCTCACGGTTCTTGAGTTCAAGCCCCATCTCAGGTTCTGTGCACATGGCTCAGAGCCAGGAGCCTGCTTCAGATTCTGTGTCTCCCTCTTTGTCTTCCCCTCCCCAGCTTGTGCTCTGCCTCTATGTCTCAAACATAAACATTAAAATCTTTGAAAAAAGTTAACTGGACAGTGTTGTATAGGATGAATTTGAAATGGGAGACCCCTGTTAGGATGCTATTGTAGCACTCCTAGGTAGGGGCAGGGAGGGACCTGCACTCGAGTGAAATGAGAGGAGGTCTCTGTAGGAGATACAACCAGGCTGCGGTGACCGAACTTGGTACCTAATACTTGCCTGTGGGAATTGAGCACTATGATCAATCGCCATTGTCAATAATTTTAGTATTAAATAATAACCTGGGACCCTGTCAAGTTCAGCACTCCCTCTATCTAACATCCTTAGTATACAGCAATGTATATTAACTTGATGGTCACTTAAGTTTAAAGACCTGAAAGAGCTTAATTTTTACTCTCCCTGCACGTTTTATGTATACACTGGCATATTTTACAGCCTTTTATCTTGAGTCTCCCTAATTTTTTTTAGATATAATTCACTTTACTACTTTAGTCTTTCAGCCTTCATACTAGCTTTATAAGTGATTACCGCCTTTGCTGTATTTGCGTTTACTCATGAAATTTTTTCCTTTCATAATTGTCATACTTCAAAAGTGGCTTTTACCCTCCACTTACAGAAGTCCCTTTCACATTTCTTGTAAGGCCCATTTCTGCTACTAGTACAGAGGTCCACAGGATGGGATAGAACTCTGTGGGCAGGGTATCAGGAACAGATGAATAACCCCTGGGAGTCACAGGTGTGCTATCATCTGTTGACATCAGGAGCTTTCACCTCATCCTGGTGGGAATAGTATGGGCTTTGTAATAAGGCAGACGTGGGTTGGAATATGGTTCCACCATTTCCTAGCTATGCAAACTTGGGCGTCAATTTACTTACTATAATTTACTTGTTGATAAGAGCAAGATTGTTTTATTATTTTGGAAATGGATGAAAGGTGTAAAATGCTTACCGAATTGCTGTGGTAGCAATGGCAGTGCCTGTCTCGTTGCATTTGTGGCACAGAATTTCTTTGGGCTTTCATTTTTCTTTACATTCTGCCATTACAGCTTCGTCTCTATGGAGCAGATAATTAGCTACAGGTTGTCTCTATCGATGTCACCAAAACAGAAGAAGGGCAAGGTGTCCGCGACCTTTTAAGGACCTTCCCTTTCATCTGCAGCTGCGCTGTTATCTTTAACTGAATAAATAGCTCTGCGTGCTCTGTAGAGTTGTTTGGTTACTTTCCATTTGTGCTGAAAAGTGAAGGAAGGCGGGGAGTGGGGAGGAATAGCCACAGTTAGAAACATATTGAAGGGATAGCTACGGTTGTGAAAGTCAAGTCGCAGTTCTCGTTTCTTTTCTACTTAGGATTTGCCCCAATTGGCCCAATAACGCTACAATTCAGTCTTTTCTGCGCATGTCAAGGACTTTTGTCCCTCGGCGGACACCGTTGCCAGCCAAAGCTATGTCTGCGCGCTCGCCACTTTGGTAGGGAGCAGAATTCTACCTTTTTCACCCGTGCCATGGCGAGCCGAGGGGCTCGTCAGCGCCTGAAGGGGAGCGGGGGCAGCGGCGGGGACACGGTTTCGGCCGCCGACAAGCTGCGGGAGCTGCTGTGCAGCCGGGAGGCGAGCGGCGCGGAGTCACGGACCGAGTAGGTGTGCGGGAGCGGCGGGGGCGTGGCGGCAGGGCGGCGCGGGGCTGTCCTCGGGAGGGTCTCCCCCGGCGGCGCGGGTGCGGCCAGGCTGCTTTTTCCCCCAGGTCCTTCTGCTCTTCCAGGACGGGTCACGTCCGGTCTTCGCGCCTCCTCGGGTCCCCCACCGTGGGTCCCATTTTGCTTGGGAAGAAAGCCTGGAGTGTCGCTTCAAGGCTGTTTGCTGGCCCAGGCCCACAGTGGGCTGGCGTCGTGGTGTTTGAGTTGGCAGAGCCTCTGTGGGAGACGTTGGCAAGAGCGAAGAGCATACCTTTGTTGGCTGTGTCTCACAGTCTCCTTCATTGCCCCCAAAGCCCTAACCCCTTGCTCTAAAGTGTGGGCCCCGCAACCTCCAGCACCTGCAGCCGTCTCTCCCGGGGCACTGCGGGTTAGGACTGCATTAACGGAGCCGACAACATACGGAATGGGAGGAGGTTATGTGCTTCGCACAAATTAGGCCTCTGTGCATTTGTACAAGGGGGAGATGAGTAAAGCCGTGGAAAGTAATGACCTTGTTAAGAAAAGGAAAATGAGAGCTTTCTGGCCTTCAAGGAGTGTCATGGATACAATGAATTAAAGTGTATGAGTGAGCTTACCCCTTACAAGTAGGAAGTGGAAGGAGTAATTAAGCTTAATAGAGTTCTTCATCCCTTGTTTATTTCTCAGAACAACTAACTTGTTAGGTGAATTACTTAAGTGTGCTTTGATACCATTGCCATTCCTGTCGTTTCTGTCCAGTTTTAGGCCTTCTAGTTGTTGGGTCTTCCTGAGGCATCTTTTCTTTACTTCTGAGCAGGTCGTCTGGGAACAAAGCAGGACAAGTCTGGGCACCTGAGGGATCTACTGCTTTCAAGTGTCTGCTCTCAGCAAGGTTATGTGCTGCTCTCTTAAGCAACATCTCTGACTGCGATGAAACCTTCAACTACTGGGAACCAGTAGGTGATTTCTTTAGTTTTCTTGTTCTCGATTTCACTGCTTAGGGCCTTGTTGCCAATCAAGATACAAGTAATACACACGTGTGACTGGTAGTAAACTTTATTTTCACTTTTGTATTCTAAGCTGATCAGTTGTTGAAGGCCATAGGAAATTGGGCTTCTTGCAAAAAAGATGTAATTTGTAATTTTCTTAAAAATTATTTTAAATCAAAATAATACCTCGAGATACTTTTTAAAAAACCAACAACTGTGAAACTTAAAGGGAAAAAAGTAGTTCTCTGTTCCATTGCTTGTATAGCCAAATCCCAGTCCCTAGAAGGAACTACTTGCTTTGAGCTTTTGAAGTTACTCTGATGTTTGCCAAAATAAAAAAGCTACTAAGTAGTATGCTTATTCTGCTATTTCTTAATTTACACATTTGTAAATCTGCTGACTTCCTATTAAGGAAAATTTAGAGGTGAAATTTTCTAATCTATTTTACATTTTAAACAAATGATGTTTAGAGTAGGTAGCTTAAGGATAAGGTAAGATTTAGAGTTTGTCTGTTTTGGCTAATGAATACTAAAAAAAAAAAAAAGTGGAGGGTAAAATTCAAGCTTTTAACGTTGACCAAACAGTCATGTGGAATTTAAAATGTCCTAAGATTGTTCACTAAATGGTCATTTTGATTATCTATTGGAGATCTTATTGAGAATGTCAGCATTTTTTGTGTATCTTTGTCTCTTTAATGTTTTTGCTTAGAAACTTCACTTGCAACCTGCTAGCAAGGATCTCTGGCCAATTTAACCCGGAACCTATCTGTTTTGTACTTTCAGACACACTACCTCATCTATGGGAAGGGGTTTCAGACTTGGGAGTATTCCCCTGTTTATGCAATTCGCTCCTATGCCTACCTGTTGCTTCATGCCTGGCCAGCTGCATTTCATGCAAGAATCCTACAAACTAATAAGGTAAGGGCAGGCCAACTTGGAAGCAGTTACAGCTGAACAAGAGGCGAGTCTCTGGAACAGTTTTCAGAAAAGGGAAAAATAGATTGGTAGGTAGGAAAGGACTTTTTTTTTTTTTTTTTTTTTTAAGAATCATTTATTCATTGTTAAGTAAGCATTAATGGAGCAACTTTAAACAATTTTTTATTCCGCAATAGTTGACCTCCAGCTTTACATTAGTTTCAGGTGTACGATACAGTGATTCAACAATGTTTTATATTACTATGTGCTCCTCAAGATAAGTGTTTTCTTATTCCCTATAACCTATTTGACCCATTCCTCTCCCCCTTCCCCTCTGGTAACCATCAGTTTGTTTTCTGTATTTAAGAGGGTTTTTTTTTTTCTTTTGGTTTGTCTCTTTTGTTTTGTTTCTTAAATTCCACATATGCGTGAAATCCTACGGTATTGGCAAGTTGTTGCAAATTGCAAGATTTCATTCTTTTTTATGGCTGAATACTCTTCCATTGTATGTATATATACCACGTCTGCTTTATCTGTTCACCTGTCAGTGGAACACTTGGGCTGCTTCCATAATTTGGATATTGTAAATAATGCTGCAATAAATACAGGGTTGCATATATACTTTTGAATTAGTGTTTCATTTTCTTTGGGAAAATAGCAGTACTATTACTGGATCATTCAGTAATACTATTTTTAATTTTTTGAGGAACCTTGATACTATTTTCCACAGTGGTTGTACCAGTTTACATTTCCACCAACAATGCATGAGTTCTTTTTACTCGACATCCTCAACAACACTTGTTTCCTGTGTTTGTGATTTTGGCCATTTTGACAGGTGTGAGTTGAGATCTTGTGGTTTTTTTGTTTTTGTTTGTTTTTAAATTTTTTTAAATATTTTTGAGAGAGAGGGGCCAGTGTGCAAGCTGGGGAGGGGAAGAGAGAGAGAGTGAGAGGAAGACACAGAATCTGAAGCAGGTTTCAGGCTCTGAGCTGTCAGCACAGAGCCCGATGTGGGGCTCGAACCCATGAGCTATGAGATCATGACCTGAGCCGAAGTTGGATGCTTAACTGACTGAGCCACCCAGGCACCCCTTTGCCCACTTTTTAAATTGGATTATTGTGTGTTTTTGTGTGTGTTGGGTTATATAAGCTTTTCTCATGTTTTGGATATTAACTAGTGGACCAACTTTTTATCTGGTAGGTACTTTGTTAAGAGCTGTGGGTGTAACAGTGACCAAATCCTTGCCCCCATGGAATTTATAGTTGGGGAAGATGAAATTGAACAAGTGATTTTAAATGCTGTGGGTTGAGGTATGTGGGTGGCTCAGTTGGTTAAGTGTCTGACTTTTGATTTTGGTTCAGGTCATGATCTTAAAGTTGTGGGGTTGAGCCTGGAGTTGGGCTCTGTGCTGGGTGTGGAGCCTGCTTAAGATGCCCTCTATCCCTCTCCCTCTAACCCTTACCTGCTTGCATTCTCTCTTCAAAAGAAAGGAAGGAAGGAGGGAGGGAGGAGAGAGGGAAGGGAGGATGGGGTGAGGGGATGGGGTATGGGGGGAGGGAGGATGGAAAAGAAAGAAAGAAATGCAGTGGGTCTTAGGGCAGAGAAGTACAAGGTACCACGGGACAGCATCGTAGGGGAGACTAAACAGAGTGCTGAAGGATAATAAGTAGGAGTGAATGGAGACCTAACCTGATGACTTTTTACGAATTTGCTATGATGTGTCTTGGCATGGATTTCTTTGGGTTTGTCCTATTCGGGAATTACTAACCTTCTTAAATATTTAGGCTTACATCTTTTTGCTAAATTTGGGAAGATTTTTGGCTATTATTTTACAGAGTACTTCAGCCCTGCTCTGTTTGTTTTCTCTTAAGATTCCAGTGATATCAATGTTAGATGTTTAATTATAGTACCCTAGGTCTCTGAGGCCCTATTAATTTCTTTCTAGTCCGTTTTCTGTGTTGATTGAGCAATTTCTAATCATCCAATTGATCAATTCTTTCCTCTCTGCTCTCCATTCTGCTGTTGAGCCTATCTTTTAAGATTTTATTTTGGTTATTGTATTTTTTCAGTTCTAAAATTTACATTTGGTTTTTCTTTAGATGTTCTGTTGCTTTACTGAGAATTTCTATTTTTTTCGTTTGTTTCCAGTGTGTTCTTAATTGCTCACTGAAGCATTTTTACATTGGCTCCTTTAAGAGTTTGTCAGGTAATTCTGACCTTTATCTAATTGGTATCTATTGATTGACAATTTTCAGTTTGCCATCTTCCAACTAATTTTCAGTTGAAGCCTTGGCCATTTGGCGTATTACATTCTGAGACTGAATCTTCTTCCTGGGCCTGAAGTGCTTCCTCTGCCTTTTTGGGTTTTATTTAAGCCTTCTTTTTGGTCTGGCTGCTTTTGTTACCCTCTAGCAGGAGAAGGGAGAGAGTTCTCCACCTTTGTTATTGCCAGATGGGGGTAGAAGTTGAGGTTCCCCACTAGACCTTCGCTCAAGTGGCCAGGAAAGGGATACTTGACTGCTGCTAGGTGGGGTGAGGAGGTGGAAGTCCAGGCTTACCCAAGTGGTCACCACTGACAATGTGTCCAGAGAGGGAGATCATTACCACCAGCGAGAATCAAAGTCCTGGCTTCCTACTGGATATTTGATGGCATGGATGGGAGTTGGGCTACATCCCCCCCTCCCTCCCCCAGCTGGGGGTGTTTTGCTGGAGTAGAGTGGTTATTGTTTAAAGGCTTTCTGTCTTGTTGGGCTAGCCCTTTCTTGGTGTCTTGGCTAGATCAGCCAGGCTTTGGTTGGTGTTAGTTTGTGCTCATTGGCATTTCTAGCTGCCACCTTCTTTAGCTCTAAGTCTGGAATGTATAAGGCAAAAAGAAAACTTAGGGAACTTACCACTGTGTTTTTCCTCTGGTCCTAAAGTCCCTAGGCAGTCTGCCATCTTCTCTCTACCTTGAGTCTTGTTAGGTTTACTTTACCTGTCAGGTGCAGAGTTTTTGGTTTTACATAGTAGGAGGAATAGGGAAAAGTGCAACTAATCCACCTTGTATGAAGCAGAAGTCCCTGATTAGAGAACTAGACGTTCAGTAGGAATCAGCTAGGTAAAGGGAAAATGGGGATGCGGGAGGAAAGCCATGAGGCGGGGAAGAGGGCCAGCATGGCCTTATATAAATAGGCTTGATGCTTGGAAGAGAGTGAGTGGTGGAGTGAGTTGCATGATACTGAAAGGTAGGAGGAGGCCAGATTTATACAACACCTGGTAGGCTCTAATAAGGAATTAGGCTTTCTCCCCATGCCCACTGGCTCCCCAGGGCATTCTGAACCCATCCAGAGGCTTTAGAGGAGAGACAAGATGGCATTTGTGTTTTAGACTCATCAGAAAGATAGCACCTATAGAAAGGGATAAAACTGTCCTTTGCTTCCCTATCTATCAATTCATTTTTTTTTTAACTTAGCAGAACAGACGTATACAGGACGAGGTCTTCGTAGAGAAATAACAATATGCGGTGCTCAAGGCTTTTATTTCCACTTGGCTATCCACTGTCCCTTGCAATTTGACATGTTCAACCGAATCCATCACTCTTTCTTTTACGTCAATGACACGAGCAGGAAGCAGAACAGGAATGAAGATTTCCCTTCTTGTTCTTTCTTCTAATCTCCTCCCTGTTAGGTTTTGCCAATGGAAGCCACTTGGCAACGGGGAATTAGCTTATAGAGTTCCAGCTCCAGCATCCTGATGCACAGTAGAGAGGGTGGATTGTTGCTGAAAGACCATCTGGTAATAATTGGCATCCCTTTGTGTTGGTTACCTTTCCAACTTCTTGCCACTCTAAACAAGAATACCTTTGTTTTGTCTTGTCGAACTCTGCTCAGGAGTCGCATCCCATATATACATCCATAGGCTACTTAATTTCATGGGATACTGCCAGATTGCCCCCCAGAATGGCTATCCAGCTACACACTTGCACAACTCTGTTCCACATTTCAGCCACCTCACACCTCCTGAGCACTTGATATTTCTGACTTGATAATTTTTGCCCTTCTCATGGATGTGAGCTGTTTCTCATTTTAATTGCATTTCTCCAATTAGACGTGAAGTGCAATATTTAATAGTCCTTTGTTTTTCCTTTTCTGTGAATTACCTATTCATATCCTTTGCCTGTTTTTCAATTGGGTTTTCTGGTTTTCTTGTCTGATTTGTAGAAGTTTTCAATAGTAACCAAGTACAGGTTTGAAATACTAGAAATCTTTTTGGCTGTCTCCTCTGTGTTAACTGTGCTGTGGACCTTTGTTGAACAGAAATCTTTAATTGATACAGTCAACCCAATTAGTTATTCACTTAAGGTTGGTGGGTTTTGGGTCTTTGCAAAAGAAATCGCTCTTCACCACAGTTCACAAAGATATTCTTACATATTTGCTTAGCTTTATAGTTTTACCTGTCACATAAGGCTTTAATCCATTTGGATATTTTTTTAAAGATACTTAAAAAAATAATCTCTACACCCAAGGTGGGGCTTGAATTTGCAACCCCAAGGTCAAGAGTAACATGCTCCACCATACTGAGCCAGGCAGGCATGTCAATTTGAACATTAGTTTTTATAAATGGTAGAAAGATCCAGCTTTATTATTTGTGATAGAGTGAACTGGATTTTTCCGTACCACCTGTCAAGTAATCCATCCTTTCTCTGATTTGTGATAGCATAGCTATCATACACTTTATTCCCACATGTATGGGTCTTTGCTTTGGCTTCCTTATTTTAGGTCATTGGTCAAATTGTCAGTGCCATATTTTTATTATTACGGTTTTGTTGTGTGTGTTAAATATCTGGTTGATAAATTTCTCCCTTTGTCCGTTTGAAAATTTGTATTTTAAAAATCATTTCAGTATTTGTTTGCCCCTCCCCCAAATTCTGCGTTTTGATTAGAGTTGCACTGAATTATATATTAATAGGAAAATCAATGTGTATAGGTTTGTCATTTCATTCTTAAGATGATATATTTACCCATTTGGTTAGGTTTTCTGGGTCTTCTAGTAAAATTTTTAAATGTTCCCATTTCAGTCTTAGCCAGTCTTGGGTAGGTTAAGGCTTACATTCTTAATACTTTATGTTGCTGTTGTGAAAGGAACCTTATTATTTTTTTTTAGTTAGTCATTGTTGATACAGAGGAATACAATTGATCTTTGTTTTTTGATCTTAATCTAAATCTTGCTGAATTTCCTTATTAGTGTCACTCATGTATCAGGTGAATCTCTTGGATGCTCTTTGATCTGTGTGTGTAGAGTTTAGTTTCTTTTATTCCATACCTAATACCTCATTTCCTGTCATTTTGCAGCAACCAGGACTTCTCTATTTCAGTAGTACTTAGATTCTGAGGTATTCAAGGCTTTTAAACATACCAGTGTGGGGTGCTTAGGTGGCTCAGTCGTTTAAGCATCTGACTTCATCTCAGGTCATGATCTTGTGGTTGGTGGGTTTGAGCCCTGCATAGGGCTCTGTGCTGACAGAGCCCGGAGCCTGCTTCAGAGTCTGTGTCTCCCCTCCTCTCTGCCCCTCCCCTGCTCATGTTCTCTCTCTCTCTCTCTCTCGTTCTCTCTCTCTCTCTCTCTCTCTCTCTCTCTCTCAAAAATAAATAAACATTAAAAAAAAAAAATTAAAACAACATACCAGTGTGCTATAATATGAAAGCTATTCAATAGAACCCTATTATGTTCATTTTTTAAATCGATGTTTTTAATTATAAAATTAATAAAATCACATTACAGGTATTTGGAAGGTAAGAGGGAAAATGTGCACCTAACTCCTACCAGCTTGATTTAGCCACCTTTACTATTTTATTTATTTATTTATTTATCATTGATTTATTTTCTAATATGCTTTATTTTTAGTTCAATTTAGACACCGCACAATTGAGTGGAAGGTCCAGAGATTTCCCATATACACCCTGCCCCCACACATGTATAGCCTTCCCCGTATCCACATCCCCCATTAGAGTAATACACTTGTTACAATCCATGAACCTGTATTAACACATCATTGTCATCCAGAGTCCATCCTTCATGCCACCTTTACCATTTTATCACATTTCTTTTCAGCCTTTTCATATGCTTCTGATTTCCAAAGCTGTGATTGTGATGTGTAAATAATAATGTACACTTTTACCTGGCATTTTGTAATTACTGGTAATTATCAATATATAACGATTTAGGAAATGTTTGTTGAATGTAGGAGTTTTATATCCTATGAATTCTTTGACTGTTTGTGTAACCATAAATTTTATCGGTGTAATAGTACATGAAATGTATGTAGCAGAATTGACTGATTGCCCTGTAATCGGATATTGTGTAGTTTTTTTTTTTTTTAAATGTTCTTTTTCCCCCCTTAAATTAATAGTGCTGCAGTGACCATTTGCATGAGCAGAACTAACCACCCCCCTCCATATTTTCAGTTACTTCTGTGGGCTGGACTCCTAGAAATAGGTACAGTGGATCTAGGGGTATGAAAATGTTTATGATTCTTGATAATACTGCCTTTCAGGAAGATTATACCAGTTCATAGTGTTACTAATAACAAATGAGAGTGGTTTTATCTTGAGTTTTGTTTCTATGACTTCTGTTGTCTTCTTCTTGGTTTCTTTCAGATTCTTGTCTTTTACTTTTTACGATGTCTCCTGGCTTTTGTGAGCTGCATCTGTGAACTTTACTTTTACAAGTGAGTATAAAAGCTTTGCTTCTGAAAGTGCTATGAGAAAGGTCAGTACAGCATAAGATTATTTCTGATAGCATAAGCAGTATTTATAATAGAAAATACTTTTCTCCTGGCTCCTAATAATATATTTGAAGTAGGACTTAAAATTTTTTTCTCACTTTATTGATCTACAATTGAAATAGAACATTGTGTAAATTTAAGGTGTACAGATAATTGATAAACGTATCTGTAATGAAATATGACAGTAAGGTTAACACATACCTTACTTGACATGAGTACAACTTTATGTGTGGTGAGAACATTTAAGACTTGCTCTTCTAGCACCTTTCAAGTATATAATAATGTATTGTTAGCTATAGTCACCATGCTGTATACTAGATCTTCCAGAACTTATAGTTGGAAGTTTATACCTTTTGATGAATATCTCCTAATCCTCCCTGTCCCTGACTCCCTGCTTCCCCAGCCCCTGGCAGCCACCATTTTACTTTGTTTCTGCAAGTTTGGCTTTTTTAGATTCCACGTGTGAGTTATTACACTATATGTCTTTTAGTATCTGACTTATCACTTAGAGTAATACCCTGAAGGTCCATCCACCTGTTGGAAATGGCAGGATTTCCTTTTTAAATGATGATATTCCATTGTATATCTTTTTTAAGAGTTTTATTTTTTAAAAATATTTCCTTGAGAGAGCCAGAGTGGGGGCTGGGGAGGGGCGGGGGGGGGGAGAGAGAAAGGGAGAAGGAGAGAGGGAAGGAGGGAGGGAGGGAGAGAGAGGGAATCTGAAGCAGGCTCTGCACTGTCATCACAAAGCCCTTGTGGGGCTCGAACTCATGAACGGTTAGATCATGTCCTGAGCTGAAGTCAGGCACTCAGCTGAGCCACCCAGATGCCCTATTCCATTGTTATATATGCCACATTTTCTTTATTCATTCATAGATGGACATTGAGGTTGATTCCATGTCTTGGCTGTTGTGAATAGTACTACAGTAAACATGGGAGTACAGATATCCCTCCATATCTTCATATAAAGTGAAATTATGTTTAAACACCTCTAACTGGTGTTTCATTTGGTAGAATTTAGTAGAGCCTTATTTTTGGTCTCAAGATAAATATGATTTACCTCTTCGCCTTGAGCTTAGATGATGGGAAATTATTCCTGTTGTGGGACTTGCTGCTCTTAAATTTTTTTTTCAACGTTTTTTATTTATTTTTGGGACAGAGAGAGACAGAGCATGAACGGGGGAGGGGCAGAGAGAGAGGGAGACACAGAATCAGAAACAGGCTCCAGGCTCCGAGCCATCAGCCCAGAGCCTGACGCGGGGCTCGAACTCATGGACCGCGAGATCGTGACCTGGCTGAAGTCGGACGCTTAACCGACTGCGCCACCCAGGCGCCCCTTAAATTTTTTTTTAATGTTTATTTTTGAGAGAGCATGCAAGCGGGGGAGGGACAGGGAGACACAGAATCTGAAGCAGGCTTCAGGCTCTGAGCTGTTAATCCTGAGCCTGACTCAGGGCTTAAACCCACGAATGACGGGATCATGACCTGAGCCGAAGTTGGACGCTTAACCACCCGAGCTACCCAGGTGCCCCAGGGACTCACTGCTCTTATTTGCACTCAGGACGTGGTCTTTGCCCAAGTACCTGTTGGTTGGTTGAATGTTAGTGGAAGTATTAAGAATTTAAGTGTCAGGGCGCCTGGGTGGCTCAGTCGGTTAAGTGTCCGACTTCAGCTCATGTCATGATCTTACGGTTCGTGGGTTTGAGCCCCGCATCGGGCTCTGTGCTGACAGCTCAGAGCCTGGAGCTTGTTTCAGGTTCTGTGTCTCCCTCTCTTTCTGCCCCTCCCCCACCCGTGCTCTCTTTCTGTCTCAAAAATAAATAAACGTTAAAAAAAATAAAAAAAGAAAAGCATTTAAGTGTCACAGTAATAAAAATAGCCACTTTTTTTTTTTTTTTACTTGAAACCTAACACATCTTAATAATGCTTTAAGGGGTATTTAGACTTAATAATAATTATTTAAAAAATCTTCCCGCTGCAAAACAGATAAAAATGTCAGATAAAATTCTTGTGTTGAGTCGGGGTGGCACAGGGGAGAAAAAAGAAAGCCAGTGCTGTCTTTGAGGATTGTAACCATACAGTGGTCTACTTAGGGGTTTAGGACTGCGTTCAAATCACCTTTGTGGTCCCTCAAACCCTCCACCCACCCCAAGTTGAGAATTTATTTGAAAACTGTTACGGGTTGGTATTACTCCTAGGCATCTGGCAAAAACAAATGGAAAATTTCTCCAGAGAAATCGATTTTTAATCCAGGTGTCAAAGAACTATGACAAATAAAGTTCTACTGAACAAGAAGTTATAATAAAAACAAATCACAAAGCACAGAAGAGAAGCAGACTTAAGTGAGAACCAGCAGAAATAACAACAGAAAGCTGACCTGCAAAACTTTATTTATTAGGAATTATTAAAATAAGAATATAAAATAAATGATAATTTTAAAGAAATAAAGAATTGAAAACATGAATAAGAAACAAGAGCCTAAATAATCCATTGAGTGAAAAGGAACTTGGAGAATGGGAGGAAATATTTGAAAACCATGATCTGAAAAGAGGTTCAGTTCCACAATATATAAGAAACTCGTCCAATTCAATAACAAACTGGTTAAAAAAGGACCAAGAACTTGAACAGACCTTTTTCTAAAGAAGATGCATGCTTAGCGAACAGGTATATGAAAAGATACAGTGTCACTAATCCTCTGGTAAATGCAAATAAAAACCACAATGAGCTATATGACCTCATTCTTGTTAGAATGGCTATTACCAACGAAAAAACAGCTGGTGTTGGCAAGAATGGTTTGGAACTTTTGGATACTCTAGATGGGAAAGAAAAATGATATGGCCACTGTGCAAAAACAGTACGGAGGATCCTCAAAAAACTAAAAGTAGAAGTACCATATGATCCAGCAATCCAACTTCTGGGTATTCATCTAAAAGAACCGAAACAGGATCTTGAAGAGGTATCTGTACTTCCATGTTTATTGTAGCACTATTCACAGTAGCCAAGATGGGAAACAAGTTAAGTGTCCATTGACTGATGCATGGTGGGGGGGAAATGTGGTATATACGTAGAATGGAATACTCAGTATTAGAAGGAAATCCTGTAATAATGTGACAACATGCATGAGCCTTGAGGATAGGCCAAATGAGCTAACCAATTAAAGATGGACAAACACTGGCTAATTTGACTTGTGTGAGGATTCTAAAATAATCAAACTCATGGAATCCAAGAATAGAATTGTGGTTGCCAGGGGTTAGGGAGAGGGGGAAGTGAGGAGTTGCTGATAAATGCATATAAAATTTCAGTTGTGCAAGATGGGTAAGTGCTAGAGTGCTACTGTAAACATTGTGCCTATTAACGATCCTGTAGTTTACACTTAAGAGTCTGTTAAGAGGGTACGTCTCCCATGTGTTATTACCACGATAAAATAGAAAAGCTAAAAGGAAAAAGGAGTGAGACTACAAAAATGGCCCAGCAGATTTGAAAAAAGAACCAAACACAACTTGTAGAAGTGAAAGTGAACAACTGATATTTAAAGTTCAGTGGCTAGTTGAAACCGCCAATTAGACGTGTTAATGAGTAAGTTAGATCGATTGGAAGAAATGAGTAGGAATGAAGTACAGCACGACAAAAAGGAAATAAAAAGAACATATGAAGAGATTAAGACACCTACCTCTGGTAGATTTGACCGATCCAGTGTTAGTCTAATCAGATTCTAGGAGATGATAGAGTGGGGAGAAGGCCGTATTTGGGGAAATAATGGTTAAGAATTTTCCAGGATCCGTGAAACCCAAGATCCTAATTCATAGATTCAGGGAGCCTAACCTATCCTGAGCTGGGTAAATAAAAAGGAATTAGTGAAACTACATAGAACACTAAGTGTAAAGAAGATCTTAAAGGTTGACAGAGAACTAATAGAATATATCTACAAAGGAGTATTAGACTGACAGAAGCCTTCTTAAAATCTGGCACATTAAAAAAATATATATATATATTCAAAGTTCTTGGAGAAAATGGCTTCATCCTAAAATTGTGTACTCCGCGAAATCCTCTTTTAAGACGAAGCACTAAATAAGACTTTTTTTTTTGGACCAAAAAAAGAAAAAACCCCAAAAAACAAAAAAGAGGGAATTTGCCATTAGCAGATCTTCAGTAAAGACACTTATAAAAGATAGCCTTAGCTGGAAGCCAAGGTAATTCAGAAAGAAGCTCTGAGCTTCTCTAAGGGACCTGAGCAAGAGGATGGTTTACACAGGCATATGTTGGAACAAATGTTGACCAAATGAAGCAGCAGTGATTGCTCATAATGTTCACAGGGTTAAAGACCTCCACGAAAGAGGTAAAGGAAGTGTGTAATTGCTTCATTTTGAGGAATGTGGACTTAGTGACACGTGGTGTATCTCCTACTCTTCTCTTCTGATAACTACCCTGTATTGAGTCACTCTGTTCCCGGTGCTCCCAGCACTTTCCCATGTATTGTCCTCACACAAATCTTAGAAAGTAGACCTTAGCATTACCCTCACTTTACAGATAAGGAATTGGACAGTGTTGTCGCTAGACCAGGGTACCTACCAGTGTTAGTAAGTGGAGGAGCCCAAATTTGAACCTGTGCCCCTCTGAATGTGAGGCCTATTGTTTTTCCACTACATGATGCTGTTTTCCTATTGATCGTCTACCTACTCTTAGTCCAGAAAGCATGCATTTTTTTTTAGGTAGAGCGCTTCTCTTCTACTTAAAGAATAAGAATGTTTGGGTTTGTTAGGCACACAAAATTGCTGACAAACCTGTCCAGGCAGTTCTGTGTTTGACTTTAAATCTTCAGTGTTCTCTGTGAAGCAGGCATGTTTTTGTCTTTTGATTTGAAATGTCTGTCCCTAAGATTTGCCATGCTGATAGTCTTTGCCTTTCTCCTAGGGCTGTGTGCAAGAAGTTTGGGCTGCATGTGAGTCGGATGATGCTGGCCTTCTTGGTTCTTAGCACTGGCATGTTTTGTTCATCATCAGGTAAGTAAACGGTCAGGGGAAGTTGTAACAGGTCCACTGATCTTTCACAGCTGAGCTGAAAGGAAGACTTTGTGTAGGTGTAGGTTACATTGTATAGCATATCAGTAGTTTGCAGAGCACCGTTATCTGCATGATCTTCATCATCCTTTATGGCAGTCCTGTGTTAGTATGATAAATATTTTCCCATTGTGCAGATGAGGACTCGGAAACTTAAAAAGGTGAAAAGTTATTTTCACCATACTGCTTTCTATTACATGGTTGTAGATTTTTTGTTTTTGTTTTTGTTTTTTATCACTTCCTCACAAGGCTGAAAAACACCTGTTGCCTTTCCCTGCTGTTAGGGGGAGAAAAATAATTTTGTTTTTCTTGTTTGTGTGTAAAAACCCTGTTCTTTATGGTTCTGCTTTCTGTTTCTTATTTGCGATGTATTCTGTAAAGGCATACGTCCTCCCTGTTGGGCTTTTTTTTTTTTTTTTTTAAGTAAACTTAAAGAGAAATTACAATATTAGACTGGTGGCTTACAAACTGTGCTCCGTTGAACACTTGTGTTGTCTGAGCTGAGTCACAGTGGCCTATTGCCAAAAGGTAGCCTGTTTCTGATGCTCTGAAAAAAAATTAAGCTACTAGTTATAACTATGCCAGTTTTAATGTCTGCTTATGTATACCAGAATCTAGTATATACACTAAATATACACACAAAAATAGCTTCCAGCACAAAAGTATGTACTTTGTCGACTGTATCAAACTTTGTGTTCTGCAGGGACCTCAGGATTCCACAACTGAATAATTAAAAAAAAAATTTTTTTTTTAAAATGTTGTTATTACTTTAGAGAGACAGAAACAGAGCACAAGCCAGGGTAGGGGCAGAGAGAGAGGAAGACCCAGAATCGGAAGCAGGCTCTAGGCTCTGAACTGTGAGCACAGAGCGTGACGCGGGGCTCAAACCCACGAACAGTGAATAATTTTGAATGTCACTGCTCTAAACGAGACTGTGCTGTTCCTTCTGAGCTGGCAGAGGCCTCTCATTCCTCTGCTCCCTTTGTTCTCTACATTGGCAGCTGTAATTGATAGCTTTGGATGGCATCAGTATTATTTAGCATTGATCAGTGAAGTTGTACCTTAGGTTTTTTTAGTTATTTTGCTATTCCTAAAACTGATTGAGTGTGGGAGGTGTTCAGGAGTGGCTTTAGCTTTGTCATCTCAGTTGAGGATATTGAAGCACAGAGAAATTCAAGGCATCCTTTTACATACAGCTTCTAAACCCTTGACTGATTTTGTGAGATCATACTGCCCTTCGTTGTGGTCCTTGCCTCATGCTGATTTTTCTTTTCTAGTGTTCGTGAAGAAGGCCTTGTACAGCCTGGAGAGGCAGATCTGCATTTTTGTGTCACCTTGTTAGAAACACTGATCAAATGTTACTGCAACAGAGACCCTGAAAGTACTCCGTCCTCTGCTGTTTACTGTAGTAAACAGTTACTTTGTTGTAACAAAGTAATGCTAGACAAAAGTAATTAGGGGACATCTAAAGGCCAAATTATCCATGTCAGTGGATGCAGGATGTGATATTTGGCCCTTGAGAAGGCTTCCTAGACTTCCTATGAGGTAAAGTTAGTGCCAGGACAGTCTCGGAAGACTACCAGAAGATAAAATTCTTCAGAAATAGTCAGCAATGGGTCTAAGTTTCTTGAAGCATATTCTCTGCCTGGAAATATAACTGGAAATCTGTAAGTTCTGGATTTGGAGTACAGGCCAGGAGAAGAATGGCATGGTTTATATTGTATAAGTAGGCAGTGTTGTTGGTACCTAAAAAACAGGAGTGAGAAAATATGAATACCCTTGAATTTCATTGTTACTTAAGGAGTATCACTTTACTACACATTTCTCCTACAGTGTTCCTCAAAACCTGTTCCTGGTGATTGACCTCCTGCAATGTGGGTAGATTTTTGATAATACCTAATCAGTCTCCTACTTTTGTCCCTCCCACCCCCCTTCTATTCCCCTTTTCTTTACCCTTGCAGCACTCCTTCCTAGCAGCTTCTGTATGTACACCACGCTGGTAGCCATGACTGGCTGGTATTTGGACAAGACTTCCATTGCTGTGCTTGGAGTGGCAGCTGGGGCTATCTTGGGCTGGCCATTCAGTGCTGCCCTTGGGTAAGAAACCAACAAAATTCATCTTCTGGTATCATTGGACACAAAGTCAATATGAGCGTTGGCTTATCTCCGTGTTCCTTGGTTATGACCTGAAGTCAAAGGAATGAATCAGACCTACCCAAATTCTGGGAGTTGGAAGAATCTGTCTCTCGGTGTTTATTGTTAGGATTAAATCTGATACCAATAGTGACTCTTAGGCATCTGCTGTGTGTTAGGTGCCATGAATCCCCTTAGAAACTTTATTCCTAAACCTTATAACAGCTTTGCAGGAGAAATCCAAGTAGTAGTGCTTCAGAAGGGAGAAAGTAGACTCCAGGAGGGTGAGAAATTTGCCTTGAAGGTGATGACTGCTTTTGGATCCAGGCCTCCCTGACCCCATCACTGATGTTTCTTCTACGCTACACTACTCGGTGACGTGCGTTTCCCACTCCCAGGCCTGAAGTCGGACTTGACCTGCAGGCTCGTGGTGTTAGCTCAGCAACTTTTCCCCAAGCAGCTTTGTTGCTCATGTTCCTTGTTTTTGCCACTTTGGCTCTAGTCTGTGCTGCATTTGCTTCTCACCTGCACTGCAGGTAATTTGGAAAAATACTGTAGTTTGATGTTAAGGTTATTGTAGTACAGCTGACCCTTGAACAGCCTGGGTGTTAGGGGCACTGACCCCCTGCACAGCCCAAAATCTGCATGTAACTTTTGACTCCCCAGAAACTTTACAATAGCTTATTGTTGACCAGAAGGCTTACTGATTACTTACTCAATTAACACGTACTTGGTGTGTGTTATATGTATCCTATACCGTATTCTTACAATAAAGTTAAGCTACAGAGAAGAAAGTGTTACTAAGAAAAGAAGATTTATTCACAGTACTGTACTGTATTTATAAGAAACAATTGGCATACATGCGGACCCACGCAGTTTAAACCCATGCTGTTCAAAAGTCAACTGTACTAGTCTATTTCTATTGTAAAAAAAAATGCCAGTTTGTTTTAGGTAGAAAGAATTCCTAATTTACTTTGCCCGTAGCCTCATCTTCAAAGGTACTCTTATATACTTTCGTATATATCTTTCTAGAAACTGTCCTCATGTGTAAAGGCACACACATGGACATCCTGGAAATTAAATAGGATTACCTTGTACCTGTACATACTTTTTGTTGTATCTACATTGGTCTTTGTACAGATGGCACAGCATTCCACTTTCTGACCCTGATGTGGCCGTTGCCTTATCGGAGAGATTTAGTTTTCAGTATTCTCCTATGATGTACAATGCTTTAGTGAACGTTTTTGTCCACATGTCTATACATTGATGGAAATTTATTGATACGGTAAATTTCTGGAATGGGGGTTACTAAGAGGATCAATATTCTATGTTTTCTTAATTGTCTTCTATTTTTATTATTTTTTAACTTTTATTTTTGAGAGAGAGTGTAAGTGGCTGAGGGGCAGAGAGAGAGAGGGAGGCATGGAATCTGAAGCAGGATCCAGGCTCTGAGCTGGCAGCACAGAGCCCAATGAGGGGCTCAAACTCCCAAACCTTGAGATCATGACAAGAGCTGAAGTTGGTTGCCCACCTGACTGAGCCACCCAGGCATCCCCTTAATTTGTCTTTTAAAGGCTGGTTTCCCCACCTCCAATCTTTGATTCTGTTTATCCTCAAAATACTGTATTCAGGATTTTGTGTGAGGCCTTCTTCTTTTATCTCAACCATCTTGATAATTCAAAACTGAGCTCACTGTCTTCCCTCCGTATCTGTTCTTTTATCTATGTTTCTATCCCAGTAAATGATACCATCATCTGCTCAGTGCTCAGTCAGGAACCTGAAAATTACCTGTGACTCTTTTCTTTTTCCCATGTCCTGTTTGTTATATCTCCTGAATATCTTGAATCTACTTTTCTTCACCTCTGCTCCTGAGTTACTATGCAGACTCCTAAATGATCTTCCCATCTCTAGGCTTGATCTCTGTAGATCTGCTTTCTATAATCAAACTAGACTTAACTTCCTAAAATGCAAATAGGATTTTATCACGGCCTGTTTTGTTTTAAACTCTATAATAGCTTCCCCGTTGCTCTGTGTCACAGAAGTTGACAGCCTGTGGCCTGTGGGCCCAGTGCAGCTGGTCTTGTTTTGTGCAGCCCGAGAACTAGGAAGTTGTTGTATTATAAAGGGTTGTTAACAACACACCCACACCCACCCACCCACCCACACACACACAGTACAGACACACACACAACATGAAACAGAGACCATATGTGGCCTGCAGAGCCTAAAATATATACTGGCAGGTCCTTTCAATAAAAAGCTTGCCAGCCTCTGTTCTATGGTGTCCAGATTCTAACATGACTCAAAAAACCCCAATCCTGCCTCCTTTTTAATTCTCCAGTAAGTAAAAGTATTTTTTTTTCACTTCCTCCATTCCTTTTACTCTGCCCCATCGACATTGAACTTTATGAGTTCCTCAAATACCTTTAGGTGGCACATATTGATTGGTCTGCCTTTAGGGGAGATCAGTGGTTTCAGGATCACAATCAGCAGTCTATCATCATTTATTGAATACTTTGTGCTACATGCTGCTGATACTGTGATAAGACAGTTACGCTTCCTGCTCTTTTGGAGCTTATATTTTAGTAGGAAAGACCGACCTTGAACAAGTAAATAGAAGTATGATGACTTACCAAAGGAGAAGTACAGATGCCATGGGAATGTCACTGGTTGGGCAGAAAAAAATGAAAACACAAAAAGTTAATGCAAAACTTAGATAATAGAATGTGGAAGTTCCTATCACAGAAGAGATGCCTTGTGGTAGCATATGACATTGCTAAGTAAATGATACACATGATAATGCTATGTAAACTCAGAGACAGGAGAAATCGGTTCCGCAGAGGAGTTGAGAGCAGAGCCTGTGGTGAATTTTGGGTAAATTGTGTCGTATCAGATTGGTGTGGGGAGGGAATTTCTTTTGGCGGGAGCATGGGTGAAGATTCTGGCTAGTGTACCAGATCTGGAGGTCCTGGGCATGAAGGTGATGGTTGATGATGTAAGAGTGGAGGTACCTCCTGAGAAAATGATGTAGAGAAAGAAGAGTAGAAGTTTGCTTTTGGGAAATAGACCGTGGTAGGGCACTATAAGGAAAAGGTGCACTTGGGAAGAGGCCAGAAAAGAGCAGGAGCCAGGAAGCCTAAAGAGGACGAACAGATGCTTTGTGTCAAGTGCCACAGGAAGACCAAGGTAGATGGAAGTAGTGAAGAGATTCGGGGTCTGGCTGAGGGGAGGTGCCTGTTGACCTTATGTCATTCTCCCTGCCTTAAAGCCAGGCCTTCGGGAAGAAGTGGGGAAGGCAGCTTGTGGAATTTAAGTGAAAGGGAGAAGAGCAAATGGTATTGGAAGGGGATGTATCAGAACTGACTTACTCAAGTTTGTAGTGTTAGCAGAATTTTTATAAATCATGGAAGAGATTTGTATTTATTCATTTGGCAGGGTTGGTGTAGGACCACAGGGCACAGTTACTTAGAATTAATGTATTTTAAATGTCTGTCACACATGAATAGGTATAATAAGGAGCTCCTTCCAGAAGCTCAGTATTAATGTTCCTTGTGCATCATGGGGTGTGAAGTACTATCATGGGCTCTCTAAACAGAAAACTGTATTTTTGAGAAGACCTCCTCTTATATACTAGTGTTCTTTCCTCACTATAACTGCTAGAGGCATTTTTTCCCCCTGTGTTCAGCATGAAGTATGTGTGAATCAGACTTGTTTGAGTCTATGTTGTAAGTATTTAATTTCCTACTTTGTTTCTCTGTTAAATAGTTTACCCATTGCCTTTGATTTGCTGGTCATGAAACACAGGTGGAAGAGTTTCTTTCATTGGTCTCTGGTGGCCCTAATACTCTTTCTGGTGAGTTTTATTTTTTTACCTGTTTTGTTTGAACATTGTAATGAAAGCATGTTCTGATGTAGGAAAGAGAACATGAGAAGGTCATTCTGTTATTCTCAAGTTTATCCTGCTCCCCCTGGGAGAATGTTTGCAGAACAAACCCCTGCAATTGCTGTTTATTTCCTGCTCTGTTTCAGGTGCCTGTGGTGGTCATTGACAGCTACTACTACGGGAAGCTGGTGGTGGCACCACTGAACATTGTTTTGTACAATGTCTTTACTCCTCATGGACCTGATCTTTATGGTAAGGCCTTAGGGACTCTGGGGAAGGGCAGGAGATGGCTTCATTTGCCTGAACTTTGACATTTCAACGTGGTTTCTTTATTTCATCAAATATTCTTTGGCAAATACAGCATTTCTTTGCTGGTATTCTTTTTAAAAAAGAAATGACATTCAGCTATAGCACAGCGATGATTAAGTAACCAGTAAATGTTTCTTCTTGATTCATGTGACTTCTGTTAGTCCTGTCTGTTGTTCTCGGTGTGTCGTGGTTCTTGATGCTACTTTTTAAAATGAAAAGTTACTTTTTAGTCTTTCCATTAGAAAATCCGTATGATAACAAAAATAGGAAAATAAAAACATTCATAATCCTGTCATCTCCAGATAGCTGTTGTTAATATTTTGGAGTCTCTTCCTCCAGATGTCTTGTGGACATACACACATTTGGTATTAATTTTTCTTTTTAAAATTTGCATTAAGTATCAGGGATTAGGAGAGAAAGTTTGGAAAATGTATAGAAATAGCAGAGCAAATGGTGGAGTCAGCATGAGAAAAAGGTGGGTAGTTTGGCCAGCTTTAAAGGGCTGATGCCTTTAATCAGGGGAATATATTCTGCATTTTACCTCCATCTCCCTCCCCTCCCCCCACCCCAATGCCTTCTTTCAGCCAGCACTGAGCCGGTTTTATTTGGCCCCCGAGGGCATTTGTGTTGGTGACAGCTATGGAGGATTGTCCTAGAGATCTTCCTGGTCAGATCAGCCAAATCAGTAAACCTCTTTTGAGACCATTTTTCATTAAAATAAGTGTAGTTTCTTCTGCCTTAATTTTCTGAAGGTCTTGAAGAATTTTTTAATATGTAATTGTCCTGGGGCTCTGCTGTGAAACAAGTTAATACTACCCCTGTGTCTTACCAGTTTAAGCCATGCCCGTCACTTTCCTGTGCCACTTTGTCCACAGGACCAACAGATTTGATGATTTGAAGTAAGCATACAAATAAGATTTAATTGGACCTGTCAGGATTTGTGGAATATTGTCATTTAGATGGCAGTAGGTAATAGGTCATAATAAACCGTGTTTTGTCTAGTGACTTGAATTTCCACACTGCCTTGTTAGAGAATAATTGTTAAGTGTAGGAATTTTAATGTTTTTAAAAGTTTATTTAGGTAATCTCTGCACCCAACGTGGGGTGCAGAATGCACAACCTCGGTATCCAGAGTCACACACTCCTCTGAGCCAGCCAGGCGTTCCCTAAGTGAATGAATTTAAAAAGGCTCTTTTAAGACTTCAAGATCCCCAAAATGTGAGAAAAGCCCCAATTTTAAGCTTTCGCCTCTAGATGTCTCCCTTTAGCTGGAGAGAGTTTGTATGTTTTTAATTCCCCCTTGTTTTAGGTTACTTGTAACATTTTATTTGATTGTGTAAGACCATAGAAGAAAGACTGTCCTTTTAGACCCAGATTGCATGTTAGAAACTGATTTACATGGAATCTATGGAAGCAAAATAGCCGTTATGTATAGGTGAATAAATTGTTAATTTGAGTTTAATTTTGGGAGACTGTCTTCACTTTTTAAAAATTATTTTTTATTTTTAGAGAGCACCTACATGAGTGGGGGAGAGGGGTGGGCAGAGGGGGAAAAGAGAGAGAATCTTAAGCAGACTCCGTGCTCAGCATGGAGCCCATCTCAGGGTTCAATCCCAGAAACCTGGGATCATAACCTGAGCCAAAATCAAGAGTCAGACACTCCATCAACTGAGCCACCCAGGTGCCCTTGGTTCACTTTCTAAATAGGTTATTACATAGTGGTATTAAAATAATTTTTTTAATGGTTATTTTAGAGAGCGCACATGCAAGCAAGCAGGGGAGGGGCAGAGAGCAAGGGAGACAGAGAATCCGAGCAGGCTTCAAGCTCTGAGCTGTTAGCACAGAGCCCAATGTGGGGCCTGAACACATGAACCGTGAGATCGTGACCCTAGCAGAAGCTGGATGCTTAACTGACTGAGCCACCCAGGCGCCCCATCAAAGATTGACTTTTTAATAGATGCTGTACAGTTATCAGAGAGTAAGATAGCATATGTTTTGTCATGGAAGCTTCAGCTGTTTCACTCTACATACATGTTGGACCCTATTGGGCATCATTTTGACTATTTTGTTAGACTTGACTGCTCCAAGTGCTTCATTACCTATTGTAGGCATAGGTTTCTTCTCTGAAAGTTACAAATGCATCATGCTGATAGTTTCTACATTCATGTCTTAGTGCTGTTTTTTGGATGTAAGAGCAAATAAGCCTATAATACTTAAACAATTAGTTAAATGGACTTGAGTTAAAGAAACATGGACTAAGCTGCCTTTGAGCATTTGTGTCCTCATAACTTGCTGTCCCATACGGCTACAGTCACACGAGCAGATAATTATAGTCAATTGTGTTACGTCCTATAGTGGAAAGATGGGGAATCACAGGAGCAAGTCCATCTGGTGGTAGCAGAAGGACTTCTTGAGTCAAGCCTGGAAGGAAGAGTAGATGTTTGGTGAGTAGATTTTAGAGGGGGTATATTTCAGACAAACACAATGTTCAGGGTAGGGACTGCAGAGACACAAAAAAAAAAAAAAAAAAAATAAAAAAAAAAAAAATAAAAAAATTGAATATTGTGAATTTTTTTTTTACAGCATTAGCTAATTTTAGATAGAAACTGTACAAACATGAGCAACATAAATTCAGTTTCTCTGTTGTGATTATAATATAAATATTTACTCCATTATTCCTGGTTTTCACAGGGACCTTTCTATACTTGCTTGGCCAGAGAGCATCTAGGAATGACATATTCCAGACCTGAGCTGGCTCTTTTGAAGCCAGGAGAAAGAAAAAGAGTACTTTTTCACAACTACAAATTATAATTGCTTCTGTTTATCAAATGCCTGTTCTATACGAGAGATTTTATATAACATCATCTTCTCCTCACAAAAACGTTGTGAGAGAGGCATTATTTATGCTTATTCCCAGCTATGGAAACCAAGGTGGAAATGCACATAAAACCAAGGGACTTGCACATAATTAATAGGTGGCAGAAATGGGATAAGAGCCCAGGGCTGTCTGATTCCCAAGCCTGTGTTTTTTCCACTGAAAACCGCCTTAGCAAAACTCTGGAGTTTGGCGTTTGAGACTCTACAAGAGAATAAGCAAAAACAGAGTGTGAGTTGGAGATAGAGGAAGATAAGATTTGATCTAAAGAAGGGGCAGGAAGTTATGCCTCTGAAGGCCCACACACTGGGCTTGGAGGGTGATCAGGAAGCCTCAGAGAGCTTCGATGGCACAGTGGTATGCACGCTGGCAGGCTCTCTTTCACAGGGGAGCATTGCTCCATGCTTGTTAAAGAAAAAGAATATTTGGACAAGGAAAAAAATACTTGGCATTTAGGAAATTTAGTGTAGACATAAAATTGCAAAGTCATAGGCAAAGCATCTCTTTGGTGTCAAAGATCAAGAGGTGAAATTTAGTGTTGCAAAAAACAAAGTGACTGGTCATGGCACTGATTTTGCTTCTTACCCTTGTAACATTTGGCGTTGGCAGATGTCGGGGTTGATAAGTATTTTTATGTGGAGAGTGAAGACTGGTGCTCTCTGAGGAGTTGAGGCCTGGAGAAGGCATGGGAGGGTGGGTATGAGAAATGCTCTTCCTTCAAAAACAACAGTGGGTCGGCTCAACGATGCCACTTTGCAATTTAGGACGTGATCCCTGCCTGTTGATGTGTTCTATCAACATCTGTCACATCACTGGACAGGAAATTTCAGAAGGCAAAGGCGAATGGCCTTTATTAAAGGCCCAAAGTTTTCCATTTGTGCAGGAGCAGAGGATGAGGCCCCAGTGGAGTCACTCAAGAGCTGACTGGTGTCAAGATCTGTTCTAGGGCTTTCATTGTTTTGCTGATCATTTTTGTTGGACCTTGGTGTCTCTTTGCTCTGGGTGTTGTAAATTTGACATTTATAAGGATAATTTACTACAATTTAGTTCTTAAGGTTTTATAAAATTATACGCCTATAAAATAGCTTTCTTTCATTCAATCGGTGGAACAGTAAACATTATCCCTTCTTCTTCTGGCCTCTTTGAAGGTTCCCTTTAGCTCATTTAAATGAAAGGAATTGGTGCGTCATTCCCTACAGAGACCCTGCTTCCAGCTTTCACTGCACACTTTGCACCAGTTAAATGCGTAGCTTGTCATTCTGACACTTTTTTTTTTTTTTCTGCATAGTTGAGCTTTGATAGTTTCTGAGAAGTGGCATCAAATTACCTCCCTGGAAAGAGAGGAAAGTTTTTACTCTTTTTTCAAGGCAGGTGTCTGATCGTGTAGGGGAGGACACTGGGTAAGAGAATTCCCTGTTTTTGTCTCTTTCTGCCCTTGTTTTTTAAGACTGTTGTGACTTGAACCTTCCCTGCCTTTGGCTTATCCTCCAATTTTTGCCTTGTTCTTCCAGGAAGCGATAGTCTATTATGAAATGTTCACAGCCTAGCTCTGAACTTGATCTATGAGTTCCTAACACATAAACATAGTTGAGTTTACCAGATTGATGCTTTGGGTTCAGAATTTCAGAGTATAGTACACCTAGGTAAAAAGGTAGTCAGCCCAAGCGGGAGGGTATAGTCAGTTGTGGTAGAGACCAATATTTGCTGGGAATAAAGTGCTTTCCTGAAAAAAACAAGTATTTGTAAGGAGCAAAGAAAGGCTTTTTTTTTTTTTTTCTTTCTATAGATGCTTATTAGGATCTATAAAAGATGATATAAAAGATGATCTCCTTTCTCCCTAGTCACTCTGGTTTTTCTTCTCAGGCTCAGATTTCCAGAATTTGGTTGGAAAAAAGGAGGGCCAAGGTTGACAGCCCTGCTTCCACACTGGTGGTCAGGAGAAGATGATGCAAAAAACTACCTTTCTGGGAACTGGACTCCTAAGAGACTCAGTTTCAGAAATGAGTTATTACATACTAAAATCCAGAGAAGATGGATATTTCTTTTTGAAAATCATCACTTTTTTTATTTTTTTTATTAAAAAAACCTTTTTTTTAACGTTTATTCATTTTTTGAGACAGAGAGAGACAGAGCATGAATTGGGGGAAGGTCAGAGAGAGAGGGAGACACAGAATCAGAAGCAGGCTCCAGGCTCTGAGCTGTCAGCACAGAGCCTGACATAGGGCTTGAACTCACAGACCGCGAGATCATGACCTGAGCTGAAGTCAGACGCCCAACCGACTGAGTCACCCAGGCACCCCGAAAATCATCACTTTTCTATAACCCCAAACGGGTATTGGTAAAGAATATGAATGTCTCTATTGAACTTGGCCTGGGACAGGAGCTCTGTTCATGAACATCGCAATCAATGTGTTTAGACAGGAAGGAGTGAGCCTTTGCAAAAGGTGACATACAGTTGAAGTGGAGTTTTACTTAGGGTACCCCACCCTCCCTTCCCCTAAATGTTTCTAGCATTATGGGTTTGGTTTCTAATCTTATTTTGCTGTGCAAGCTGCAAAAATGTCAGGTTTTTCTGACTGTTCCTCTGCCTTCTGATTACCCTTTTAAGCAGTGCTGATTGCAGGAAATTGCTGTGGTGCAAGGCGGGTGTCACAACATGCAGTGATTAAAACCCGCATGTGTCATTCACTGCCTGATGGAAGTAATCACACAGAGGGGAAGAGCAGATAAAGAGCCTGCTAAATGTGCATGGGGGGCCGGTCCCGCATTTGGGTTCAAGGATTTTGAGTTAAAGAATCGAAACTGGTGTGGGTAAGGCTTGTGTTTTCATTTTGTTTCGTTCTGAGTCCTCAAAACTTCTAAACAGGATCTGGGGCTCTGAACATTATTTTTCTAAGGAAAACAAATTGTTGCTTTTTACCAAACACAGGGTCCCATGACAGTAGAATAGTGGTTAAACATATCAAGGGCCAAGAGACTGGGATGTAAATGGAATGAACGGGTGAGAATAAAAGGGGAAAGGCCTGAGTAGCTCGGTCCTACAAGACGGTTCCCACTTGGCTCTGCCACAGCCACACCCCAGACATCAGTAACCGGTCCAGATTGTCCCTTCCGACCAGCTGTAGATGGGAAGTTCCAGCAACCCCCTCTTTGGGTTCGCTTAATTTGCTAGAGTGGCTCACAGAGCTTAAAGAAACATTTACTTAAGTTTACCAGCTTAGTGGGCAGGGTATTATAAAGGATACAGAGGAATAGCCAGGTGGAAGAGATGCATAGGGCAGGGAGTGTGGGATGGAGCTCAGAACTCCCATCCTTCCCAGGTGTACACACTCCTCACGCTTCTATGTGTTCATCAACCTGAAGTTCTCTGGACCCTGTCCTTCTGGGTTTTTATGGAGGGTTCGTTACACAGGCATGATTGCTGAAATCCTTGGCCGTGGGTGTGACTGAACTCTTGCCAGCCCCTCTTCCCTCCCTGGAGGTCAGCAGGGTGGGACTGAAAATTGTAACCGCCCCATCAGGGCAGTTAGGTCACACAGTTGGTTCTGGCCATCCGTCCCCATCCTTCGCCCCCACCTGAGGGCTTTCCCCAAATCTCCTAATTAACAGAAGACCCAGAAGACACCCTTATCGCTCTCACCACTTAGGAAATTCCAAAGGTTTTAGGAGCTCTGTGCCAGGAACAGAGATGAAGACCAAATGTAAATTACTTACTATAAATCACATTGTCACCACTAAGCTATTTAAATTATTTGCTTGTTCTGGAAAAGTAACAGATCCCATTCTCTTCCCCTCATCTGCTCTTGTGCTTCCCCTGTGTGACTGAGCCCTGGTAACTGAGTTCCCATTGTGGACTCCTTCACTTGAGGCATCGGACCATCAACATTGCTTGAACAAAGAACATTCTGAATCCAGCATTGTAAAAGATATGGAAGGCATCCACTAATTATTTTTTATTTGTTTCCCCCAGGTACAGAACCCTGGTATTTCTATTTAATTAACGGATTTCTTAATTTTAACGTAGCCTTTGCTTTGGCTCTTCTGGTCCTACCACTGACTTCTTTGATGGAGTACCTACTGCAGAGGTTTCATGGTGAGTGGAGTAAGGGATGGAAGGTTTCTGGGGAGGAAAGAGCAAGTAACAATGTTTACCAAGAAGTGAAAATGAATCTACTTACTCTCTTCTCCGTTTTCTTCCCATGGCAATGGTTGGCTTATCAAATTATCATTCTGTGTTGGTAGATTATTTAAATTTATGTGAAGGTTCAGTTAATAATTGCAAGTTAGGTTGACAAAGGGAGGAATTTTATATCCCTTCGAGTGAGGAAGTCAGGATAGCATACGGAACCGCACGGGGAGGCAAGAACAGTCATAAAATCTCAGGAGATGAAAGTATTTGAGTCTTGGGTCTTTTAAAGAAATGTGTAGTAATATGGATAATTGTTGAAGATAATAAGTCATAGAGGTAAATACTCCTTGGGAAATTACTTTAACCAAAAATTTGAAAACTAAACCATACAGGGATTTCCCTCAAATTTGATACTGAAGTGAGAGAAGCTTTGGACTTCCTGAGAAACATTATGCTTCTCTTTGTTCCGTTTTGCTTCTGTGTTTGCCTTATTGTGGAAGGTTTGGTTTGTCATTTATTTTGCTTGCTCTGATTCCGTAGTGCACAGCCAGTGTTTTCTCAAGTTGTCACAGATTTGGATATCTGGTGCCCATGTTTCGTTTATGGAAGACAGATTTGAGCAGAAATTCATATGAGCTTTGGAAAGAGATTTAATTTCAGACATTTCAGTCTGATTTGGATGCCATATGATCTCTCCATCCCGCCCCCCATTCTGCTTTTCTGCTATTAATGGTTTGTAGAGTTCACTGTGTTACACTATTTGAATACGAAAGCAGCCTCCAGTCACTTGTTTTGTTTTAGCATAACCATAATGCCATTATCCTAATAAAATCAGCAATTCCTTAATATCTAATACCCAGTTGATACTCCGGTTTCCTACACTGTCTGAAAAACAGCTTTTTATAGTTGTTTAAAAGAGGTTCTAAAAAAGGGTCATATACTGACTTTGATGTTAAGTTTCTTCAGCTTTTTACGAGGTTCCCCCCCTCTTGTTTTTCCTCCTGAAGATTTCTAAAGAAATCAGGTCACCCATCTTGCATAATGTCCCACATTTGGATCCAGCTGTCTGTCACCTGGGGTGTTAACTTAGTCCTGCATTCCTTGCATGTCCTAAGGATCATTTTATTTCTCTCTTTTTTTTTTTTTTGAAAAGTAACTTTTTTTTCTTTACTGTAAAGATAATTTATGCTTGTAGAGAATTTGGACATGCTTGTGATGTAAGTATAAAAACAGCATATTAAGCTGTTCTCTACAGTACGAATCCAATTTTGTTTTAAAAATGTGTAATTTGCACACATGTCCACCTAGTAAAAAAAAAAAAGAGTGCTGTTTTTTCTTTCTACTTTCTGTGTATTTTATAATAGAAAAATGTTCTTTTAAAGAGAAAAAAACCAGAAAAACATAAAGAAGCAGGAAAGTTACCTATTTTCTCATCATGTGATACAACTGTGGTTATGATTTTGTAATTTTACAGAGGACATTCAAACAGGTTAGGCCATATTTTATTTAAGTTTTTTACATGTTTGTGTAGTTTTCAGAGTGAGTGAGATGGAGTATGAGTGGAGGAGGGGCAGAGAGAGAGGGAGATAGAATCCAAAGCAAGTTCCAGCCTCTGAGCTGTCGACACAGAGCCCATTGTGGGGCTCGAATTCAGGACCTGTGAGATCATGATCTGGGCCGAAGTCGGATGCTTAACTGACAGAGCCACCCAGGTGCCCCAGTAGGCCATATTTTACAAATATATTTGCTAGCCTTGAAGATACAGAAAAGGATTTCATTTTTTTGTAATCAAGAAAATTCCAACCTAAAATACTTCTTGGAAAGATGTAAATCATAGATTATCACCTAAAATCTTAAGGTAAGATCTTAGAGTAGAAAGTTTAAAGGATAAGCCTGGTATTTCATTTGAAGAATTTTCATCCCTAAAGAGTTTCTACAAAAATACTGATAAGTTAGAAACACCAAAGTGGATCTTGATGACAATCCTGAGCTTTTCCTCCAAACTTGCTCTTTGTAGACATAACACCAGGGGACGCTGTCGATCTACCCTTTGCCAGTGATTTCTAGCACTGCTGATCATCACTCATAGAAACACAGTAGGGGATGCCTTCACCGTGGGTTGCAGGTTTATCGGTCAGTGTTCATGTGCCTAACCACAGGAACTTTCCAGCAGGTGCTTGAGTCTTAGAGCTCATTAAATGGCTTTAATTCTTTCACATGCCTTGAGTATATGTTAGTTTCAGTTTTAAGATTCAGAGTGGATGGTGTTGTGAGAGAGGAGAACAAACATCATCATTAAACTTCCTTTAAGAGTTGCTTTTATATTTGCTTTGAGACAGACTCTTTTGCCATTTATAGCTTGACAAAAAACGATGGGTTTGAGAATCCAACTTTTTCTTTCCTTTGGTCTAAATCTATTTCAACAGACTGGTATATAAGAAAGGAGATTAATCTATTAAATAGAGCATAGGAATTAAAACCCAAGAAATGAGTTTATGTTATGCTTTTGGTTAATCTCAGGAACCTTTACCTTAGTGGCAGGACTCACTGAGGAGAGAAGGCTTTTCTTCTTTATCCAATATATTAAGATTTATTACCCAGTCCCTTGACTTTGATTTGTGTTCCAGCCAAGTCCAGTATTGTGACTCACATTAGAGGCTGGCTTTCTTGGGGGAGCTCAGGAGTATATACCTTTTTCTACTTGACCCCTTTATTGCATCAGAGAAAGTGTGAATATAAAAGCTGAAACATTTTATGGGGTGCCATACACATAGGGTGTATTCCCATCTGAGATCAAGAGAACACTGAAACTAAATATGTTGTTTTATTCTAACATGGTGAAAGGTGGATGTTTTTCTCTGTCTTACAGTTCAGAATTTAGGCCACCCGTATTGGCTTACCTTGGCTCCAATGTATATTTGGTTTATAATTTTCTTCATCCAGCCTCACAAAGAGGAGAGATTTCTTTTCCCTGTGTATCCACTTATATGTCTCTGTGGTGCTGTGGCCCTTTCTGCACTTCAGGTGAGTTTCAGGGAAATGTACATTTGCTTCATTCTGTTTCACTTGTTAAATTGGTCATAAAGCTTAAAGGCAAATTACAGTATGCTTCCCCCAAGATACTTTATCCATACAATAAACCTGATAAACATATTAAAGTAACTACCATTGTTTATGTATTGCTCGCTTGGCTGTTGATCATACTCTTACGCTGATTACATATTTGCATTGTTAACTGGTGTGTTAATTTCTTTCTACTGCCAACCAGAATCCACTTGCTATTAAAGGAATTTGGTTAGATCGTTGTATAGGCCTACCACAAGATGGTGGCGCCATGGCAGAAATAATGGAACGTCTGCTCCTTAGCTATGAGATCAGATTAAAACTTTCTCAAGTGTTGGGATAACATCAGGCAGTTAGCAATATGGGACACTTTGTAATCCTGGCTTAAAACCTGTCCAGGTCAATTCTTTTTCAGAATTTATCTTGGATGTATCTGTATTTGTGGTCTCAGAAGCCTCCAGGCTCTCTTTCTCTTTATTTTTTTAAGTTCATTCATTTCATGACTGAGGGAGGGGCAGAGAGAGAGGGAGACAGAGGATCCCACTGTTAGTGCGGAGCCTGATGCGGGGCTTGAGCCCACGAACTGAACCGTGAGATCATGACCTGAACCGAAATCCAGAGTCAGATGCTTAACTGACTGAGCCTCCCAGGTGCCCCTCCAGGCTTCTTTTTGACCTCTGCTGCCATTTGCAATTGGCAGAAAAGAGTAATTAGGGAAGCATTTTTTTTCCTTAACACTTCTATAGTGCTATAATTCACAAACCATATGATTTACCCATTTAAAAAGCATAGAATTAAATGGTTTTTGGGGCACCTGGGTGGCACAGTCGGTTAAGCGTCCGACTTCGGCCAGGTCACGATCTCGCGGTCCGTGAGTTCGAGCCCCGCGTCAGGCTCTGGGCTGATGGCTCAGAGCCTGGAGCCTGTTTCCGATTCTGTGTCTCCCTCTCTCTCTGCGCCTCCCCCGTTCATGCTCTGTCTCTCTCTGTCCCAAAAATAAATAAACGTTTAAAAAAAAAATTTTTAAATGGTTTTTAGTACAGTCACAGGTTTGTGTAACTATCACCACAGTCAATTTTAGAGCATTTTTATCATCTCAAAAGCTCTGTACCCCTTAGCTGTCATATCTCCCAGCTATAAGCAACCACTAGTCTACTTTATGTCTCTGAAGATTTGCCCATGGAGTCCTAAAATACATGGTCCTCGTGACTGGCTGCTTTCAGTTAGCCTCATGTTTTTTTTTTTTTTTAATTTTTTTTTTTATTAAATTTTTTTTTTCAACATTTATTTATTTTTGGGACAGAGAGAGACAGAGCATGAACGGGGGAGGGGCAGAGAGAGAGGGAGACACAGAATCGGAAACAGGCTCCAGGCTCTGAGCCATCAGCCCAGAGCCTGACGTGGGGCTCGAACCCACGGACCGCGAGATCATGACCTGGCTGAAGTCGGACGCTTAACCGACTGCGCCACCCAGGTGCCCCAATTTTTTTTTTTTTTAATTTTTAAAAAAATGTTTATTTTTTGAGACATGTAGAGAGCACAAGTGGGGGAGGGGCATAGGAGAGAGGAAGACACAGAATCTGAAGCAGGCTTCAAACTCTGAGCTGCCAGCACAGAGCCCAGTACAGGTCTCCAACTTGGGAATGGCAAGATTGTGCCTTGAGCCGAAGTCGGACACTTAACCAACTGAGCTACCTGGGCGTCCCATCGGCATCATGTTTTTAAGGCTCATCCATGTTAGGTTTATAGTTTTAAGAAAGAATTTTAGTTATAAATGTAATTGCACTTTATTGCAGATAATAAAGTTTTAATTGTTTAAAATCACTGTCTAAGTTAGCCCTACTATCATAACAAAACCATCTTCCAGCATATTTGCCTATCATGTACCAGACTTGATGATGGTTATAATCTGACATCTAACTTAATATGTCTTTTAATACAACTACATATCATTTTCAGTGTTGCCAAATCTATACCCATTATTTGAATAGGAGTATGTTCTCAATTTGGCATAATACATAACATTATGGTATATGTAAACTACTGAACTTATATCTATGATTAGATATATAATTTATGGTAGGTTTAAGTTGCTTATTTATTTCAGGATTATAAATAATGTTAGGATGAATATCTTTCTTGAGGTATATGGATTGTTTCCTTAGGACAGATTCTTTAAAATATGAAAGGGGTTCAGACCCACTGATGGCAATAGATTTGTTGGCAATATATTTATTGATGGCAATAGCTATAGATGACAATATTTGTAATAGATTATAAAATTGCTTCCCAAAAGTAGTTCTAGTCTAGGAGGGAAAGAAAGCAATAAATCTAATGGGAAGGTACTCACAGACTGTAGAACTCATGCATACATGTATATATTGTAATAATATTCATCTAGTTTGTAAAATAGTTAAGATAATTAACAGCATTTTCCTGATATTCTATGAGAGGAATTCTTTTG
Source organism: Herpailurus yagouaroundi (assembly GCF_014898765.1). Taxonomy (NCBI): domain Eukaryota; kingdom Metazoa; phylum Chordata; class Mammalia; order Carnivora; family Felidae; genus Herpailurus; species Herpailurus yagouaroundi. The sequence continues at coordinate 4,419,049 of NW_024412402.1, read as the reverse complement.
TTTGGTCATGAGACATTTTCTTGATACCAACAACTTTGATGAAAGCTTGTCAGTGGAGGAAAGTAAAGATTAATACTTGTTACATCAAAATAGAGATACTGCATATATCAAAGCAAACTGCTAAAAAGCACTTTTGTTCTTATTTATTAAAAAAAATGGCTTTTGGGGTGCCTGGGTGGCTCCGTCGGTTGAGTGTCCGACTTCAGCTCAGGTCATGATCTCACAGTTTGTGAGTTCGAGCCCCGTGTTGGGCTCTGGGCTGACAGCTCGGAGCCTGGAGCCTGCTTCGTATTCTGTGTCTCCCTCTCTCTTTGCTTATCCCTGCTCACGCGCTCTCTCTCTCTCTTTGTCTCTGTCTCAAAAATAAATCAACATTTAAAAAAAAAATGTTTTTTTAAATTTTTTTTTCAACGTTTATTTATTTTTTTTGGGACAGAGAGAGACAGAGCATGAACGGGGGAGGGGCAGAGAGAGAGGGAGACACAGAATCGGAAACAGGCTCGAGGCTCTGAGCCATCAGCCCAGAGCCTGACGCGGGGCTCGAACTCACGGACCGCGAGATCGTGACCTGGCTGAAGTCTGACGCTTAACCGACTGCGCCACCCAGGCGCCCCCAAAAAAATGTTTTTTAAGCCGGCTCCACGCCCAATGTGGACCTGCCCTCATGACTCTGGGATCATAAGTTTCATGCTGTACCAACTGAGCCAGCCAGGCACACCAGCACTTTCATTTAAATATTAAAAAAAATTATTAGGACTTTCTAAGCACTAGAGAGATGTCTATATACTTTTCCTGTGAAGCTGGTGAGAATTCCTCTGGTTGGGCTGACCCGTAGATAATTTAAACAGAGCTTGCTTTCATCATTGAATTTGGAGTGGGCACTCACTGTTGGCAAATGCTCAGACCCTTGATGGGACCTCTTTGGCTGCTTCTTCCCATCTTGGTGTTAGGATGTTTTATGATAGTGTTCTGTATATTATGCAAGTTCTTTTTTTTTTTTTTTTTCAATACAGTTTTCTTTCCTTCTAGAAATGTTACCACTTCGTGTTTCAGCGATACCGTCTGGAGCATTACACTGTGACGTCGAACTGGCTGGCGTCAGGAACGCTCTTCCTGTTCGGCCTCCTGTCCTTTTCCCGCTCTGTGGCACTGTTCAAAGGTAGAGGCACACAGTGCCCATGCTCGCAAGGCACTTCACCTTGGGTTTTGCTCTGTGTGTGATTATTACACTTCAGCGTTAGCTGGGAGGAGGACTTTCCTATAAAGAGAGCCTATGGGCTTCATTTGTGATTGGGCTGTGACTTATCTAAGATCAAAGAGAAGATTGACAATTCCTTTCACAGTGATTAACTATAAAAGCTTTTTTTCTATTCTTGTGTTTTTTAATTTTATTTTTTAGAGGATGCTTTTTCATTTTGAGGAATGAATTAAAGAAGCCTTCAACATAGGAAGCAAGTTTGGGGCTCAATTCCCATGATAATACTCTTCCTATAGTCATTATTTGGGTCCACAAGATTAAAATGTGCTCAAAGAACAGAAGCGAGAAAGGCGGAAGGGTGTACAGAAGGGCAAGAAGGCAAATTATATTTGGTAAAACAGGGTCTCTGCTGTGATCATCTTCGTAACTGTAGAGACGCTGTGTGTCAAGGGAGCCGGCTTCTTGCTGCCATTGTTGGGGGCCTTCACACTCTTAAATTACACATGGATTACAGTGGGACATTAACATGCATCATGATTAAATGTTAGACTCTCATCTTACATGTCTTCAGCTTTCACAAACCTTTCTCCCTTCCAGGGTATCACGGGCCCCTTGATTTGTATCCAGAATTTTACCGAATTGCCACGGACCCAACCATCCATACTGTCCCAGAAGGCAGGCCTGTGAATGTCTGTGTAGGGAAGGAGTGGTATCGATTTCCCAGTAGCTTCCTTCTGCCTGATAAGTAAGTTGTTTCTAAATCCTCAAGGTTTTAAATCCAGGAGTAAAAATAGCAATTCTGTGGCAAAGTCTCCCTAAGTTTACTTTCATTTTGGGGTTTTCACAAAAAGTTTTTGAACAACGGGCCACTTCCGAGCTGTGAGGTCTGCACTGTGCGACCATTTCCTGTGTCCAGTAGAGTGAGCACTGTGTCCGGCTGTGCACCCTGCACTACCTGTGACTATAGACATTTGGGAACTTCTAAAAACACTCTGGGACCTAGACTCCTGCTAGTGGCTCTTTCTCAGGATTCATATTTAAATTTCTATCATCTGATATTAATCGACTTCCAAAAGTGGTCCAGAAACTCAGGCTAAAAGGATAGTTTTGAAGAAGAAATGTTGGTCATCCAATAACGGTGTAAGTTCTTTACCAAAATACGGACAGTGGGGAGAGCTGTGGTTAAGATATCTGTACCTTTATGCTGTTGTTGGATGATGATAGCATAGACTGTGGAGTTCCTTGTGTTGGCTTCATGTGGACAGAGAAAGTTCTATTTACGGAAAAGGGAAGTCAGGTTAAGATGAGTCCTGATGCGGCTTAGCCGGTGGAGGTATTTTGTGTGTAGTGCGGATCTAGTATCCGTCACTAATGATTCAAGGAAAATGGTTTTAAGTATTAACTTTAGCCTTTGCCTTTTATATTTGAAATAGTTTCCTAACTAAAGATATTTTTGACAGTTGCTCAGGAACAAAGTACGTCTCCCGTGGTGTGTTCTTACATCTTACTCTTTTCCTGTTTGATGAATTTGCTTTAATTTTGGTAAATGCCTCTGATCATGTGGTAATTGGAGACAGACTGGCATGGTTCTCCGATGTTTGGTGGTATGACCGTTTGGTTGCAAATTTTACTGCCAAGAGTTGTTGACATTGATCGAGAGACTTCTCGATGAAAGTTTCTCAACGATGTTGTACTGAGTTACGACCTCTGCCTCTCTGCTCCCTGGTGGATCGAGGTTTTAGCAGAAATATATTTTTTCCAAGTGAAATGTTTTTCACATGAATTTTGGGGGGGGCTTGTTTATTTCAAGTACATTTGGCAATATGGGCCCCCTGTGTTTTCCTTAACTCTCTCTTATTTGTGTTTCTGACAGTTGGCAGCTTCAGTTCATTCCATCAGAGTTCAGGGGCCAGTTACCAAAACCTTTTGCGGAGGGACCACTGGCCACCCGGATTGTTCCCACTGACATGAATGACCAGAACCTGGAGGAGCCATCCAGATACGTAAGGGCAACATTCTCCCGTTACTACTTTGAACAAAGTTCTGCCCCTAAAATCTGTTGGCATACATGTTAGAGCATTGATGAAATGGGAATGTCTTAGAAAGTGATTCCTTCAGGGTAAGAGATGTAACGGGTTTGTAGAGAAAGAATAATAGCACTTTTATTTTAAAATTTCCTTTTGCTTTCTATGTGAAACACGTAGTGCAGTGTATTTTCTAAGCCAGTCTGGAAAGTTTCTTGTGTTGAATTCGAATCATCGTGTTGAAACGTGTTCTGAAACTCTCATCATTCCCTGGCCTATTAAAATATTCGGTGGGGAGCTTTCAAATTCTCAGTAGATCTTTGACCTAACTGCTAGTGCATTCTGGTTTTAGCAAATGGCTAGTCGTGAGTGCAGGCTGTGTTCATGGTGAGCACGTGGAGCGTTCCCTGTCAGGATTGTGCCCTTTTCCCCACTCATCGTCACATACTCCAATATCCTATGTGGTTTTATTTCAGCTCCTTTGAAAGAGGACACTTGCGTCATTGATACTTGTAAAATCGTTCATGGTAGAAAAGGTGAGAGCAGTAATGCTCCTGGTTCCCAGAGACAGTAGAAGAATATTTTATAGAATTGCTAGAAAATGCTTTTTTTTTTTTTTTTTTTTTTTGGCAATCTGTCTTTTAAAGAAACATTGAATGGTAGATGACAAATACGTTTTGTTTAGGTTTTCCCATGTACTTATTATGTGAAATGATGGGGGCTTGTGGTATTGTGAAGTGCTCCTGTGGCCTTTCAACTCCCAGACAGAGACCTTCAGGGCCGAGCAATGAGATTCTTACCGCGGGCCTTGTAGCCATAAGCTGTGGAGGCTGCCGTTGTAAGATACAATGGCCTGGCCCTCTCAGAAGGTGAGATCTTTATTCCACTGAGTGGTTGATTTTAGAGCTTTCTTTATAACTTGAGTCTCTGATTTCTGTAGCATTGAAGATAGCCCGGGATGGGGTAAACTGTTGTTGGTCACTTTTGTTTTAGCTGCGCATACTCTCCCGACAGCAGGCTTTGATGCGTAGGGACTCCCCATGAGGAAACTGGGTAGTCAGAAGGCTAGGCATGTACAGCATGATGGGAGAAAGATACAGATTGAGCTTGAGGTTGTCGTAGTTATGTTTTAGGAAGAAGTAACACAGAGCTAGTAGTAAAAAGGAGCATGGACTTTGGAGTCAGGTAGGCCTGAGTTCAAATCCCAGGTCTGTTTACCTAGGTGACCTTGGGCAAATTGGTTAACTTCTCTGTTCAACTAATATCAGTTTCTATCTGTAAAATGAGAATAATGACGCTCACTTTGGATGATTATAATGAGATACTGTATCTGTCATATTTAGCGTAGTATCTGGTACATGGGATTTCCCACAAATGTTCTTTATCTGATAATGGTATATATCACATGGATTAGAGGTAAGGGAGCCCTAAAGAGGTTTTATAATCAGCCTTAGTCTCTCCGTCCATCCTTACTTCTCTTGTTCTCCAACCTGATTTTTGTCCACTCACACTCACATTACCTTTTCCATCCCAATGACTTTGCTTCTTTTGGTGACCGCGCCTGGACCACCTTTGTCTCCCTCCTTCGTCTCCCTCCTTCTGCCTTAGGAGGTAGCCTTTCCTAGCTGTTGAAGCTGAGCTGTGCTCCTTTAAATGCCTTAAATACTTATTTGTACCATTCATTTAGCCATTTAATTTTGTCTTCTGTTACTTACATATTTCTGATATCTGTGTCCTGTCTTTCCCCATCAGCCTGTGCATGCTGTGAGGAGAGCCCTGGTTTTTTTCTGTATTCACCACAGCCTCTGGGGTAGTGCTGTGCCTGCTTTCCGAGTGGAGAAATGAACATTCCTCATCACTGTGATAGTGATGTGGAGAGAGAGCTGGCTAGAAAATCTGCAGGGGCCTTTTGCACACTTCTTGGGCTTTGGTCCCTGGGTTTCTTTGGTTAGGTCATACTCCCGTGTTCTGTGCTACCAAACACTGTTAAATTCAGTTGAGTGGCTCTATGTCACCTTTATCCAAAAAGCAAAGATTTTTCAGAATACCTTTGGGAGTCACCAAAATACTGTCTGATAAAAACAGGGACGAACAAGTCAGATCTACGAGTGTGTAATGTCTTCCATTGTGCTCACCCGCCTTCCTGTGTTGGAGAGTTTTCTGCAAAGTTCTTTCTGACATTTCTTACATGGTAGGGCAAGTGGCCTCCAAATCCAGGCTGCTCACCTTTCACCCTGTAGAAAGTAGAAGAGACATTGGATGGCCTACTGTGAAATCTTTGTCAGCAATGGTCAGGGATATGTGTCTTCCAGCCAGCTATTTTTAAAAAGGTAGTGATTTTCCTCTGGTGATAAAAGTAAAATATGTTCGTTGTATAAAATAATGAAAGCTATGAATAAAAAAGTCCTATATAATCTTATTACCCAAATATTAAACCAGTGTTAGCACTTAGGTGTTTTTTTTTTTCCTTTCACTTTTTTCCCTTGCGTATATGGGTGTGTGTGTGTGTGTGTGTGTGTGTGTATAAAAGGTCAATTATTTTTTTAAGTGTTAATGTTGTAGTTTAAGAATGGTGCCAGGGAGTGCCTGGCTGGTTCAGTCAGTTAACCGTCTGACTCTTGAATTTGGCCCAGGTCATGATCTCACGGTTCTATTGTGGGATTGAGCCCCACCTCGGGCTTTGTGCTGACGGTATAGAGCCTGCTTGGGATTCTGTGTCTCTTCAGCTGCCCGTCCCCTTCTCAGATGCATGCACACATGCTTTCTCTTTCTTAAAAATAAATATATACACATTAGTAAAAAAAACAGGTACCAGGATCATGTCTACAATGGCCAAATAACTTGGCCCAGTGTATAGAAGCACGTGCTGTACTATGTTAACTTTTGTGACTTCTGTTACCAATCCTGGCTTCAAGTTAAGGTTCTTTGAAGAAGGCAAAATAATTATGGTCCCTGTCTTTCCTGAGCATGGTAAATAGCATGCCTGTTGGCTCTGAGTGACAGATTTTATCCAGCCTTCCCCGTCAGTGCTAAGTGATTGGGTCTGTCTCCTGTTTCTAGTCTGCATGGAAACTAGGAAACATGCATGACTTCCTTTAGTTTGCTATTCTCCTTTACCTCTGAGTTTATCAAGAATAAGAGTGTCAAGGCTCTGTGGTTTGTAACACACTGTTAGAACTATATTGCAGAAATATTTTTTGCTCCATATTCTTTCATAATAGGTATCGAATAGCTTTTGAATATTTCATTATCGAATAGGTGGCATTCTTAGACTGGTACATGCCACATTTTCTTCCAGAATCAAGCTCTGAATTGAGAAGATACATTTATGGCACAAAAACAGAACACATAGACCAATGGAATAGAATAGAGACTCCAGAATTGACCCACAGAAGTATGGCCAACTAGTCTTTGACAAAGCAGGAAAGAATATCCAATGGGAAGAAGACAGTCTGTTTAACAAATGGTGCTGGGAGAACTGGAGAGCAACATGCAGAAGAATGAAACTAGACCACTTTCTTAAACCATTCACAAAAATAAACTCAAAATGGATAAAGGACCTGGATGTGAGACAGGAAACCATCCAAACTGTAGAGGAGAAAGCAGGAAAAAACCTCTCTGATCTCAGCCGCAGCAAATTCTTACTTGACACATCTCCAAAGGCAAGGGAACTAAAAGCAGAAATGAACTATTGGGACCTCATGAAGATAAAAAGCTTCTGCACAGCAAAGGAAACAATCAACAAAACTAAAAGGCAACCAACGGAACAGGAAAAGATATTTGCAAGTGACATATTGGACAAAGGGCTAGTATCCAAAATCTATAAAGAGCTCACCAAACTGCACACCCAAAAAACAAATAATCCAGTAAAGAAATGGGCAGAAGACATGAATAAGACACTTCTCTAAAGAAGACATCCAGGTGGCTGAAAGATGATTATCGTCACTCCTCATCAGGGAAATACAAATCAAAACCACACTCAGATACCACCTCATGCCGGTCAGAGTGGCTAAAATGAAAAAAGCAGGAGACTATAGATGCTGGAGAGGATGTGGAGAAACGGGAACCTTCTTGCACTGTTAGTAGGAATGCAAACTGGTGCAGCCACTCTGGAAACAGTGTGGAGGTTGCTCAAAAAATTAAAAAATAGATCTACCCTAGGACCTAGTAATAGCACTCTTAGGTATTTACCCAAGGGATACAGGAGTTCTGATGCATAGAGGCACTTGTACCCCAATGTTTATAGCAGCACTTTCACCAATAGCCAAATTATGGAAAGAGCCTAAATGTCCATCAACTGATGAATGGATAAAGACATTGTGGTTTATATACACAATGGAGTACTACATGGCAATGAGAAAGAATGAAATATGGCCCTTTGTAGCAACGTGGATGGAACTGGACAGTGTTATGCTAAGTGAAATAAGTCACACAGAGAAAGATACCATATGTTTTCATTCTTATGTGGATCCTGAGAAACTTAACAGAAGACCATGGGAGAGGGGAAGGGGAAAAAAAAAAAAGGGAGGGAGGCAAACCATAAGAGACTCTTAAAAACTGAGAATATACTGAGGGTTGATGGGGGGTAGGAGGGAGGGGAAAGTGGGTGATGGGCATTGAGGAGGGCAGCTGTTCGGATGAGCACTGGGTGTTGTATAGAAACCAATTTGACAATAAATTTCATACTATAAAAGATACATTTAGTGTCTTCTCTTTATTAATTTACAAATCCAGTTTTTTGTTGGCTATTTCAAGGAGAATGCTTTCCTTCTGACTACAAATCTGATACCTAATGTGGGAGCTACAGGAGTAACCAACACCTGTACAGCAGAGAACTGAGACTTTGCTGATTTTTAACTTAATGCATAAGCAGCCTTGCAGGAAGCTTGTCCATCTGTTATCTTAAAAAAAAAAAAAATGCAAGTGTTCATTGATGACTTTTCCCCAGACAGTGATACAGTCAGTTTGACTCTAACATGACACAGAGTTGCTAAAAATCATTGTGTGCTAAAAAGAGGGAAAAAAAAAAAAACCACAAACAAACCCACAAGGCTTATGAGAAAACTGGGATTAGAGACACAGTACTCAAAAACTTTGTGACACATAAAAAAAAGAGAACGGAGCATATAAAAATGGTAACACAGTTTCACATATGTTAAGCAGCTACAAGTCCCCAAGTACTACAAGCATGTGGGAGTTGACCCTGAAAAAGACCTGAAGTTTGCTTGCGGCTGTGGTGCTGGAAGGGTTGCTGCTTGTGCAGCAGGGAAAGGGTGCTCTGCAATAGGACAGAAAGTCCTAACCCCAGATACAGGTGCATGTGGCTTGGAGCGTATGGTGCACCCCAGAAGCTGGGGGACAGTGGGGTGTGCTCGTGTGCAGTTGGCATCCTCCTGCTCCCATTAGTTCAGCCGACTGTGGTTTTCTGGATTCACCTCGTGTTTCTCATGGATGAGATGCCACATGAGCAAAAGCAAAGAATGAATTATGGTCCAACTGTTTCCTAATATATCTGTTGTGTTGGAACAGATTTGCATTTTCAAAACAAGTGTTACGACAGAATTGACTGTATATTCAGTCAAAGCTTTGCTTATTTTGTTACTCCCTGCTTTTCCCTGTAACCAGTAGAAAGAATTACGAATTTGGAAGGGAACTCGAGGTACCATAGAGTCCGTGATGTGCTCAGATGGGTTGTCACCTGACAAAGGTTGGTCCGAGTGTAAGAGGCTAGCTACACTTAGGAGTCCCCAGTATGCTCTGCACCCGTCCTCTTATTTCCAAAGCCGCTTGTGGTTTATGTCATATGGCGTATCATTCGAGTATATGTTTGCACGTAATAGCTGATCGTTCTTCGATGTAACAGGATTGGATAGACTGTAAATAGCAGAGCAGGAATTTTTTAAGAATTTAAGCTTCTGGAGCGGGTGTTTTAAGTAGCAGTTACTGTATTTGTCTATAGATATCATCAGGGTCCCCACTCCCTTTTCTTTTCTCTGTCATCTTTTTCTCCTCCTTCCTCCTCCTTTTTATTTCCTTAAAGTTTATTTATTTTGAGAGCGAGAAGTGTATAAGTGGGGGAGGGGCAGAGAGAGAGAGAGAGGGACAAAGAGAATCTGAAGCAGGCTCTGTGCTCAAACTCACAAACCACCATGAAATCATGGCCTGAGCTGAAACCAAGAGTCAGATGCTTAACCGACTGAGCCACCCAGGTGCCCCTGTCCCCACCCCCTGCTCTAAGAACAGGAAGTCCTTACTGCAGGAGAAAATAAAGTGTCTTTTTTTTTTTTTTCAACGTTTATTTATTTTTGGGACAGAGAGAGACAGAGCATGAACGGGGGAGGGGCAGAGAGAGAGGGAGACACAGAATCGGAAACAGGCTCCAGGCTCCGAGCCATCCGCCCAGAGCCCGACGCGGGGCTCGAACTCACAGACCGCGAGATCGTGACCTGGCTGAAGTCGGACGCTTAACCGACTGCGCCACCCAGGCGCCCCATAGAAAATAAAGTGTCTTATAGATATCCTTGTGAACTGTTACCCGCCTGAGTGTCGAAAGAGCAAATTCAGATTGCTCTAATAGGTGCAGCAGAGTGAGGTTGGGATGACTAATAATTTAAGTGAAAGCTGTTCAAAATGCTTCTTGAAAATTAATTCCCTAGTCTATTATGTTGATAGTTAGAAAGGTAAACTTGACACTATGTTTCGTGACTAAATGACCAAAAACTTTGACCTGGAAGTTGACATTTTTTACAGTGCGGTACATTTTCACTCTTCATCGTAAAGTTTCAGGTGTCAAATATGCATTCAGCAAGGATGGGAGGCGACAAAACTGTAAAACAGCCTCTGCCTTTAGGTGACAACTACTTAACTGAAGGGGAGTTACTATAAAAGAAGAAATGGAAAGCCAGAAGGATACCTGTCATCTTTCCCTATCAAATCTAGGCAAGATTTAATGGCAAGAGCCCTGGGTGGGAGTCAGAAGAGCTTGTAGTTCTTCTCAGGAAGTGTGTGAAGTATATGTTTATTTCTTAAGCGACTTGGTAACTTTCCAAGGCCCCTGGGATAGTTGAACATGTGTTTCCAATTTGCTGTAACTACACCTGAAATCCAGTGGCTACCTCAGAGTATGCCATTGCCTGTTTGATAATCTAATATTTAATGGTGGCAGATCTTATCTTGACGCGTGATCCCTGGGCCATGGGACCTGATGATGAGCAGAGCTGGAAGTCTGCAAATGCTTCTATCCCAAGGGGAGGACTGTGTGTCACGGGCACACTGTGCCGTGTGATGCCACCTGAGTGTGCTGCTGAGTTTGGAGAGTTGGAAAGATCCCTCCACAGCCTCATCCTGGGCTGAGTCTCTGTTACAGCTAATGAGGAAGAGCTGCGAGTATTAGTGCCCAGTGCCCCTTAGCTCATTCCTACCCCAGCAAAATGCACACCTTTTATTACCAGTGTGACGTCTGTGTTGGTTTCTTTCTTTGAGAATACGTATATGTTTTATGTCTGAGGTGGATTGTCATCCTTAACATAGATTTATTAATAAGATGTAAACTATGTGCTAATGATTGTCAATAAATCAGTTTGGATTCCTTCCCGATACACCTTTTTTTTCTTGTGCTTTGGAGGTGCCAATTTGTTCTTCTCCAAAGCTTCTAGTGGGTTCTTAGAAACTGAAAGAAGTCAGATTTCTTTCAAAATGAGTCTTAAATGCTGTATTTTACAAAATTTTAAACTAAGGCATATTTTTAGCTTCAACAGCTGGTTGATATGTAGCCTGTGACTAATGAAATGAAACACATTTTTGTTTCACGATCATGTGTTAATGTCACCCTACAATTTTGTTATTTTTGATGCAAGAAAGAATGATTAAATCTGAGGAAACAACAAAAAAAAATGAGCTTTTTGGTTATACTTGAAGACAGATTTAAATCCAGTCTCTTGGTTTTTGAATTGTAGACGATGTTAGGGAGCATGGGCTCAGATTTTGCAGTTTGAGATACTGACAAAACTGAGAGAAGAAACCATCCTGTCTGATTCTGGCTCTTAGACCTAAGGGGCAGTAGCCACTCAGTGTCACCAGGGATTTCAACCAAGAAAACTCAAACTAAAAATAATCACAGTGAAACAGTCTGTATACAGTATGATCCAGATTTTATAAGGAAAAATCTTATATGTAGAAAAGAAGGTCTGGGACATAAACAGGTTGATGGGTTTTTTTTGTTTTTTTTTTTTTTTGTTTTGTTTTGTTTTTTTTTGTGGTTGGATTATAGGGGAATTCTTCTAAAAAATGCATTTAAAAATATTATAGTGAGTCATAGTTTACTTTCATTTTTTTTTTTAAAGGCCCTAATAGGGCTATAAGTACCAAATCTTTGGAACTACCAAGATCTCTGGTGTGCTTTACAGATAACACTGCGCATGCTGTCCCATTGACCTCGGGTTTCCCGACTGAGCACAAGAATAACCTTCAAGTCAATTGGGAAACAGATTTGCTCTTCAGTAATTTTTGCCTCTTAGCCTTCTGACCTCTTAGTTATTTCAGTCGTTACATCTAAGACCACTTTTGCTTTTCCTCCTGCTAATTAGTTCTAGATTGCTTTTAAGAAATAAAGGTGGGGGCGCCTGGGTGGCTCAGTCGGTTGGGCGTCTGACTTCGCCTCAGGTCATGGTCTCACCATCCGTGGGTTCAAGCCCTACGTCAGGCTCTGTGCTGACAGCTCAGAGCCTGGAGCCTGTTTCGGATTCTGTGTCTCCCTCTCTCTCTGTCCTTCATCCACTTGTGCTCTTTTCCTCTCTCTGTCTCTCAAAAATAAACATTAAATTTTTTTTTTTTAAAATAAAAGCAGTTTACCTATCAGCTATGAGGAAAAAGTTTTTTTAAACCTTGAATTAGGAAGCATGCTGCTGTGGCAAATAGATTGTGAAGTAATATGTTAAATTCTTCCAGGCAGAAAGAGAGTTAAAGAGTTAAATAATTCTTACTCTTTTTCTTTTTTTTTTTTTTGAGAAGTTTGTGGTTATGCTTTTTATTCTTTTTTTTTCCTTTGTCTAATTTATTTATAATTTACATCCAAGTTAGTTAGCACATGGTACAATGATTTCGGGAGTAGATTCCTTAAACCCCTTACCCATTTACCCATCCCCCCTTCCACAAACCTCTCTAGTAACCCTCTGTTCTCTGTATTTAAGAGTCTCTTCTGTTCTATCCCCCTCCCTGTTTTCATATTGTTTTTGCTTCCCTTCCCTTATGTTCATCTGTTTTGTCTCTTAAAGTCCTGTCAGTGAGGTCATATGTTTGTCTTTCTCTGAATAATTTTGCTTAGCATGATACCCTCTAGTTCCATCCACGTAGTTGCAAATGGCAAGATTTCATTCTTTTTGATTGCCGAGTAGTACTGCATCGTGTATATATATACCACATCTTCTTTAACCATTCGTCCATTGATGCACATTTGGGCTCTTTCCATACTTTGGCTGTTGTCGATAGTGCTGCTATAAACGTGGGGGTGCATGTGTCCCTTGGAAACAGCACACCTGTTTGGATAAATGCCTAGTAGTGCAATTGCTGGGTCATAGGGCAGTTCTATTTTTAGTTTTTTGGGGAACTTCCATACTGTTTTCCGGAGTGGCTGCACCATTTTGCATTTCCACCAGCAGTGCAGAAGAGATCCTCTCTCTCCGCATCCTCGTCAACATCTGTTGTTGCCTGAGTTGTTAATGTTAGCCACTTTGACAAGTCTGAGGTGGTATCTCAATGTGGAGTTAAATGAAATTTCAAATAAAATTAAAAAGTTTGCCTGTTGTTGAGGCTCGTGCAGAAGGCCCTGTCCATCCAGTAAATGTGCCAGATACCGCCTGTTGGTGGGGGCCTTCCCCACAGGCTTGGGCTCCCTGGCCTAAGACGACGACGATCTGTCAGTCTTACCAGCGCAAGAATATTAGTCTCTAATCTTCTGGTATCTTTTTCATAGTCATTTTTAGATGCTTCTCCTTCTGTTCCTCCATTGGTTCGTTCATCTGCCCACTTTTATGTTTTATTGTCCCTGACTGTGTGTTGAAAATACAAAGGTGACAAGAAGCATAGTTTCCTGTCATTTAAGAGAAGTCCCCACCAAGGAAAAAGAAAAAAATTGTGGTGGTGGTGGACAGGGAGGAATTGGGAAAAACAATGTAGGAAACAACAACAAAAAAATATTAAACTTCTATAATCCGTGTTTCCTGATAGGTAAAAAGAAAAGTTTGGGGACCATTTTCTTTGAAAGAAGAACCATCAGAAAGTAAATAGGAGCTCCTAGAAGCTGAGAATACAATAAAGGAGATTTAGTTGGAGGAGTCATCAACAAAACCCAAAGAGATGATAGGAAAGGGGAGAAAGATGAGCCAGCATCTAGCTAATAGGAGGTCCAGAGAGAACACATGAAATGGAGGAAATTGTCAAGGAAGGTGAGCAAATTCCCGAGAACTGAACGATACATCTGGCTTCATGGTGAAGAATACCTGACATGGGGAAGTATACCTGACAGGATGGATGAGAAATGGCTCTTACCAAAATGTATTCAAGTACGGAAAGAAGTTCTTGTGTATTATTACTTGATAACTGGGGGGGGGGGAAGGCTACCAGGAGAAAAAACTGGAGGCCTTGGGCATAGCTGCCTCTGGGAAGTGGGACCAGGGAGCAGGGAGGGTTCTGATGTTTTTCATGACCTGCTGGTGCTCTGTAAGTGTTGAACTGTGCACATGTCTTATTTTGATAAACCTACAAGTGAATTCAGAGTCCAGCAGGAGAGACTGTTCTCAGACGTTTCTCAACAGTGTTGTGAGTGCCATGATATGCAGTAGGGGCCCAGAGAAAGTAGGAAGGGCTTCCTGCCTCTCTGTCTGGGGACAGCTTCAGATCAGCGGCATTATGAGAGCTGGGTCTCAGAAGGCGATTGGGAACTCGCTGCGAGAGGAAGGGGAAATGCTCTAGCCACGGGGAATAGCATCTGCGAGGGTTGAAGTACAGAAGGACATGGGGTGTTTAGGGGAAGATAAGAGGGTTGGGGTTTCTAGATTTTAGTTAATTGGGCACAGCATTTTTCATTTATTTCCCTGTTTCACTTGTTCTCCTATGTTTACATGACTGTGTTCTCTGTTAAATTCTATATTGATTTAAGGATAAGGGTTTGTATCTTTGTCTTTACTCTTGGAAACCTCCACTGTATGGAACACAGGGTGTGTACACAACAGATGGTTTAAAAAACTTTAAAGTACTTAACCCTTCATTGAATTGTCTTCAATTCAAGAGAGGCCTCCCCAAACCTTGATAATAATTTAGACTTTTAGGCTAATGGGGACTCAGGCACTATCATTCTTCAAGATGTGGGCATCTTCCTCTTAAGATACTAGGTTACCAGCTCCGGAAGGACAGGGATCATGTCCTTTCTATCAGATCACCCTCAGGGCCCAACGCTGCACAGATGTTACCTGATGAACCTTGTCAGTCTTCATTAACTGATCCCAGACTGAAAGAAATAATTAAGTCTTCTGCTGCTGCTTGTTTTAATGAGATCCTTAAAGCCCCCAAACCCGGATGTCTATAGCTCTCTCTGCCTGCCCTTAGTAAGGAACGGAACTAATAGGTTTACCTACCAAGGTGCCAGCCCACAATAAAGGTTCGTGTTGATTGCCGTAACATTATAGCCTTTGCTGTGAAGGCTGATTGGCAGTTTGTTGTGTACAAAACAAGATTAACAAGATTAATACCTTCTTCTGATTACTGTTGTCTGTTCTCCTTCAGGTCTCCTCACTGCGTTCCATCCTGTCCATTTCTCCTCTCATGGTGAAGGGTTTTCACGAAGATTTTATGTTTTTGCTTTTTAGTTCATATTGTCTGAGTTTGTTTGGAGAAAGATAGGCCCTTCTGTTAGTGACACAAGTTAACCAGTTCCAGTCACCTGTACCGTCCTGCCAAATATTGAGGCTCCTTACTGCTTTTTTTGTTTTCATTTAAAAAACTTCTTATTGTGAAATACTTAGATTCCCAGGAAGTTACAAAGAACCTACAGAGAAGGGTACATATACCCCTTATCGAGTTTCTCCCGTTGTAAGTGGAGTATACTCACAGACCATAGAATTAGTATGATTCTGTGCCAATTTATCGCCTGTATGTAGATTCATGTTCCACCACTGGGATCAAGGGACAGAACTATTCTACTGGCGCAAAAGTCTTCTTGTACCATTCCATAAGAGTTGCGTGCTACCTTCTCTATCCCTGACCCCTGGCAACGGTTACTTTGTCTTCCATCTCTACGATTTTGCTATTTTGAGAATTTTACGTAAATGCAGTTCTGTAGCGTGTAACCTTTGAGACTGCCTTTTTTTTTTCTTTGCATATGATGCCCTTGAGATCCATCCAAGTTGTGTGTATCCATTCCTCATTTCTGAGTTGTGTTTCATGATATAGACGTAGTGCAATTGGTTTATCCACTCACCTGGTATAAGTCATTTTGGTTGTTTGGCTCTAACAAATAAAGCTTTTGTGAATCTTTGTGCACAGGTTTTTGTGTGGATATACGTTTTCATTTCTCTGGGATAAATGCCCAGTAATGTGATTGCTGGAATCACATGGTAGATAGAGGTTTCAGTTGTTAAGAAACCGCCAAATGATTTTCTTGACTGGCTGTACCTGTTTAGGTGAAGTGTTAGAAATCCTACATCTCTTTACGTCCCTTTAGCCACCTCTGTTTATAACTGTCTTAAATATTTCTTCTGTGTATGTTGAGAACCACATCAAAACATGTTAACATTTTTGCTTCAACCTTTAAACAATAATTTAGAAAACTTGAGAAGAAAAATCAATTGTTTTATTCCATATCCTTATTCTTTTGTTCTTTTTTCCTTCCTAATTTTCCACAGTTCCTTCTTTTATAATTTCTATTTTAAGAATTTGTGCCATTTTTTGGTATGTTTTTCCTCTGGATATAGCATTGTGGGTTGACAGTTTTGTTCTTTAACTACTCGAACAATCTGGTACCCCTTTTTCTGGCCTCCATGGTTTCTGATGAGAAATCTGCTGTCATCCTACTTATTTTTCCCCTAGGCTCAAGGTGTCACTTTTCTCTGGTTCTTTGAGTTTATCCTGTTTGGGATTCATTCACCTTCTTGATTCCATGAGTGTGAGCATCTTTCCAGATTTGGGGAGCTTTCAGCCATTATTGTTTCTAGTGTTCTCTCAGCCCTGTCCTCTTTATCCTCTCCTTCTGGAACTTGGTGACATGAAGGTTCCAGCTTTTGTCATAGCTCCACAGGTCCTTGGAACTCTATTTTTCTACCCTTTTTTCTTTTTGTTACTCAGATTGTATAATTTCCTTATTATCTTTTCCAGTTCATTGGTTCCTTGCTCTGATTTCTCCATTCTGCTTTTGAGCGTATCTACTGAACTTTTTTTTTTTTTTTTCATTTCTTGTCTTTTTCATTTCTAAAATTTCCATTTGGTTCTTCTTTATTTCTGTTTCTTTTCTGGGACTTTCTGTTTTGTTTCAAACATGTTTGTAATTGCTCATGGAAGCATTTTTAACATGGATGCTTCAAAATCTTTGTTAGATAATGCTAATATCTTTATTCTCTGTGGGTCAGCATCTGGTGTCATTTGTCACTCGAGTTGAGATCATCCTGGTTGTTACTGTGATGAGTGAGTTTTCATTGATACCGGGACATTTTGGGTATTATGAAATTCTGGCTGTTCTTGAAGTCTTCCATTTTAGCTGGCCTCTGATCCAACACTAATGGAAGAAAGGGGGTTGCCTTGTTACTGCCAGATGGAGTTGGAAATCCAGGTTCCCTTCTTGGTCTCCATTGATAATTGGGGGTGGGCAAGGGTAGATGTTACTGCTGTGTGGCGGCAGGAGTTCAGGGTCACTACTAGGCCTCTACTGACAGCACCTTGACTGAGCGCAGGGGTACCTTGTTACTGCCTACATGTGGCCTCCGTTGACACCATGGGTGGTGTTACCATGGGACAGTGGTGTAAGTTCTGACTCCACAAGGCCTTCTCTGATACCACCTTAGCATGTGGGAGGAGAGGTGCCTCATTACTGATAGGTAGAAGGGAAGTCCAGGCTCCCTGTGTGGTTACCACTGGATGCCACAGGGTGGATAGCGGAGAAAGGAGACTTGTTACTGCCCAGTAGGTCTGTAAGTCTTGACCATTCTTCATTCTTCTCCAATACCATCCAGGCCAGGAGGAGAGGCCCTTGATTTCAGTCTAGTGAAGGTGGAAGTCTGGGTTTTCACTGGACATTTGTTGTCAGAGGTATACATGGATGAGACTCTTTTGGGGGGTGTTTGGCTAGTGTTTTAGGGTTCTCCAGAGAATAGACCGATAGAGAGTGGGTGTGCAGGGGAGTATGGGTGTATTAGAGTGACTTAATTTAAGAAATTGACTCACAATTGTGGGGAGCAGTAAGTATGAAATCTGCAAGGTAGGTTGGCAGGCTGAAGACCTGGGGAAGAATTAATGTTGTAGCTTGAGTCCAGAGGCAGCGTGGAGGCAGAATTCTCTCTTCTTTGAGGGATCCTCATTCTTCTTCTCCTATGGTCTTCAACTGATTGGACAAGGCTCCCCCCCACATTGTGAAGGGTAATTGCTTTACTCAAAGTCTACTGACGTAATGTTAACCTAAGCTAAAAGATTAGCTTCCCAGCAACAGTTGGGCTGCTGTTACACCAAATATCTGGGTACTGTGGCCTAGCTCAGTGGAAACTTCAGTATGCCTCAGTGGCTCAGTTGGTTGAGCATCCATCCGACTTTGGCTCAGGTCATGATCTCACAGCTCATGAGTTTGAGCCCCACGTTGGGCTCTCTGCTGACGGCTTGGAACCTAGAACCTGCTTCGGATTCCGTGTCTCTGTCTTTCTCTCTCTGCCCCTCCCTCACTTGGGCTTTGTCTCTGACTCTCAAAAGTAAACAAACATTAAAAAAACAACAACAACAACAACAAACATCACTGTTAAAGTAGAGTGGTTATTGTCTGAAAGTGTTGTTCCTGGGGTCCTGAGGTTGCTAGCTGGCCTGCTACCTTCTCTCTGCCCTTTGGAGTTGTCTTATGTTTGCTTCATCACATCCAGGGTTTTTAACTGAGCAGAAGGAGTACGTCTGGAAAAGTGTGTGCTCTTGCTTTTTATTTGCCACCTTCTTTTAGCATAGCAGATTAAACGCTTCTGATATTCTCCTGATAATATTTCTCCTGATATTAAGGATTATGTAATGCTTGTGTATGGTTTAAAATATTACATCTTTTGTACTAGAGTTTCTGATTTCATGATTTTTATTTAGTTGGTTTTTTTTTTCCTCTTTGCGGTTTTAGTTCAAAATCTTGATTTAGTTGGAAGTTGTTTTTTTTTTTTTAAGGTCTTATTTATGTTAGAGTGTGTGTGCGTGAGTGGGGGAGGGACAGAGAGAGAGAGGGGAACAGGCTCTGTGCTGACAGCAGCGAGCCTGATGTGGGGCTCAGACTCAAAAACCACAATACCATGACCTGAACTGAAGTTGGACGTTCACCTGACTGAGGCACCCACGTGTCCAGTTGCAAATTTGTCTAAGCACATTCACTCTGGTCTTGGTGAGCTGCATTCTGACCCTTGTTGGGAACTCCTTAATCTATAGGCTATAATCCAGAAAAAACAGTTCTACAATTAAAAAACAGTCTTAGGATTTGACTCCATTACTTACATTCTGCCCTGTGCTTCCCTTTATCTTTTGCTTCTGAAGTGCCAACGTGACAAGAAATGGAAAAATCTCTCTTTACTTCAAAGACTTTGAGTATCGCACCTGTGATCTCAGTGTCACTTGACATACAGCCTTGCTTTCTTCTGTACTTGGTTTCTGATGTGAATTGTCAGGACTCACTGCTTGGCAGACTCGTGTCTTAGCTGTTTGATACATTGCAGGAAGATGGAATCCTTTTTTTTTTTTTTTTTTTTTTTTTTAAACCTGTATTAGGTCTGTTTTCACATGGATGCTTCTGAACTCCCCAGTCAGGGTCATTTACAGAACAACTCGAGTTCAAAACCTGGGAGCCACAGCCTGCCACATGTCATGTACTCTCTTCCACCTAGTCTGTGTGCCTGGCTTGCTTACACCTGTGTGTCTTCACAGAGGCAGTTTGGTGTTCTTGTAATGCTACTCTTTTCTACTACATTCCGTCTGACTAGTCTACCAAGCCATTTTTCAGGCTATAGATCTTGTTTTTTTTTTGTTTGTTTGTTTGTTTTGTTTTTTTTTTAATGGAAGTTCCTTTGCAGATCAAGCAAGGGAGAGCTACTGATACTTCTTTCTATCATTGTGACAGTTTTTGCATGGCCATTTAGTCTGCCCGATTGTCCAGAAATTATGCGTTATTTACCTGTCAATGTTGATTTGGTCTTTTAAAAAAATCCATTTACTCTTAACACATACAACAAATACCCCAATTACATATGTTAGTAGAAGAAATAGTACGTGCATAACCTCTCCTGAATATTTTGTTATTAACACTTTAATATAAAAATATTTTGGAAATTCACAGAATTTCAAATACACTAGCAAAGCTACCCATTGAAACTCAATATAGGAATCACTAGAAAAATGGTCACCAGTACCAGTCTGTTTCCCCTACCTAGCTTTTCCCAATATTCCAAGTAGGGAACTAGCCCTATAATTTCATAGGTTGATGCAAATCTTAGCCTGGGTAGAGCTTCATCTATTGAATTAACACCCTTTTGAAGGGTGATGAAAATAACTTTGAAAGGTGTGAGTTTATAAAGTCATTCCCTCATCTTGGATCACAAAATATACTCCAGGAACCAATAATAATGCCAATTGGCTGATTAAACAGGGAGAATTATAATAGCAGATTTTGTGAGCATGTTTTGCCAACTCTGGATGATTAAAATTAATTTCCTGTTAGTTTTTATTTGTATTTTGGCATAATTGCCTTATTCTATTGGCTCAATGCCATTTAAAGTTTATTTGGTATTGTCCATCTTAAGTAGTAAGCTCCTAAAAGGTAGGTGTCTGTCTATGTGTCATCTTGTCCTCTTTATTTATTTTTTTTAATTTAAAAGTGCTTTTAATGTTTATTATTGAGAGCAAGAGAGCAGATGGAGACACAAAATCGAAGCAGGCTCCAGGCTCCGAGCGGCAGGACAGAGCCCGATGAGGGGCTCAGACCCACAAAGCGGGAGATCATGACCCGAGCTGAAGTCGGACACTCAACTGACTGAGCCACCCAGGGACCCCTGGTCCTTTAAAATTATAATGACAATATAAAACCTTTAAAGAAAAAATGGAAATATACAGAAATGGTATATGGCTTTTTGTGTGCATGGCTCAACTTAACTCAAAAGTAGAAATTCTCTGAGAGTTGTGGGATTTATTTTTCTTTTATTTCCTGATTTGCTGTTTAATAGGATTTTTTAAAAAGAGTGGCTTCCAGGGGCGCCTGGATGGCGCAGTCGGTTAAGCATCCGACTTCAGCCAGGTCACGATCTCGCGGTCCGTGAGTTTGAGCCCTGCGTCGGGCTCTGGGCTGATGGCTCAGAGCCTGGAGCCTGTTTCCGATTCTGTGTCTCCCTCTCTCTCTGCCCCTCCCCCATTCATGCTCTGTCTCTCTCTGTCCCAAAAATAAATAAATGTTGAAAAAATTAAAAAAAAAAAAAAAAGAGTGGCTTCCAAATTTATTTCTTAATCTCCAACGCAGGATGAGAAATACCTCCTAGGAAGCCTGGGTGGTTAAGCATCTGACTTCGGTCTGGGTCATGATACCAGGGTTTGTGGGTTCGAGCCCTGCATCGGGCTCTCTGCTGATGGCTTGGAGCCCTAGAGCCTGCCTCAGATTCCGTGTCTCCCTCTCTCTCTCTGCCCCTCCCCTGAGCTCTCTCTCAAAAATAAAAAATATTAAAAAAAAAAAAAAAAACCTTCTACAACAGAACTCAGAATGGACATACCTGTGTGTGCACACACACATATAATGGGGACTAAAATTACACAAATAATACTTACTTTTACTAAGTGTAATTCATTCTCATACATGCTATTCTCTTCTAGTGCATTCTTTTTTAAAATGTTGTATTTTAGAGAGAGGATGCATGAGTGGGGGAGAGGGGCAGAAGGAGAGAGAGAGGGAGAGAGAGAATCTTAAGCAGGCTCCAGGCTCAGTACTGAGGGAGAGGGAGGGGGAGGGAGTATCTTGAGCAGGCTCCAGGCTCAGTGCCAAGCCTGACATGGGGCTCAATCCCATGACCCTGGAATTGTGACCTGAACCAAAATCAAGAGTCAGATGCTCAAATGACTGAGCCACCAAGGTGCCTCATGATTTCATTATTTATTACAGATGTGTTCTTTTTTTTATTTATTTAAAAAAGAATTTTTTTTTCTCAACATTTATTTATTTTTGGGACAGAGAGAGACAGAGCATGAACGGGGGAGGGGCAGAGAGAGAGGGAGACACAGAATCGGACACAGGCTCCAGGCTCCGAGCCATCAGCCCAGAGCCTGACGCGGGGCTCGAACTCACGGACCGCGAGATCGTGACCTGGCTGAAGTCGGACGCTTAACCGACTGCGCCACCCAGGCGCCCTTACAGATGTGTTCTTAAAATATTTTATATAAGGTGATATTTTAAAAGTCAAATTTATAAAAGAAACCTTGAATTTATTGTTGTGAAAAGTAATAAGCAGTTTCCCATGATTTCTTAGTTTTCTAAATGATGGGTTTTGTATAAAGGAACAGGTGTTGTTATTGAGATATGTTGTTGAGAATTAAGTGTTAGGTGGATTGGGCTTCCCCTGGTGGCATTACCACCATCCTGGGCATTCACCCCATGTATTGATTTAACAAGGAAGGCAAATAATTTCTGTTCATTTGACCCTTCTGGTCAGTTGCTAGTGGCTTACTGGAGCCCCAGGTTGAACAGCATGAGGAGATTGTATCGAGGCTCTATGAGAAAGTGCCAGAAGTGATTACTGAGGTCTAACAGGAGCAGTAAGAAGGAAGATAAATGAGTTTTCTGTGTGTGCTATCACTCAACTTCAGGATGGGTCTCTGTGGTGATTCTAGGCTCTTTAGGTAAGACATGTGCCATATTCCCAAATCCTATGTTTTATATTGATAAAGTTCTTAGAATTTTCAGAGGGAGGCAAAGAACCTGAAGCAGGCGCCAAGCTCTGAGCTGTCAGTGCAGAGCCTGATGTGGGGCTTGAACTCGGGAACTACGAGATCATGACCTGAGCTGAAGTCAGACACTTAACCGACTGAGCCACCCAGGTGCCCCTGATAAGACAGACTTTGTAATTACCCAAATCATGGCAATACAGAAGCAGATCCTGACATATTTGTTACCTCCAGTGCAGAGTTATCTTTCAGCATGAAAATGTATCTAATAATGAACAGCAGTAGTTTTGAGAAGAGTAGAATCAGCAATGTGCAGTGTGTTTACACTCATGATGAAATTATTTTCTCTACAATGACTTTTTTTTAGGGTTGAGAGGGATTTTAGTGGTTTGCAGTCAAAACCCTAAGGAGACCTTCTAAAACCTTTGAGACAGAGTTACGTGACTTGTCTCAGTTACAGAGCTAGAGTCAGAGGTGGAGGCAGAGTATTGGGGCTCCCGTTTTTTGATGGGAAAGGTAATATTACACAAGAGTGCTTGCTTGGGGGCAGGAGGTTCAGAGTATTATTCCACTTTGCTGTTGGGGTCTTTTAGGGGAGTTAGCTGTTTTATTTTATTTTATTTTATTTAAAAAAAAATTTTTTTTTTAACGTGTATTTATTTTTTTGGGACAGAGAGAGACAGAGCATGAACGGGGGAGGGGCAGAGAGAGAGGGAGACACAGAATCAGAAACAGGCTCCAGGCTCCGAGCCATCAGCCCAGAGCCCGACGCGGGGCTCGAACTCACGGACCGCGAGATCGTGACCTGGCTGAAGTCGGACACTTAACCGACTGCGCCACCCAGGCGCCCCGGAGTTAGCTGTTTTAAACACTTGTTTGATTTATGGCTACTTGCTGCTGTAATCTACATCCAAATAGAGTAGAAGATTTGTATGTGTGTGTATGTATATACTATAGTATTTCTGTTTATAATTGTATTTTTTATAATAAAAATTGTGGCGAAAATGGATTTAAAAGATAGATTCTCAGAGAAATTCTGTACCTGCAGGCTTGCAGAACTTAACTTAATTGTCTGGAACATTTTGTCTGTGAATTGAGAAGAAGCAAGGAATATCTATGTAGAGTTTTGGTTTGCTTTTAAATGTGATTCTTGTCATTCTCTGTGCTCCGTGTGTTTTCTAATCCATTCCCAGTAGCAGGAAAACACTCGCAGACCTCAAGGGAGTTGTACATTCTCATCACGGTAGTGGGATCCAGGAATAATGGTTTAAGTTGATTTTTCTAGACAACTTCCATACTCTAATCTTTCATTCTATAAAATATCCAAATAAGTCAAATTTTTGTTATGGTGACTGGTCTTACCTTGCTCAAAATTAATAGTTTGCTAGAGCTTGAACTCATTTTGCTAGTTAGAGATTTTTTAGTAGATTTATTACAGTATTATTTGATCTTCATTGTAGGACATTTTGGAGGAAATAGATTGTCTTCCTGGGGCTGGAAGCTAACAGAAAAAATTCTTGGCAGTTAAAGATAGCTAGTCTTAGTTTTTATTAACACTTGGCATTTGACCTTGTCCAGCATCCTGGGTGTAGCTGGTGACCATGGTTGTCTTCAGCGACCACTTCTGGCCTGCCTGCTGTGTGCCACTGTGCAGGCACCAGGGGTACTGTGCTGGTCAAGACTGACTCTGCTTCTGTCTTCACAGAGCTCAGAATGCTCAGCTGTAAGAAATCCTGGGCCTCACTGGTGTTACTTACAGGGGGATATGAGGAAATGGAATGAATCAAAATTTATTGCATGTTTTGGAAAGAAAGAAGACATTCTGCATGCTGCTTTAAAAGTATTAAATTCATAACCTGGGTCAGCCATTGTTGCTGTTCCGTAGACTCAGTTTATGACAAATTTTACTCAGCCATGTGCACAGTAAACAGTTGTCTCAACTTCAGTCCCCTCCCACTTTGACTTAGAGGTTGCAGGATAATTGATTTTGATTGATTGTTCCCGTTATCTCCTTAAAGTCTTAGAGGATTCTTGACTGCATTTGTTTACCAGAGATTTTTCAGGGACATTCAAGAAATGAGAGCTCTTAAACATGGAGATGGTTTCTCTGTGATGTTCCTGAACTTCACCCTGGCCCTTGCCAGAGATCACTGTTTTTACAGCTATGTGCGTCATTGTTTTTTCCAGCTGATAGATGTCTGAAAGCAAGTTCACATCCTTCCTGTCTTAGGACTGGTGGGGCTTGGCCCAGGCAGCTGGATGGACAGTGGGGAAGGTCACTGAGAAAAGGAGGCTGGACTAGAAGTTCTTTCCTTGTCCCCACACAGACCCCTTAAGCCGTGATACACGTATTCTTCAGTACAACTGTTGACTTTGCTCTGGTTGTACCTTCTCTCCGTTGTCAGGCCGCCTCACAGCCTTTCTGTGGCTTCTGAAATCCACCCTCCCTGAGTTTCAAAACCATACTTTGATTCTCGTACAACCTCTCTAATGGCTCCTTCCGGCCTTCCTTGCCCGTCCCCCCCCTGCTCAGTGCCATAGATGTCCCCCCCGCACCTCATCTGTGCTCTTCCGCTCCTCTTGGCTTTGTTCTTCTCTTCTTTCTCCTACCCTGCTGCCTCCCTCTCCCTCCTTTTATTTTCACCTTTTGTCATGCACGCTGTGCACGCTCGTGGCACCTCTGATGCACATCGTATGAGGCATGGTTTGGGAATGATGAGTGAATGAGGCAGACAAAACTGCATCTTCTATAGCATTGGCTATTAATTCACAAGTTACAGTTGTGAAGTGTTGGGATGAGGAAGTCCTGGTTTATGAGAGCACAGAATTAGAGGACCTGTCCTGAGGAAATAACTAGGGGCTGGAATCTGAAGGGCCAGGAGGGATTTATGAGGTGGGAGTGGGGAGTGTTGCCGTCCGTAGGAACAGAAAACAGCTGTTAACTCCTGGTGTTCCAGTCACTGGGCCTTCTTTGAATTCCAGGGTGTAAAATGTAGGTGTCAAATGCAAGTTGGCAGCTTCTCTCCATCTCCCCCAGGCTGATTCTTCACTGCAGCCCCCTCTTTTCTCCTGTTTGCTGTGTTAGAAGTTTCCTCTGAAAAAGGCCTGAGACTTGGCTTTCTACTTTCCCACCTGCCACACCAGCTCTGGGTGCCATTGCTTCCTCACAGATGGCACTGCCTTCCGTATCGCAGTGCCCACTCCCAGCCTTCGTGTGCCCCCACCTCTGCACAGCCAGTGTGGATCTCCCTCTCTCTGAGGCCCACTTCTTAATCCTTTGACTTGGTGTTTGAAAAGACTAGATTCCTGATGAACAAAATCCAGATGCTCTTAATTTGGGTTCTCCATTATCAGCTGTCAGACTCTGTCTTCACTTTACTCCACACACACCTCTAGGGACAAGGAGATATTTCTCCTGGTTCCCCTGTAAACCATGATCTTCTGCCTTTTTTCCTTTGTTCTAACTTTTGCCACCATCTCCAGGAAATTTTTTCAACCACTGCAGCCCCCAGTGATTTCTTCCTCTCTGAACTTTGATTGTTCTTAGAATACTCACTTTCTGTATTTTAATGTGCTAACGTCATTTCCTGACCTCAATTATAAGTTTAGTAACAGAAACATGTCTGCAAGAATTTTGTATACCCAAGTTGAGGATTCACCCACTAGGTACCTCATAAGGGCTTTGATGATGCCTAGAAGATTCATTTTTGTATCATTTAGTGGATGCTGCTAATTCATTGCTAATTGAGGACTCTGTGTAGTTAATATTGTAACCCTCCTGTCCTATATGTTGAGCATAACTTGAATTGACACTAAATACCAATCTCAATTGAAAACAACAAATCTGGGGTGCCTGGGTGGCTCCATTGGGTAAGTGTCTGACTTCGGCTCAGGTCATGATCTCGTGGTCTGTGGGTGTGGGCCCCATGTTGGGTTCTGTGCTCACAGCTCAGAGCCTGCAGCCTGCTTCAGATTCAGTGTCTCCCGCTCTCCATGCTCCTCCCCTACTTGCACTCTCTCTCTCAAAAATAAATATTAAAAAATAAAAAAAAATTTTTTTAATGGGCCCTAATGCACCAGGGTTCTTTTCTGCCTGTCAGGTTCTCACATTTCATAGAGTTAGTCAAGGATTCTTTCTAACGTTACAGCAATTTGTGTAGTTGTCTATAGTTTACAAGTTTTATGTATTTACTTATGAAAAAAATTTTTTTCAATGCTTTTATTTATTTTTGAGAGGGAGAGTGACAGAACGCAAGTGGGGAAGAGACAGAGAGAGGGAGACAGAATCCAAAGCAGGCTCTAGGCTTTGACCTGTCAGCACAGAGCCCAACATGGGGCTTGAACCCACAAGCCATGAGACCGTGACCTGAGCCGAATTTGGACGCTTAACCGACTGAGCCACTTAGGTGCCCCTATAATTTACAAGTTTTATTTAAATAGATCCTCTCATTCAATCCTCATTATAACTCTTTGAGGTAAATGGTAATCTCCTTATTTTACAGAAGAAGAAGTTGAGGTATAAAAAACTTGAATGAGTATGAGTCCCCCATCTAATTTGTGGTGGAGCCTCGACCAGAATCTAGGTCTCTGACGGAGAGTTCTTTTTTCCCCAGCTTTACTGAGATAGAATTGACACATAACACTGTGTAAGTTTAAAGTATACAATGTGATGGTTTCATGTATGTTTCTATTGTGCAGATTACCACAGTAAGGTTTGTTAGCACACCCGTCACCTCACATGGTTAACCGTTGTTCTTTATGTTGAGAACATTTAAGATCTTCTCGCTTAGAGTTCCAGTGTACAACGCCGTATTGTTAACTGTAGTCCTCCTGGTGTACTTGAGGTCCTTTGAACTTAGTCATCCTGTAGCTGAAATTTGTACCCTTTGACTAACATCTCTTCATTACCTACCCCAGCCCCTGGGAACCACCATTATACTGTTTCTATGAGTTCGATTTTTTTAAGATTCCACATGTGAGATCATACACTATTTGTCTTTCTCTATCAAGCATACTTCATTTAGTATGATGCCCTCAAGATTAATCTATGTTGTCACAAATAACAGGGTTTTCTTCTTTTTTATACATGTGTGTTACATACAAACCACATTTCATCCATTGACGAACATTTAGATTGTTTCCATGTCTTAGAGGTTATGAAGAATGCTGCAGTGATCATGGGAGTTGCAGGTATCTCTTCCAAAGAGTGACTTCACTTCCTTCAGGTACATACCCAAAAGTGGGATTGCTGGATCATATTGTGATTGTTTTTTTTAGGTTTTTAAGGAACCTCCTTACTGTTTTCCATAATGGCTGTACCAATTTACATTCCCACCAACAGTACCCAAGAGTTCTTTTTTCTCCACATCCTGGTCACTAGTTTTTATCTCTTATCATTTTGATAATAGCCATTCTAATATATGTGAGGTGAGGTGGTATCTCATCATGGTTATAATATGCATTTTCCTAATGATTGGCAACATTGAGCACCTTTTCATATACCTGTTGGACATTGATACATCTTCTTTGGAAAAGTGTCCATTCAGGTCTTTTGCTAATTTAAAAATCAAATTATTTGTTATTTTGCTGTTGTAGGAGTTTTTACATGTTTTGGAGGTTAATTCCTTATCAGATACATGCTTTGCAAATATTTTTTTTCCATTCCATCGGTTACCTTTTTATTTTGTTGATTGTTAGGTTTCCTTTTCTTTCTTTCTTTCTTTCTTTCTCTTTCTTTCTCCTTTCTTTCTTTCTTTCTTTCTTTCTTTCTTTCTTTCTTTCTTTCTTCCTTCCTTCCTTCCTTCCTTCCTTCCTTATTAATTAATTTTTATTTTTACTTATTTTTTAAACTTATATCCAAGTTAGTATACAGTGCAACAATGATTTCAGGAGTAGATTCCTTAATACCCCCTACCTGCTTAGCCCATCCCCCATCTCACAACCTCTCCAGTAACCCTGTGTTTGTTCTCCATAGTTAAGAGTCTCTTAGGTTTTGTCCCCCTCTCTGTTTTCTTATTATATTTGCTTCCCTTCTCTTATATTCATCTGTTTTGTCTCTTAAAGTCCTCATATGAGTGAAGTCATATGATATTTATCTTTCTCTGACTAATTTCGCTTAGCATAATACCCTCTAGTTCCATCCATGTAGTTGCAAATGGCAAGATTTCATTGTTTTTGATTGCCAAGTAATACTCCATTGTGTGTATATATATATATATATATATATATATATATATACACACACACACACCACATCTTCTTTATCCGTTAATCCACCGATGGACATTGGGTTCTTTCCATACTTCGGCTATTGTCGATAGTGCTGCTGTACACATTGGGGCGCATGTGCCCCTTCGAAACCACATACCTGTATCCCTTGGATAAATATCTAGTAGTGCAATTGCTGGGTCATAGGGTAGTTGTATTTTTAATTTTTTGAGGAACCTCCATACTGTTTTCCAGAGTGGCTGCACCAGTTTGCATTCCCACCAGCAGTGCCAAAGAGATCCTCTTTCTTCACATCCTCGCCAACATCTGTTGTTGCCTGAGTTGTTAATGTTAGCCATTCTGACAGGTGTGAGGTGGTATCTCATTGTGGTTTTGATTTGTATTACCCTGATGATGAGCTATGTGGAGCATTTTTTCATGTGTAGGCCATCTAGATATCTTCTTTGGAGAAGTGTCTGTTCATGTCTTCTGCCCATTTCTTCACTGGGTTATTATTACTTTTTGTCTTTTGGGTGTTGAGTTTGATAAGTTCTTTATAGATTTTGGATACCAATCCTTTATCTGATAGGTCATTGGCAAATATCTTCTCCCATTCAGTCGGTTGCCTTTTAGTTTTGCTGATTGTTTCCTTTGCTGTGCAGAAGCTTTTAATTTTGATGAGAACCCAATAGTTCATTTTTGCTTTAGTTTCTTTCCCTTGCCTCTGGAGACACGTTGAGTAATAAGTTGCTGTGGCCCAGGTCAAAGAGGTGTTTGCCTGCTTTCTTCTCTAGAATTTTGATGGCTTCCTGTCTTACCTTTAGGCCTTTCATCCTTTGTGAGTTTACTTTTGTGTATGGGGTAAGAAAGTGGTCCAGGTTCCTTTTTCTACATGTTGCTGTCCATTTTTCCCAGCACCATTTAGTGAAGAGACTGTCTTTATTCCATTGGATATTCTTCCCAGCTTTTGTCAAAGATTAGTTGGCCATATGTTTGTGGGTCCGTTATTGGATTCTCTATTCTGGTCCGTTGATCTGAGTGTTGGTTTTTGTGCCACTACCATACTGTCTTGATGATTACAGCTTTGTAATACAGTTTGAAGTCTGTTGGGGCTCCTTTTCTAAATTACTTATTGCTTCTCTAATAAAGAACTTGCCCTTGATCATATCTATTTTCTGCTGGAAGCCTTTGTCCTTATATGTATTAGTTGTTCATTAACTTCTTCCAAGAAAAAAAAACAACAAAATTCAGTAGCTGCTTCTCATGAAGGATGAAGAGGCTACATATTTTATAATGGACTGTTACCTCAATTGGTAAGATTTTGCAGTGGTATCTTCCCCAAAACTTTATTTGAGATGTGATTTGCATGTGGGTTGTGTGATGAGTGGAGTGTAAAGCTAACTGGTGTAGTTGGGTGTTAATTACTACCCTGGTGTCTGGGAGACCACGTATCCAGAACCAAATCTAGATAATCAGACCTCTGTAGTATGCCTGGCCAGAAAAGGCTAGGCTGAGGTCGAATATGTCCTGCTGAGAACCCCCTAACGAAAAGAGGTCTTGGCATGAGACCCTAGGAGCTCTTCCCCTTGCTGCTCCTATTTGATTACAGAGGCATGGCGCTTGCAAAGCTTTTAAAAACTTGTTTCATGTTTTTAAAATCCTTGGGAGCTACAGAGTGGGTGTTGAGACCAAAAAGTCTGCTTCCTGAAGTGTTTATGCAAAGAATCATTTTTAGAGTTGTGTGGAATGGAATTGGGTCTGACGTCAATTCCCAGTGTGCTTTCTCTCCCCTGGAAGAATAGCGCATATGTAGGGACAGATGTGAGACTCCAGTCTCTTTTACGTATAAATAATGCTAGGAGAGACGGAACAGTACTGTGAGTGAGAAGTGGGGGAAGGACAGAGTTTACTGCAGGCTCTAGAGAAGAACAAGTTGTTCTTATAAGCACTTTTTTAAACCTTCAGTTGTGTATGATCCGTGAGCCTAAATGTGCACAAAACACAAGTGTACAGTAATCAGTAATATAATAATAGAGCCAGGTACCCATGTAAGCTCCACCAGAGTCAAATACTAGAACATTGCCCCTACCCACAGCTCCCCTCCCTCAGCAATTACTTTGGATCACTACCCACCCCCACCCCCCTTCAGAGAGACTCTCTGACTTTTAAGGTAATAACTTCCTTGTTTTTATCTTTAGATTTACCACTTTTGTATGCGCACTCCTAAATGATTAAGTTTTGACTGTTCAATTTCATATACTGGAATCCTACTGCCTTTTTTGTGAGTCTTGATCTTTTCCCTCGATGTTTTGTTTCCAATAATCACACTTGCTGTTGCATATAGCTGTAGTTCTCTTTTATTACTTTGTAGTACTTCATTGTAGGACTATACTATAGTTTATCACTTTGCTGTTGATGGATGTTTGCCTGTTTGCAGTTTGGGCCAACTGCAAATACAGCCACTTTGAGCATTCTTGAATTGTCTTTTCATGTATGCATTTTTGTTGGAAATGTATTAGCTTGAACCCTCGTGAAATTACCAATTTTGTGAACTAAATAGTGAAATGTTAATGATTTCATATGGTTCAGTCTACTACTTGGGCGTACAAATGTTGGATCATAGCAAATGTATATGTTCAATTTTTGTAGATTATACCAAATAGTTTCCTAAAAATCTTGTGCCAACTTGATCTCCTGCCAGCAAAGAATGAAGAATTTCTCCATATTCTGGCCAACACTTAGTATTGTAATTGTTCATTGTGGTTTTGGTTTACATTTCCTTGGTTCCTGGTATGAAGTTGAGCCCTTGTTCATTGGTTTTTGGCCATTTAGATTTCTTCCTGTGAAGTACCTATTAAAGTCATTTGCCCATTTTTCTTTTGGGTGATCTTTGTCTTGTTGATTAGCAGGTCTTCTGTATATGTTCTAGATATGAATCCTTGATAGCTTCTTATGTTGCATATTTCTTTTTTTTTTAAATTTTTTTTTCAACGTTTATTTATTTTTGGGACAGAGAGAGACAGAGCATGAACGGGGGAGGGGCAGAGAGAGAGGGAGACACAGAATCGGAAACA
>NW_024412402.1:4341462-4387405 GCF_014898765.1 Herpailurus yagouaroundi | reverse complement strand
GGGCAGAGAGAGAGGGAGACACAGAATCGGAAACAGGCTCCAGGCTCCGAGCCGTCAGCCCAGAGCCTGACGCGGGGCTCGAACTCACGGACCGCGAGATCGTGACCTGGCTGAAGTCGGACGCTTAACCGACTGCGCCACCCAGGCGCCCCTAAACACCTCTTGTCTTAATTACTCTAAGTGTATAGCAAGTTAAGCTGCCACCTTGCTTTTCTTTCCTGACTGCGTCTTGGCTGCCTTGTACATTTCCCTATACATTTTGGAATCCACTTGTCAAGTTTCACAAAATAAGTCTATTGGGATTTTTGAGATTGCATTTACTATATCAGTAATTTTAATCAAATTAATAAATTATTTAGACTTTATATCTTTATAGCAGTGAGTGTTTAGGAATAAGGCTTAATACTGTATTTTCAAAAAATTTTTTGAGATTAAAATGAATCATTCCAACAGATTTCTATTGTGATAAAATTTACCACTTTAACCACTTTTGGGATATAATTCAGTGGCATTAAGCACATGCACATTGTTGTATGACCATCTCCACTCTCTCTCTAGACTTTTTCATTCATCTCAGGCTGAAAGCTGGTACTCATTAGACAGTTTTTTAACATCTTTTTAAAATTTAAAATTTAACATTTTTTAGTGTTAATTTTTGAGAGAGAGAGAGACAGTGTATGAGCAGGGGAGGGGCTGCGAGAGAGAGACACACAGAATCTGAAGCAGGCTCCAGGCTACTAGCTGTCAGCACAGAGCCCAATGTGGGGCTTGAACTCGTGAACCATGAGATCATGACCTGAGTTTCTGAAGTTGGATGCTTAACTGACTGAGCCTCCCAGGTGTTGCCCTTGATATGGTTTTAAATGAAATATATTAATATTCTTTTATGAGCATCCATCCAGTTGTAATCAACTGGATGACTGCAGTTTGGCTAATACTAGTATGTATTTTTCATAATCTTCTCCACTCTTGCAGTTCTGATCGTTGTTTTACTGATCTTTTGCTGCCTGGACAGTTTTTATGTCTGTCAGTTGTGTTGAAATGTTGGAGATGATGATATAGGATATTTCTGTACCACTTAAAAGGTGTAGGGTAACTTCACAGGTCTCTGTCAGCAGTGACAGGGTTTCACATATTAGCATATGTGGTGAGGTGGTGGCCTTTCCATCTCTGAGATAAGAGGTGATAGATTGGAAGGGAATGATAGCAGAAGAATAGAGTTTTTTGAGTATGTGGTGGACTCAAGCTAGCCTTCAGAAGTGTCTATGAGGCCTGAGGAACTTAACACCCAAAGTAGAGTCAGAACTCCCAAAGCTTATGTACATATTTGGCTGGGTGTGTATTTCTCTCCTGCCCCTAGAAGCCTAAGTAACAGCCCAGCACCCAACACTCCTATCTGAGTGGAGACAGCACAGGTAACCTTGTCCTAGGACTTGGATGTTTGTGCTTCTAAGACCCTGTGGGAATTTTTAGGATTGTAATTGATGTCCATTACCCTGAAAGGACCTTTGCAATTACTGATGAAGACTTGCCTTTCTTCATTGCAGATTGACATCAGTAAATGCCATTATTTAGTGGATTTGGACACGATGAGAGAAACACCCCGGGAGCCAAAATACTCATCGAATAGAGAAGAATGGATTAGCTTGGCCTACAGACCATTCCTTGATGCTTCTAGGTATGTGGCTTTAATCCTAAGAGATGTACTAGGACTAGTAAGGGTACAAATTAGAATCTTGATTGAATAACTTCCAGTCTTGGGCTGACTGTAATAGGCATCATTTCATTTTATTTTTATTTGGGCCCAAACACATCTATTCTTGTCCAGTTTCCTGAGAAATCTAAAACAGTGCTCTCTTTTTCTAGGCACCACACACAAAGTTTATTCAGATGTCATCCAAATAAAAGAATCTAAATAAAACACATCCACTGAAGACCATGCAAATAAGTGTTTGCAATGGATTACTCTTGGCCATCAACCTCAACTGTCATTGAGTATTATAACACTGCTAGGAAGATTGACTCTGTCCTTTAAGGAGCTAGAAGTTCATATCTGTTGTTTTTGCAATCCAGGCTCAGTCGAGGAAAGGACAGGCCTTACTTGATCTTAAAGAGAGAGACCAAATAGAACAGGGCCTGTCTGGCTCATCAGAAGGGCCTGAGAATTAATGACAAGAGGGGAGTCAGAATGTTGAGGTGAGGGAGTCATGGCATTGAGCTGGAGGAGTCAGGTTGTTTGTGGGCTGAGGTCCAGGGAACCCTGGGGGGGGCGGGGGCGGGCAGAGCCCAGGCAGAAAGTGAAAGGTAGAGAACCAGGTCCTGAGAGGCAGGACTGGGACTCAGAGAAGAAGATGTTTTTAGGAGGACAGAGTGATCAGAACCTGCCGATGAATGAAGATGAATAATAACAACTATCGGTTGGGTTTGGCAGCTGATGAAAGCAGTTTTGATGGAGTGGTCAGAGCATGGTGACTTGGAAGTTAGGGGTCAGAACAAAAGCAGCAGGACAAGACCTGGAGGTGGCAAACACAGAGGTTTTCTGGAGAATTCTGCTCTAACGGGAAGCAGAGAAATAGGGCTATGAATGGTGGTGGGCACTGCAGGGGGAGTGATGATGGATTGTGTCCTTTGGATTTTTTTATATTGTGGCATATGTGTAACATAATTATACACAAAAACCCTACAGTTTGCCATTTTAAGTGTACGATTCAGTGGTATTAATTATTTTTGCAAAATTGACCTACACATTTTGTAAGTTGAAGGGTGGTTCGATGCATTTCTGTGTTGGCCTGTGATCACAGCAGTAGCATCAACTAACACCGTTATCGTGTCACATGGTCATTATTTCTCTTTTCTGTTGACAATGCCATTATCTATTTTGAAACCTTTGCATCACCCCAAACTGTTCATCTTTTATTTTTTTTTGAAATGAGGGAAATCACAGTTATGTTTGTATACCGATGGAAATGATCTCTTACCTGGAAACTGGTCATGTAGGAGAAAGGAAGGAATTGGTGGAGCAGGTGCCCTTGATGCGGGTGAGAGAAGATGTTTCAAACAGACAGGCAGCAGGTATATCGTCTCTGTCAGTGATGGAGATGTTCTGTATCCACACTGGCCAACATGAGAGCCATGAGCCATATACAGCTATTAAGCATTTGAAATGGGACTACTGTGGATGAGGAACTGAATTGTTAATTTTGTTTAATCTTAATTTAAATAGCCACACATAGCTGCTAGATAGAAGATAGTAATAGGCAGCAGGTGGGTGTGATAATGGGTATCTGGCAGCTTTCCTCTGATGGCCTCTGGTTTCTCTGTGCAGTAGGAAGTAGGATTATCAGATGAGAAGGGAGTTTGTGGGGATGAGGTGTTCAGGATTTGAGGAGAGGGAAATAATTGAGAGTAGGAAACAAAAGGAGCTTGAGAAATACAGTATGATTGGAAGACGGGGTAAAGAACCCACCTGAGTTTAAGCTGCAGCCACTGTGGTTGCTTGTTGGTGCTCTGGTGATAATTTACATACCATCAAATCCACCTACTTTAAGTGTACAACTCAATAATTATTAAATTTAGCAAGTTGTGGGTATATGAATGGGATTATATAATATGTGGGGTTCTGTATCTGCCTTCTTTGACTTTGCATGTTTTGGAGATTGATTCATGTTATAGCAAGTATCAGTTGGTGTCCCTTTTTGTGCCCGAATACTACTCCATTTATGGATATAACTATTTTGTTTACCTCTTCCCCAGTTGATGGATATTTGGGTTGCTTCTACTTTTTGGCTATCATGAATAATGCTGTTGTGAATGATGATGCACACATTTTTGTGTGCAGGGTTGGAGTTTAGCCAAGAAAGTTCAGCAAAGCATGAAGGGGCAGGGGAGTTGAGTTTGTGTAGGGGA
This sequence comes from Herpailurus yagouaroundi, assembly GCF_014898765.1. Taxonomy (NCBI): domain Eukaryota; kingdom Metazoa; phylum Chordata; class Mammalia; order Carnivora; family Felidae; genus Herpailurus; species Herpailurus yagouaroundi. The sequence continues at coordinate 4,383,499 of NW_024412402.1, read as the reverse complement.
GTGGTCATGGCCTTAAGTTAGGCGAGGAGGGGTGGGGGGTGCTGAGGGAGTAGAGGGCCATGAGAGGTGGTGGGGTCTTGGGTTGATACTCACATGTGGTCAGAATTGGAGTAGTAATGGGAGAGAGCTAGCAGGAGAAGCAGCAGTGATGGTGCGAACGCTCTGCATCACACGTGTTCTTCGTTATTGTTATTCGATACGGTACTTGGGGTAGGTTGCTGTGGTGCCTTCTATTTTGAGTTGAGAAAACTGTGACAGCCTGAGATCTGGCCCTGGGAAGATCTCCAGCTTGGAGGGGACAGCGCATTCCCAGCAGCCTTCCCATTAGCAGAGGACACTGAGTGGTTCACAAATAGTGACAGCAGTACGCTGACCACAGAACGAACTCTGTTTGTAGCAAATGGGACAAGGGCGTATTTTAAGGTAAGTTCTTTTTCCCTTTTGGTTTTGAGGGTTGACATGAGAAGATGTGCCCATCTTCCTATTTCCCCTTTCGATAGCACACGCACCCTGCAGCTGGTGCACATAGACTGAGAGCCTTCGGGACAAGGCAAAGAAACCATGCTCATACAGTTCTCACTAGAGACTTTGAAATCTTCTGAGGGAAGAGCAAAAGGTGTTGGTCACTTCCCCACCTGTCTTGTGATGAGCAGTGACTGGAGATACTTGCACGGCCACACAAGTGCTGTGGCTCCTCTGTCTTCACCATCCTCCTCATCCTTTCCCAGAGACGCTGCTTGCTGTTCCCCGCTGAGCGTTCTGCTTCCCTCACAAGCTCAATGTTAAGGGCAGAAATAAAGCATAATTGGTTCAATTTGATAAACATTTATCACACACCTTGTGCATCCTAGATTTGAGACTGTGTGCAGAGAAGATGGCTGCCTTGGGGACTTTGGTACATCTGGGGAGAAACACTACACCAGAGAAGTGCCATGGAGGCGTAGAAGGGATGGGCAATTCCAAAAAGGCTCGGGTGGGAGAGGCTGAGGAAGATCCCAAGAGGAGGTGACGTGAGGATTGCATTGGTGATAGTGTGGGTGGCGGACTGGAAGGAGGGAAAGTTGGTGGCACAGAAACAGGATAGGAGACTATTCTGGTTGGCTAGATGAGAGGCAGCGACGGTGTGAACTCGACTGCCGAGGACTGATAGACTCAGGAGATATATAGTGTCTGGAAGATGAGATCAGAATTTTTCCCAGTATCGCACAGCTTTCCCCAGTGGCCTCTATCAAGCTTTTAACATTTTCCTTTGCTGTATTAGAAGCGCACTACTAGTCATTGTTGGGGATTGCTTGCTGTGGCTGGGCTGGTCCCTGAGCAGAAGGTTTTGCAAGTTTGAGCACAACTTGCTGGAGAGACAGACCTTAAGCTTATAGGGCATCTTGTTTCTCCTGTTGGTGGGTGGTGGGTGGGTCCCTGCTGCTGCTTCATTTCCCCTCCGCATGCCTGCCCAGCTCACCCATCACACCGCTAGTGCAGGGGGAGGGAGGGAGCTGACTGGGGAATGCCTTCTGGGGTTTTTCACTTCCCATAAATTGCACTCATTTCCCATAAATTGTCATTCTCTTCATGATGATATGCTGAAAAAGAAGAAAATCTGTTGGTTTAAGAAGTGAAAAGGTACAGTTCCCTTGAAGGTGTGCAGAGTGTGGTGAAAAGAGCAAGGGGTCAGAGGACAGGTGCATTTAATCCTGGTTGCCCGCTGCTTTATGGGGGTGTAGTAAGGATCAATTGAGAGCGCAAATATGAAAGTAATTGTAAATTCTAAAGCATTATGTAAATGTCAGGCCTTTCCATTAATTAGCAGGCAGTATAGTGTTCCAAAATTATGCTGATTATTCTCTCTCAGACAGCACTTCCCAGTATACATTGATCTAACCGCAAAAACAGTGGGATCCCACAGCCTAGTTTTGCCACAGCAATTTATAACTGTCAACACCATGACATCTCATGTTGCTGACTTGGGACAATTAAGTTGGACTGTCAGAGGCTGTGGGCCCCAGAGATAACGTGCTGAGGTGGTGTCTGAAATGCTTGTAGGAGCTTGATCCTGGATGCCTTCCTGCCTGTTCACTGGGGATGTTACATTTCCTCTTTTGCTGCTTGAGACCGTGGTTTGTGTATGGGAGCAATTTCTGTAACAAGGAGAAATACAGTACCATCTGCACCAAATGGCCAGTCATGTCTTAGACCCTAGACTGGATGGGGCTGTAGGCCTAACTGTTCTCTAGCTCTTTCTGAGGAAAGGAGGTTTTAATAAGTCTGTGACCTACTGCCAGGTGATCTTTTAGAAATGTAAGATTATCTTAGATGTTTAAATCCCTAAAACTGAAATCTGCTTCCTTTATATTTATAGTTGACTTTGAGATCATTTTTTTTCTTTCTTCCATTATCCATCTGTCTGTCTGTTCATTTGACATGCCTCCAATCAGATATTTTTTAAACACTGTCAGGCACGGTCATGGATCTTAGGTATATAGTGACAAACAGTACACACACCTTACAATATAACAGGGAGGCTACCATTGAACAAAAAACCATCCAGATCAATATATAATTACAACCTGTGTTAGCTGCTTTAAAGGAGAGTTCAGGGCACTATGGGAGAAGGAGTCAGCAGAAGGAGGCACCTGGAGACTCAGAGCCAGCTGGTGAGGCAGGTTTGGAAATCAGGAGACAGTATGTCTCTGTCACGGAGCTAGATTTTTTAAGGGATGTGAAAGAAGTAATTAGACACAGATTTTGCCCTTTAAATAACTTACAACTTGTGTAGTTATACATGCAAAAACAACTTGAAAATAGTATTAAGACCATAGAAAGGTACCAGGTTGTAACGCTAGACCTTCTAAGAAAGGAGAGGCCTGTCTGTGGAGGTAGGAGTATACTGAGAAGCTTCCCGGAGGACGAGGTTCCTGAGCTGAGGCTTAAAGGAAAAGGAGGATTTGTACCGGTGGTAAAGAGGGCGGCACCACTCCCATAATTCACAGAGAAGAAATCACGAGCGCAAGTGGAAAGATAAAAAGAAGCCTTTTGGATGAAACGCCTGAGGGTTTAGTCAAGAGAAATTTAATTGACCTCTTTCACTGGCTTAAATTGGCTTTTAGGTAAAGTGATCTATAATACATCATCCAAATCCAAATGCTCTTGAAAATTAAAGGTGTCCTGTCCTGGGCAAATCAAGACGTATGCTTTATTTAATGTGACCAGAATACACGGCTTGCCCCAAAAAGCAGGATGAGGAATGGAGCATGTATGGTTCCTTTGCCCCAGAGTCATGTTTACTGTGGATTTTCCCATAGTTAAGTTATTTGACTTAATCTGCTGACCCTCCTTGGTATTGTAGCCTAGGTTAGGTCTCAGCCATCTGCAAGGGAAACAGCCTGGGTAGTTTGAAGACCGTACGGGCACATCAGAATACCCTCCTGGGTGGAGACTCAGCTCCAGGGGGAGGTAGCTTAAAGATGATTAGAACGATATGGTGACTGGTATAAATTTAGACATTCTGAGTATCTGTGAATACATGGGCTTGTTTTCCATGGAAATTGTTGGAAGATAAGTAAGGCCTTTACTGTTGGGCTAGTGAAGAATGACTCCGTAAAGAGGACTAAATGTGCTTAGCCCGTTTGGGTGAATGGCAGTCCAGATGTCCATTCTTTACCAACAGGCTGCTTCTCTGCTTTATGAGAGGCCTAGAGATCCCAGAACCTGTTAGTCTGAGATGGGACCCAGGCCTAAGATCTTAACCATTTTCTATTGTTCCCCCGCCTTGCTTACAGCTGGTACCAAGCTGTGCCTTCCTCTCCTCTCCCTGAGTTCGCCATGTCTGCGTCTGGCTAGTTTTATCAGGTTTTCTCTGACTCCTAGGATATGGAATCTAAACTAGTAAACAAGATCACTTTTTAAACCAGACACATTTGTTACTCTATGGCCATCTCATATTACATACTTTCTAAAATAAGAGAGGATTTTTTTTCCTTCTTTGAAGCATGATATAATTGCTGCTTGTATAAAATAGCTCGACAAGTGGGTGGATGTAATGCCTACTCTGAGATTCCCCAGAGAGGAGTGAAGGGAGAGTGTTGGAATAAACTACCGGCTCAATGGTGGGTTCCTCCTAAGTGTGGTGTAGGAGTCTGGTGGGAAGTGCTTCTCCAGGATGTTGGAGCTGGCCTCCTGCACACCAGGGCCTGCCTGTGTGTGGCTTTAGAAACAAGCTGGGAGGCCCTGTCACTGCTTCACGCGGCTGCTTTCCGCCCACACTTTCCTCCTTTGTTATAGGTCCCTTTTGTCTGGCTGCTTTGCTTGAAACCTTTGGTTTTTGGATTATGAGATTTCCTTCTTCCTTGTTTTGGATGTGTTAGCCTCATCTAACTGAATTTTAGGTTTGCCTGATGAGGGGCTGAGGATAATTTGGGGAGACTTAAAAAGGGCAGGATTTCAAAGCCCTGCCAATGTATAGTTCTAGAAGAAGAGATGCAAGTTGGGAGTTGAAAGTTAACCCCCTCGGGCCCGGTAGGAGAGGGGCCTTCCCTAGTCCTGATAGCCTCTGCTGTATGTATTCTTTCAATGCCCAGCACAGGATTCTCAGTGGCCACTGAGCTTTACCTGCTGTGGAGATTGTTTACTGAGACTATGAGTCTTCTTTTAGCCTCCAAGTGTTAGTGAATACAGCAGCCCTGAGGCCTGAAGAGGCCATGACACCTGTATCCATTTTGGTCCTGTGTGGTAGTCTGGTTGATGGCAGCCATGGTGTCCTCTGTCCCTAACCCCAGCATAAGCAGAACTGTTTATTTCTGGGAGATCATAGAGAATCACTGCAAAGGGCAAATTAGTTGGAAGCCCTTGTTCTAGTTGTGGTGGTGTAACAAATCATTCTAAGCTTAGCAGTATGAAAGAATAGCACTTACTGATTATTGTTTTCTCTCATGTTCTGGAGTTGACTGGGCTCAGCCAGACAGTTCTTCAGCTGCTCAGAGTTCTTTATGCATTGGCCATCAGATGGTGGTTCGGGCTGGATGGAGGCGTTGGGAAGGCCTTCTCACATGTCTAGCAGTTGATGCTGGCTAGATCTCAGCTTGGGCTGTTGGCCAGGACATCTACATGTGGCTTCACCATGTGGCCCACGCTTCTTCACAGCATGGTGGCTGGCTTCCAAAAGCTAGTATCTCAAGAGATAAAACGTTTTTGATGACCTAGTCTTGGAATTCATACAGTGTATCACTCTTGTCTCATTCTGTTCATAGACAACAAGCCATTCGAATAACCCAAGTTTGAGGGCAGAGGAATTAGACTTTCCCTATTGGTGGGAGAAATATCAAAGGATTTATGGACGTGTTTTAAAACCATCACAGCTCTTTTGATGCCATTCTTCATCCAAATTGAATAGTTTTTGAAATTTTGCTTTTTAAAGGAGATGTCTTGTACAAGAGACCTGTGGTGCACAAAATAGCCCAGCAGGCTGTTCATCTGCAGCTTTGTACTACCCAGATGGAAAGGGAGACTACACCCTATGGCAGAATTTGGTTTCAGGCCAACACTTTGACATGCTTCAGATGATGTTCAAGTCCTTGGGGTAGAATTAGTTCTTCCTCCCAGTCAGTAACTGAAGTGCTCTGGTCTTTTCCCCACCCATCAATCATGGTCGTACTTCCAGCTCCTTCATCTATGTCAAGAATACTGAGAAATCGTAAGGAAGAAGAGATCAGAGTTTCTGAACTTGTGTGATTCTTGGTAGTTCATTGTTCTCAATACTTTTTGTTTCTTTATCAGTTCTTGGCCTTTCCTTTTTGTTTGGTTTTGTGTTATCTTCTCCCAGATACTTAGCTGAGACTTTCATCTGGCAGATCTACCCCAGGCTAGCTTTGGTTTCAGAACACAGCAGCATTTTCCTCATTGTAGTCTTGAGCTGTTTATCATTGAGATCTGCTGACATTTTAAGAAGGACAAACCTGTGTGTGTGTGTGTGTGTGTGTGTGTGTGTGTGTGTATTTCTGAAGCTCGGAGAGTGTGCCTCCCGTTGTTGTGAAATTCGTTCTCTAGAAAGAGACTGTGTACAAGACCATCGGTGCTCCAAGTCCATACTATAGAGACTCTCAGATTTGAAAAGTATATACAGTCTTTCAGGACTGCCACTGCTTTTAACTGGCTTAGACCAAGCAGCTGGTCTCATCAGAGGTCTTAACTCTGAGTTCCTTGAGAGTTAGAAACCACAACTCTTGCTGAATCTCTGAAACTCCTAGCACATAGTAAGGTCTCAGAAGAATATTTATCCATTATTTGATGAATTTCATTTTCTTTTTCTTTTTTTTTAGTTTGATTTGGCACACAATGTTACATTAGTTTTCAGGTGTACAAGTTCACACTTGGATAAGGTCATACGTTATTTCTACTTTGACCACAGGTGAAACTGCCATCTGTCACCATACATCACTATTACAATGTCATTGACTGTATCCTTATATTGTGCCTTTTATTCCTGTGACTTATTTATTCCATAACTGGAATCCTGTATCTCCCACTCAGCTTCACTCGTTTTGCCTATCCCCTTTACCCACCTTCCCTCTGGCATCCATCAGTTTATTCTCCATATTTATAGGTCAGATTCTGCTTTTTGTTTATTCATTTGTTTTATTTTTTAGATTGCTCATATAAGTGAAATCATATGTTATTTGTCTTTCTCATTCTGACTTACTTCACTTAGCATAGTACCCCCTGGGTCCATCCATGTTGTCTCAAATGGAACAGTCTCCTCCTTTTTTTGTGGCTGTGTAACATAGTCCATTGTGTAAATCCACATCTCTTTTTAAAAATGAAATTTTAATTCCAGTATGGTTAACACATGGTGTTAGATTACTTTCAAATGCACAATATGATTGTGATTCAGTAATTCTATATATGACTCATTGCTCATCACAGTAAGTATGCTCTTAGTCCCCAGCACCTATTTGACCCATCCCCCACCTCCCCTCTGGTAACCATCAGTGTGTTCTGGATAGTGTTAAGAGTTTATTTCTTGGTTTCTGTGTCTCTCTCTTTTCCTTTGTTCATTTGTTTCTGAACTTCGACATAAGAGAAATCATGGGGTATTTGTCTTTCTCTGACTGACTTATTTGTTTAGCGTTATACCCTCTGGCTCTATTCATGTCATCAGAAATGGCAAGATTTCATTGAAGTTTACTCTTTTTTTTTTTTTTTTTTTTTTTAATTAGAGCATGTGAGTGGGGTAGAGGGGAAGTAGGAGAGAGAATGAATCTTAAGCAGGCTCTATGCTTCGCTCAGAGCCTGATGTGGGACTCAATCCCATGACCCTGGGATCATGACCTGAGCTGAAATCAAGAGTCAGATGCTCAACCAACTGAGCCACCCAGGCGCCCTGGCAAGATTTCATTTTTATGGCTGAATAATATTCCCTTGTGTATATATGCAACACATGTTCTTCATCCATTCACCTGTCAGTGGACACCTGGGCTGCTTGCATATCCTGGCTATTGTAAACCATGCTATAGTAAACTTAGGGGTGCATGTATCTTTTTGAATTAGTGTTTTTGTTTTCTTTGGGTAAATACCCAGTAGTGGAATTACTGGATCATATGGTATTTCTATTTTTAATTTTTTGAGGAACCTCCATACTGTTTTCCACAGTGGCTGCACCACTTTACTTTCCCACCAACAGTGCATAATGATCTCTTTTTCTCCACATCCTTGCCAACACTTGTTTTTAGTGTTTTTTATTTTAGCCATTCTGACCGGTGTGAGGGGACATGTCATTGTGGTTTGATAAGGCATTTCCCCGATGATGGGTGATGTTGAGCATATTTTCCTGTGTCTCTTAGCTATCTGGATGTCATCTTTGGAAAATATTTATTCAGGTCCTCTGCCCCTTTTTAAAACTGTTTTTTTTTTTTTGATGTTTAGTTATATGAGTTTTTTATATATTTGGGATATTAACTCCTTATCAGATATATCATTTACAAACATCTTCTCCCATTCCATAGGTTGCCCTTTTGTTTTGTTGATGATTTCCTTTGCTGTGCAAAAGCTTTTTATTTTACTGTAGTCCTGATAGTTTATTTTTGTTTTTGTTTCCCTTGCCTCAGGAGACCTATCTAGAAAAATGTTACTACAGCTGATATCAGAGAAATTACTGCCTGTGCTCTCTTCTAGGATTTTCATAGTTTCACATCTCAGATTTAGATCTTTAATCCATGGTGAGTTTATTTTTGTGTATGACGTGAGAGAGTGGTCCCGCTTCCTCTTTTTGCATGTATGTATCCAATTTTCTCAGCATCATTTGTTGAAGAGACGGTCTTTTCCCCCTTGTATTTTCTTGACTCCTTTGCCAAAGATTGACTGTATAAGTGTGGGTTTATTTCTGGGTTTTCTATTCAGTTCCATTGATTTGTGTATCTGTTTTTGTACCAGTACCATACTGTTTTGATTACTGGAACTTTGTAGTGTAACTTGAAGTCTGGAATTCTGATTACTCCACTTTTGTTTTTCTTTATCAAGATTGCTTTGACTATTTGGGGTCATTTGGGGTTCCATACAAATTTAAGGATTATTTGTTCTAATTCTATGAAAAATGCTGTTAGCATTTTGATAGGGATTGCATTGAATCTGTAAATTGCTTTGGGTAGTATGGACATTTTAACAGTGTTAATTCTTCCAATACATGAACCTAGTAGATATTTCCATTTGTTTGTATCCTCTTCAGTTTCTTTGATCACGGTTTTATAGTTTTTTGGATGTAAGTCTTTTTCTCCTTGACTAAGTTTATTCCTAGGTATTTTACTATTTTTGATGCAGTTGTAAATGCTGTTATTTTCTTAATTTCTCTTTCTGCTACTTTGTTATTAGTGTATAGCAGTGCTATAGATTTCTGGGTATTAATTTTATATCCAGCCACTTTGCTGAACTTATTTATTACTCTATTAGTTTCTTGGCAGAGTTGTTAGGATTTTCTGTGTACAGTATCATGTCACCTGCAAATGGTGAAAGTTTTACCTCTTCCTTACCAATTTGGATGCCTTTTATTTTTCTTGTCTGGTTGCTGTGGCTAGGACTTCCAGTACTGTGTTGAATAAAAGTGGTGAGAGTGGACATTCTTGTCTTGTTCATGATCTTAGAGGAAAAGCTCTGTTTTTCACCATTGAGAGTGATATTAGCTGTAGGTTTTTTTTCCTTCTTTCTCTCTCTCTCTCTCTTTTTTTTTGTTGAAATTTTAAGGTCAGTTTATTAAGCTGAATGGTGAGAGCTATCAGATGAATATTCTCTTGAAAAGTATTTTTTCTCAGAGTTAAAGATCAACACCTCAGCACAGCCACAGGTACTGTGGCAGTCTGGGCTCTCTGCAGTTAAGGATAGTTCACTCGTCTGTCAGGTCAGTGTCTTCTGGGTCAGCACGATTGTAATCTGACTCATCCTTGTCATCCTTGTCATCCTCTGGCTCCAAGTCCTCCATTTCCTGCGAGGTTCATCCACCTCTACTGCTTGCAGCATCTTCTGAAAACTGGGTATCAGATGTGTCAAGATGATGATCTGTTGCAATGTTTCAAATAGCTGTTTCCCACTTAATTTATTCTTTCCTGCTCATTCTCCTTCTTGCATTCATTTCTTTTTAATTTCTAAGAGTTCTGCATCAAACTTGGCCTTCCAACTTCTCATTTGTAACAGGAGTGCCATGAAATAATTGCCTTTCAGCTTTGTCTGCTTCTTTTTCTGTTTTGTTTCCTCTCTTCCAGTTTCTTTTTAAATGTTTGTTTATTTTGAGAGAGGGAGCATATGTGAACTGGGCAGGGGCAGAGAGAGAGAGAGAGAGAGAGAGAGAGAGAGAGAGAGAGAGAATATCCCAAGCAGGCACTGTATGGTCAGTACTGAGCCCAATGCAGGACTGGAGCCCATGAGCCCTGAGACCATGACCGGAGCCAAAATCAAGAGTCAGATGCTTAACTAAATGAGCCCCACTGGCGCCCCTTTTCTGGTTTTTATTTGATCTGTTTCATTTAGTTTTTCTCACACAGCTGTCCCTAAAGATCATCACCATACCATGGTTTCCTTCTGCCTGTAATGCTAATTGTGTTAAAATGTCTGAGCCATCGTTGTCTTATAGATTTTCTTGGGAGATTATTTCATAGAAGGGCTTCATCTAGGTATTTTTAACTGTATGTTAACTTGAGGGATAGCCTGGACAGTTTCTTCATTTTCTCAGGCCTCAGATGTCAGAGTAATGGTGAAACTGGGTGGATTTTCTGATACTACTGGTTAATGACACTCTCAAGCTGCTCTTCACTCATCCCCTTCCTGTCCTCACAGCACAGCTGTACTGCTGGTGAGAGAGAACATGAACAGAACTGGGGCTTGAGGGGGTAGCTGAGAGACCCTTGCCTGTGAAAGGAGTTGGGGTGGATGGACTCGAGAGCCTCCAGCTCATTGTGCTCTGCTGCTCCTCCATAGTCGGTCAGCGTGGCCTCGCTGCTGCCCACGGACCGCCCAGCCACCCAGGTAGAATGCTGCAGTGGAGGCCGCAGTGCACCGCGAGAGCTGGCAGCGGCTGGGTGGGTGCAGGTGCCGAATCCCCGGCTGGGAGGCCCTGGGCCTAAAGCCAGGTCGGGCCTGCTGAGCAACAGCCCCACGTGGGCCTCCGCCTTGCAGTGGGGTCTTCATATATGGCCTTCATTGTGTCAAAGGATTTTTATCTCTAAACCCACTTTGTTGGGAGTTTTCATCATGATTGGATGTTGAATTTTATCACTTGCTTTCTCAGCAACTATAGAGATGATCATGTGCTTTTTTTCATTTTGGTGATGTGGTATATCACATTGATTGATTTGTGAATATTGAACCATCTTTGCATCCCTGGAATAATCCTCTACCTAAAGTGGCTTCCAATGTTACTTACTAGTTCTCACATAGAAATAGCCCAAAGGAGGTCCAAAGAGGAGAGGCAGAAACATTTTTGAATGCTGTGTAGTGTCTTCTGCACAAGAATGGTGCGTGTAGCATATAATACCTTCATATCTAAGTAGCCATCAAACAGAAAACAGATGAGTGTAGAGCATTTTCCCAGCACCTTGGTGGGACTAAAGGTCAGAAAATGGCCAGTTTCCTAATACCAGTTCTTTCTCAGTCCCCTCATTCTGAATTTTTGTCTAAAGGTGACTATCAAGAGGTTATGGTATCATGTCAAGTGACTGACCAGGGCCATGAATCAGTTGTACACCAGTCTTGAAGTGCTGTGAGTACACTTTGTGTCTCAGTGAACTTGTAGATCATGATATGGATCTTTGGAGGTTGCAACTGGGAATATATCTATTTATTGAGTGTCAAGGGTCTGTTGGACACGCCTGTGGGAAATTAAGTTTCATTCAGTAAATCTTACATTAACAGAGACCTGGAGAGGTTACTTGACCTTTTGCATTAATGTTTTCTTTGCTAATATGGATGCCCTCTACATGTCAGTTGTGCTGGAACATCCCATGGGCCATCATAGCTTCTGCCCTCCCCCACCCTCCTACTGTAGGCCCCTGCTCTGTTTAGACCAATCTGACGTCTTTAGGACTGAATTGTTTGGGAAGATAAGAGAAAAAAGCTTTGTATTATTTTTGATAATTGCTTTTTCTTTTAGAAGATGAAATTGCCTGAAGTGAGGGAGGTGAGAGTAGATGCTCACATTTAAGAGGCAGGGCACAGTCATTCTTTCACCCACAGAAGAGGATTTACTGAGTTCTTTCTGTGGTACCATCCTAAAAACTGGAGACTGAGCACTTAGATGAAGTTCTGTCTTCAAGAGGCTGGTGTTCTAGTGGAGTATGGCACCCAGCACAACTCCTGTGTCCATCTCTCTTATTGGGAAAAGAGATAAATGTCTGCTCCGCAGTACTGACTAAACATTAGTGTCCCTCAACCCATTTCCTACTTAAGAGTATCAAAGAACTGTCACATTTTAAAAAAATATTTATTTTTGAGAGAGACAGACAGTGTGAGTGGAGTACGGGCAGAGAGACAGGGAGACAAAGAATCTGAAGCAGGCTCCAGGCTCTGTGCTGTCAGCCCAGAGCCAGACGAAGGGCTCGACCCCACAAACTGTGAGATCATGACCTGAGCCAAAGTCAGATGCTTAACCAACTGAGCCACCCAGGTGCCCCAGAACTGTTACATTTTTGATGCATACCAGCTTTTTGATAAGCTCTTAAATTGCTTGATATGGGACTGTAGGTTGAGGGTGGCTAAAATTAAACCTTGATGGGATTCTGAGATCTCTTCAGAACTAGAGATAGCTGTGAACGGCCCACTCTACTGCAGAAAATCAGTCCCTGAAATATGAACTGAGTGCAGGAGAGCAAGAGATGGAGACCAAGAGAGGAAGCCAGCTTTAAAAAAGAACTGGTGGGGCGCCTGGGTGGCGCAGTCGGTTGAGCGTCCGACTTCAGCCAGGTCACGATCTCGCAGTCCGTGAGTTCGAGCCCCGCGTCAGGCTCTGGGCTGATGGCTCGGAGCCTGGAGACTGTGTCCGATTCTGTGTCTCCCTCTCTCTCTGCCCCTCCCCCGTTCATGCTCTGTCTCTCTCTGTCCCAAAAATAAAAAATAAAAACGTTGAAAAAAAAATTAAAAAAAAAAAATAAAAGAAAAAAAATAAAAAAGAACTGGTGATGTATTTAGACTATAGGTTTACGGGGATATTGATGTTTGGATGGATGGATGGATGGATAGATAAAAATAAAAGAGAAAACCTGAGGACTAGGACGTTTTGTTTTTAACGTGAAAAATTGACCCAGCATTTCATTTATGCCTGTTGAACTGTCAGGCAGTCTTCCATTGACGTCAGCAAGGGCAGATTGAAATCTCCATGGCAGAGCGTGCCCTGGCCCTGATAAATAGGGCTGGTAATTGAATTAGAAAACATTCTGAGCTGTCAGCTAATTATGCTATTGAGGCAATTGCTTTGTCCACGTCTATTTCATCCTTGAATTGCTTGAGTGACTTTCTCACTGGGAGAGGGGAAGTCGGCTTCCATGACTGAGGCACGTATTTTGTGTCTCCCTAAATTATGCTTCCTGTGCTTCCCTAGGGCAATACTTTGGCGTTTCACATCATTACAGACATTGTTGTAGGAGTTTTGATAGACATTAGTTTTGTTCTCATTTGTATTTCAGTCTGATCTTTGTTTCCAGGTCTGTGAGTGTACACGCACACATTATTCCAGTGCTCAACTGCTCTTTTCTTTCACAAAGGCAAATAACCCATTTGATTTCCCTTTTTCCAGCAACACTAAAACAGTTCAAAATGACCCAGTCGTGCTTAACATATTAAAACTGTTGATGGTAAGAAATTTAGAACAGCAGCTATAGTGTTACAAGTGAAGAATTCAAGCCAACTTGTCTTTGAGTGTAAAAAAAAAAATCATTATACACATACAGAGGTGTGTAGATTGACTGTTTATTCATCTTCTAGAAGATAGTAGTGGCTGTAGATATGAAAGGTAGACAGTGCTCTTAAAGACTACAAGCAGATTCAGCAGGAGAAAAGAAGATTCATCTTCTCATAAGGTTTTTTTCCCCCAATACCAATCTCTGATGATAGATTCTTCTTAGCTTCTACTTATAGAGGGTCACCATCTTTTATATAGTTTTGTGTTTCAGGCTTAAGTAGAAAGGCCTTCTTACTTCTTGAACACGTGATAGAATTCGATGGTCAATTTCTTAGGATTGTACCCTGATGAAGCATGACACAATCAGATGCTTTGTGGATCTCTTGATGTTTCCAAGTCAGACCCATGTTTGGCCTTGGCAACATGGTTATTGCAAACCACACAGACGATTGGAGTTTAAATTCCCTATTGAGAGTAGCAATCTTTTGTCCACCATTGTTTTTCTAACCCATTGTTTGACATGGTGCTCAGTCACTGGTGGCTGAACCGAACTGAAGTCAGGTCTCATTTGTATAAAATCCCTGTGTCACTCTCTTCTTTCTGTCTTGCTGCCTCCCTGCTTTCCATTCATCCATCCATTCAACATTTTTTCTTCAGCACTTACTATATGCCAGACACTGTACTGTTGGTAAATAAAACAGACTTGGTCCCAGAGATCTTTGGTGGAGGGTGTGGAGGATAGAAAATAAACAAGTTAGCCAACAAATAAATGTATAATTAAAAATTGTGAGGAGTGTAATAAACAAGGTACGCTGAAAGAGATTAACTGATAGAAATGGAAACCTAGGGTTTCCTAGGATGGTTTCAAGACCTGTTGAGGAGGGTGTCCAGTTGGCGGAAGAGCATGGAAGTTCTTGGCTTTTCTTATCCCTGAAATGCAGCTAGATCAGCATCAAACCATTTTGCACACCTAGAAAATAGATCTGCAGGTTAACAACAATCTGCATAACTTGAGCCAAAGAACTCAGCAGGTATGCAGTGCGGAGAGGTGAGGGTGAGAGAGAAGCCGTGGAGGGTAGGGAGTGGTATTTGTGGACGGAGGACAGAGAAAGGGGAGGGGGGAGAGTACAGGAAAAACAGTCCCCTGAAAGCTGGAGAGAAAGTCGAAGCACCCATAAGTGCCTGAACAAGAAAGGGAGAAAGGAGGAAGGAGAGGGTTTCGATATCATTAGGACTCTATACAGGGCAGAGCAGCATTGGGAATCCCACAGCCCAATACCTGGCTGTCCCCTGGTGAGAAGAGCAAATCCCCAGGAGTAGGCAGCGAGGTCTGAGGGGTCTGTGAGCCACACGGAGGGAAGCGGTTCCCCTGCTACCCTGCAAGGAGGGCATTTGGCACGGTCTCACCACAGGCAAAGGTCCCAGTGGACCTCAGAGAATACAATTGTGGTATTGAAACAAAAACACCAGGGTGTGGTGAAACCTGATGCAGGTTGTGTGTTTACCATAATCCCTGAAATGCTGCTGCTATGCACAAACTTATTCTGGGGCAAACCAGCATCCAGCCACAACCTCTGAGTGTCTATAGCAGCGTGATTGTAGGAATGTTCCCAGGGGCAACCTGGCATCTGGCCATTTCTTGGTGAGACTCTCCCCTAGAGGGTTGGAGAGGGTCTAAGCCGCAGGGCCCTCAGAAGTGAGGGGTTTGGAAACAGCCCCATCTGAGATAAAATTCATGAGGGCACTGCTGCCTGGAAGGCTAATGGCTTGGACATGGACACTATAGAAGCGGGGAGTAGACAGAAGCTGGAGACAAATGAGGGGTGCTTGATTGCTAGTCAGGTAGAGCACAGAGTTCTGATGCTAGAGACTGGGAATCTGGGTGATGCCATTTTCACCTCTCCCACATACATGGGCACATGTGCCACACTGAGCCACCC
This sequence comes from Herpailurus yagouaroundi, assembly GCF_014898765.1. Lineage (NCBI taxonomy): Eukaryota > Metazoa > Chordata > Mammalia > Carnivora > Felidae > Herpailurus > Herpailurus yagouaroundi. The sequence goes on along the minus strand of NW_024412402.1, from coordinate 4,368,193 downwards.
CAGTAAGCTAAGTAGCACCACCTAGTGGAGAATGGAGCTACTACACCAAGCCCTGCCCAGCTGTACCAAGCAAGCCCTAGAGGACCACCACAAGTCCCTCTGCCTGCTTAGGGTATGGAATATAAAGTGCTTCATAGTTTGACTTCTAGGGGAATCTGGATATAATTTCATTCAGATTTCATTCTTTTCACTGGTTCATCTGTTGTGTGTGTGTGTGTGTGTGTGTGTGTGTGTGTGTGTGTGTGTGTGTGTGTGTTCTTGGATACAGAAAGAGAAAACATTTTTATTTTCCATTTTTATATAAATTTTTAAAAATTTTTACTATTTTTTGGGGATTTATTTTTTATTCTATTTTACCTTCTCCAATTCATTTAATTCTATTTTATTGTATACATATTCTTAATTTTAAACAATTTTTACTTTTTTTTTCTTTTTCTTTCCTTTTTTCCTCTATGTAATCAAGCTTCTTTCAACACCCAGACCAAACTATACCTCGGAGCTAGTTTCCTTTATTTGATTTTTTGGTGGTGTTTTTAATCTTGTTAATTTTTATTCTTTTTCTTCCTCCAAAATGACAAAATGAAGGAATTCACCCCAAAAGAAAGAACAGGAAGAAATGACAGCCAGGGACTTAACATGAGTAGAAGCAAGATGTCTGAATTAGAATTTAGAACCACGATAGTAAGCATACTAGCTGGGGTTGAAAAAAGCATAGAATCCCTTTCTGCAGAGATAAGAGGTGAAATCTAGTCAGGACGAAATTAAAAAATGCTATCACTGAGATGCACTTGTGATACCACAGCAGCAAGGATGGATGAAGCAGAGCAGTGAGTCAGTGGTATAGAAGACAAAGTTATGGAGAATAATGAAGCTGAAAAAAAGGGGAACTAAGGTAAAAGAGCATGATACAAGAATTAACTCAGTGACTCACTAAAAAAGGAATAACATCCGAATCATTTGAGTCTCAGAAAATGGGGAGAAAAAGTGGTAGAAGGTTTTTTTTATGTGAGCAAATCATAGCAGAAAACTTTCCTAACCTGAGGAAAGACACAGACATCAAAATCCAAGAAGCACAGAGAGCTCCCATTAGATTCAACAAAAACCAATAATCAACAAGGCATATCTTAGTCAAATTCACAAAATACACAAAGAATTATGCAACAAGGGAAAAAAAGTCCTTAACCTGTATGGGAAGACAGATCAGGTTCACAGGAGACCTAGCCACAGAAACTTGGCAGGCCTGAAAGGAGTGGTAGGATATATTCAACGTGCTAAATTGGAAAAATATGCAGTCAAGAATTCTTTATCCAGCAAGGCTGTCATTCAAAATAGAAGGAGAGATAGTTTCCTAGACAAACAAAAAGTACTGGAATTTGTGATGACTAAACCAGCCCTGCAAGAAATTTTAAGGGGATTCTCTGAGAGGAGAAAAGATGAGACAAAACAAAAAAAGATTAAAAGCAACAAAGACTAGAAAGGACCAGAGAACACCACCAGAAATTCCAGCTTTACAGGCAACACAGTGGCAATAAATTCAGATCTTTTGGTACTCACTCTAAATGTCAATGGTCTCAATGCTTCAATCAAAAGACATAGGTTAACAGAATGGATAAGAAAACAAGATCTATTTGTTCTTTAGAAGAGACCCATTTTAGACCTAGAGTCATGTTCAGATTGAAAGTAAGGGAATGGAGAACCATCTATCGTGCTAATAGTCACCAAAAGGAAGCCAGAGTAGCCATACTGATATCAGACTAGATTTTAAAATAAAGACTGTTAAAAGAGATGAAGGACAGTATATCATAATTAAGAGGTCTACCCACCAAGAAGATCTAACAGTTGTAAACACTTATGCTCCCAACGTGGAAGACCCAAATATATAAATCAATCACAAACATAAACTCAATGATAATAATACCATAATAGTACCGGACTTTAACACCTCACTTAGAGCAATGGACAGATCATCTAAACAGAAATTCAAGGAAACAGTGGCTTTCAATGACACACTGGACCAGATGGACTTAACAGTTATATTGAGAATATTTTATCCTAAAGCAACAGAATACATATTCTTTTCAAGTTCACTTGGAACATCCTCCAGAATAGATCACATACTGGGTCAAATCAGCTCTCAACAAATACAAAAAGATCAGGATCATACCGGGCATATTTTCAGACCACAGTGTTATGAAACTCGAAATCAACCACAAGAAAACATTTGGAAAGACAACAAATACTTAGAGGTTAAAAAATCCTACTGAAGAAAATGGGTTAACCAAGAAATTAAAAAGGAAATTAAAAAGTACATGGAAGGCAATGAAAGTAACACAACAGCCCAAAACCTCTGGGATCCAGCAAAGGCGGTCATAAGAGGGAAGTATATAGCTGTACAGGTTTTTCTTAAGAAGGAAGAAAGGTCTACACCTTAAAGAGTTGGAGAAAGAAGAGCAAATAAATCCCTAAACCAGTAGAAGACTGGCAATAATAAAGATTATGGCAAAAATCAATGCTTTGGGGAGGGAAAAAAAAGAACAGATCAGTGAAACCAGGAGCCGGTTCTTGGAAAGAACTAACAAAATTGATAACCCCCTAGCCAGTTTGATCAAAAAGAAAAAGGACCCAAATAAATAAAATGAGGAGAGAGCACAACCAAGACAGCAGAAATACAATAATAAGAGGATATTATGAGCAATTATATGCCAATAAATTGGGAAATCTGGAAGAAAGAAATGGACAAATGCCTAGAAACATATACACTACCAAAACTGAACCGGGAAGAAGTTGAGAATTTGAACAGACCCATAACCAATGAAGAAATTGAATTAGTAATAAAAAAAAAAATCTCCCCCAAAAAACCAGAGTCCAGGGCCAGATGGCTTTCCAGGGGAGTTGTACCAAACATTTAAACAAGAGTTAACTCCTGTTCTTTTGAAGCTGTTCCAAAAAATAGAAATGGAAGGAAAACTTTCAGACTCTGTCTAGGAGACCAGCATTACCTTGATTCCAAAACCAGACAAAGACCCCACTAAAAAGGAGAGCTATAGACCCAATTTTCCTGATGAACATGGATGTAAAAATTCTCAATGAGATACTAGCCAACTGGATTTAACAATGCATTAAAAGAATTATTCACCATGATCAAGTGGGATTTATACCTGGAATGCAGGGCTGGTTCAATATCCGCAAATCAATCAATGTGATACATCACATTAATAAAAGAAAGGACGGGGTGCCTGGGTGGCTCAGTTGGTTGGGCATCCAACTTCGGCTCAGGTCATGATCTTGCGGTCCGTGGGTTCGAGCCCCGCGTCAGGCTCTGTGCTGACAGCTCAGAGCCTGGAGCCTCTTTCAGATGGTGTGTCTCCCTCTCTCTCTGACCTTCCCCCATTCATGCTCTCTCTCTGTCTCAAAAATGAATAAATGTTAAAAAAAATTTTAATAAAAGAAAGGACAAGAACCACATGATCCTCTCAATAGATGTAGAGAAAGCATTTGACAAAATACAGCATCATTTCTTGCCAAAAATCCGCAAGAAAGGAGGGATAGAAGGATCATACCTCAAGATCATAAAAGCCAGATAAAAAAGACCTGCCGCTAATAACATCCTCAATGGGGGAAAAATGGAGAGCTTTCCCCCTAAGGTCAGGAACACGACAGGGATGTCCACTCTTGACACTGTTACTCAGCACAGTATTGGAAGTCCTAGCCTCAGCAATCAGACAATACAAAGAAATAAAAAGTATCCAGATCGGCAAGGAGGAAGTCAAACTTTCACTTTTCACAGGTGACATGATATTCTATATGGAAACCCCAAAAGATTCCACCAAAAAACTTCTAGAACTGGTCCATGAATTCAGCAAAGTCACAGGACATAAAAACAATGCACAGAAATCAGTTACATGTCTACACACCGGTAATGAAGCACCAGAAAAACAAATCAAGGAATTGATCCCATTTACATTTGTGACAAAAACCATAAATACCTACGAATAAACCTAACCAAAGAGGTGAAAAACCTATACACTGAAAACTATAGAAAGCTTATGAAAGAAATTGAAGAACACACACACACACACACACACACACACAATGGAAAAACATTCCATCTCATGGATTGAAAGAACAAATATTGTTAAAATGTTGATACTACCCAAAGCATTCTACATATTCAATGCAATCCCTATCAAAATAACACCAGCATTCTTCAGAGAGCTAGAACAAACAATCCTAAAATTTGTGTGGAACCAGAAAAGACCCCAGATAGCCAAAGCAATCCTGAAAAAGGAAACCAAAGTTGGAGGCATCACAATTCTAGACCTCAAGATGTACTACAAAGCTGTAGTCATCAAGATAGTATGGTATTGACATAAAAACAGACTTACGTCAATGGACCAGAATAGACAACTCTTAAATGGACCTGTAAATGTATGGCCAAGTAATGTTTGACAAAGGAAATAATATGCAATGGAATGAAGACAGTCTCTTCAGCAAAGGGTGTTGGGAAAACTGGACAGCGACATTCAGAAGAATGAACCTGGACAACTTTCTTACACCATACACAAAAACTCAAAATGGATGAAAGACCTAAATGTAAGACAGGAAGCCATCAAAATTCTAGAGGAGGAAGCAGGCACAAACCTCTTTGACCTTGGCCGCAGCAACTTCTTACTCAACATGTCTCCAGAGGCAAGGGAAACAAAAGCAAAAATGAACTATTGGGACCTCATCAAGATGATCAACTTTTGCACGGCGAAGGAACCAATCAGCAAAACTAAAAGGCAACCAATGGAATGGGAGAAGATATTTGAAAATGACAGAAAGAACTTATCAAACTCAACACCCAAAAAACAAGTAATCTAGTGAAGAAATGGGCAAAAGACATGAATAGACATTTTTCTAAAGAAAACATCCAGATGGCTAACACACACATGAAAAAAGGGTAAACATCACTCATCATAGAAATACAGATCAAAAACCACAATGAGATACCACCTCACACCAGTCATAATGGCTAAAATTAACAACTCAGGCAACGACAGATGTTGGCGAGGATGCGGAGAAAGAGGCACCCTTTTGGTTTGCCGGTGGGAATGCAAACTGGTGTGGCCACTCTGTAAAAGCAGTATGGAGATTTCTCAAAAAATTAAAAATAGAACTACCCTGTGACCCAGCAATTGCACTACTAGGTATTTATCTAAAGGGTACAGGTGTGCTGTTTCAAAGGGGCCATGCACCCCAGTGTTTCTAGTAGAGCTATTGACAATAGCCAAAGTATGGAAAGAGCCCAAAAGTCTATCAACAGATTGAATGGATAAAGAAGATGTCGTGTATATAAATATACAATGAAGTATTACTCATCAAATAGAATGAAATCTTTCCATTTGCAACAACATGGATGGAACTAGAGTGTGTTATGCTAAGTGAAGTTAGACAAATATGACTTCACTCCTGTGGAATTTAAGATAGAAAACAGATGAACAGAAAGGAAGGGAGGCAAAAATAATATAAAAACATGGAGGCGACAAAACATGAGTCTCTTAAATACAGAGAACAAACTGAGGATTGCTGGATGGATTGTGGGTTTGGGAGATGGGCTAAATGGGCAAGGAGCATTAAGGAAGACCCTGGTTGGGATGAGCACTGAGTGTTATACATAAGGTGTGAAAGACTGGATTCTACTCCTGAAATTATTAGTGCACTGTATGCTAACTAACTTGATGTGAATTAAAAAAAATACATATATATATATAAATATATATTTAAAAGAGACCTCTCAAAGGTTGCCTCTGAGTTGAGGAATGAAAATTGAGTTGGACTTAATCATGAGAAGAAGAGGGTGGAAGAGTGTTCCAGGGAGAGGAGGGAACGCATGTGAAGGCTATAGGGTAGGGAGAGAGGCGGCTGGCATGGTGGGAGTGTAGTGGGTGAGGAGGGAAACGTGCAAGGTGAGGTGGGGCAAGTAAGTGAGGGCTACATCTCCTGGGCCTTTGTAGACCATGAGAAAGAGTTTGGATTTTATTCAAGCCATTTTCTGGCTGGTGCTGAGTGGACAGAGCATTTAACCTAAAAGGGCTGTAGATTTGGTTATGAAAGGGCAAGTTGCCTTTCTGTTTAGTCTATCTTGGAAATGCTGGATGGGTGAAATGAATTAAGATACAGTAAATGTGTCTTCCATACCCATGCAATCCTCAGTGTTTGTCCTCGCTTCTCACTGTGTCTATTATCACTTTGAACTTTGGTATCACCTTTTTTTATTTAGGAAATGCTGTGCCATGGTTATGTATCATTTATATTGTTTCTTCCACGTAGATCACTAGCTCTTTGAGAACAGAAACTTTGGTGTGCTCAGGGACAGTACCCAAAGCCCTACACATAGTAAGCACATAGGATTTTTTTTTTTTGTTTTTGTTGTTTAAGGATTTGATATTTATTTTAAAAATCCGTCTACTGGTTTTTAAAAACTATTATATGTAGTATGTTTCGCCTACTGTTGTATATGTTATAAATTTTCTGTTGTAACAAATGGAAAACAAAATAGGTTGTTAAAAAAGCAGTATGGCGTAAAGTATAAGATAAAACCCTTTTCATAGGGACTGCATAGTTTTTTTGTTTTAATATTGTTAAAATTGCCTTTCCAAGTGGCTTTGCAGGTTTCACTTTGACAGTATCTATTTCCTAAATCCTCACCGGTGTTTGATTGTTTGATGCTACTAGACTTTTTGATTCATGCAAACCTGATTATTGAAAATTTGTGCCTAAATTTACATTTCCCTCATTACTGGTAAAATTGAATATTACTTTCTATATATAGTTAGCCATTTATGTTTCTTTTCTTTGTTCATATTCTTGGTCATTTTTCCTCACGGAGTCATTTATCCTTGACTGCAGGAATGCTTTACATACTCTAGCTACTAATCCTCTCAGATGTATTACAAATATTTTTTCCCAATCTCCTTTATCTTTTTACCTTTTCTCAATGCCTTTTGCATTCAACAGTCATGTATAGTGGCCCTTCTTCTATTTCAGGGCAGTCAGTGTTTTTGGTGATATCCCACTTATGGCCCAAGATCTCTTTTAGAATTTCTGGGCATGACCTATCAGCACACCAAGAAAAATACTCCATCACCATGTACTATCTTAGCTCAATAGACACTTTTCATTTTTTACATTTTTTACTTTATTTTATAAATAGCTTATGTAAATAAGAGGATAGATAAACTCTTCATTTAAAATCTTAATAATTTAAACGTAGCGACCCTGACACTTGGTTCCAGGTTCTCCTCATTTGGAATAGATGTACCTAGATAGATACACACCTGAAATGGATGTCTCTGAAAGCATTTGTCATGCATGAACCTGGAATATATCCGTCTTGAAAATACTGGTCCCCGACTTTAAATCTACCTCCAGTAGGTTCTAACTTACTGCTCCTGGTTCTTCTCACTCTTGCAACATCAAAATGTAACACTAGAATTTTTTAAATCTTTTTTTTTTATTAAAAAAAATTTTTTTTAACGTTTATATTTATTTTTGAGACAGAGAGAGAGACAGAGCATGAACGGGGGAGGGGCAGAGAGAGAGGGAGACACAGAATCGGAAGCAGGCTCCAGGCTCTGAGCCGTCAGCCCAGAGCCTGACGCGGGGCTCGAACTCACAGACTGCGAGATCGTGACCTGAGCTGAAGTCGGATGCTTAACTGACTGAGCCACCCAGGCGCCCCCAGAATTTTAAAAATCTTTAATGGCTCATAATTTTGTTAAAGAGAGTATAGCTATGTTCTTGGCTCCATAATTCAGACATTTTCATTCTTGAATTTATTAAACATCAAATGATCCATTGAATTTGCACGTTTGTTTCTCATCTATACTTTCCAGTCACCTTTGTACACGAACCTGTCTTTGGCATTTGTCCATTTATGAACTGTATCAAGTAAAATTTGGACCCCGGCACAAAAGATGAAAGAATCTCATCCTGCACCCTTTTAGCATAACAGGATGGTCCAGCAGGTTTTCGTTGCAAAATATTGAATAAGTCCTTCCTGTGGAATGACTAAGTGAATGAGAGTCCCTTGTTTTCTTTTTGTTCTGAGAGATCTATTGCTCACTCATCAGTTCTTCAGTTTGAGAAGATTCCTCCTTAGGTACTGTATAGTATGTTGTCATCTGAAGACTCAAGAGGCTCGAGTTTTACTTAGGGTCATTGTCCCCATCCACGATAGCATTTCAGGTGCTGCTGCCCTTTGTCTCTTTGTGTCCATCTTCTGATTTGTCTAATGATTGTGACATGTCTCTGTCTGTCGTCTTCTTATTGGCCTTATGGACAGAAAATTTTAAAATTCTCAATTCTCATCTGTGTTCAATCAAAGCTAAAAGCAGACTACCAAGATGGCGTCTCAGGTCTTTCTACCCCATTGAAAGATGATACAATAATTTGGGTAGTGCACTGAGAAAATTGCAGGATGATGCAATAGTGATTATTTTTGTATCATCCTTTTTGGTGATTTCATCATTTTCCTTTGTCTTACTCGTTTAAAAAAAAAAGTTGCAAATAACATGAGATAGAGGGGGAAAAAAAACCCCTACCAAGATCCTATAATATAGCTTACATTTATCAAAGGTTGCAGTGGACCCATATGTAATTACAAGATAGAATCAGTTTTATTCTATTTTTAAAAATAAGTATAATTTCTCTTTGTTCTTAGGAAGACTCTAAAACAAAATCATGAAATAACAGCCTTCCCACGTAGTAAGGAATTGTTCAGAAAAGAAAGTGAAAAACTCAAAGTGGGTCCAGCAACCCTAATGTTCTCCTGGAGCCTGAAGGACTGAGCTGGCCGGAAATACACGTGGACTGTGCTCACAGAGCTCTTATTGCAGAGTCCACTGGAACGGAAATGACACTTAATTAGTCTTAGCGTGTCTTTACTACACTTAAGCTCACAGAAGTTTGCTTTGGCTTATGGCTTTCTGTTCTGACCTTCCCCCTATCTGTGCAGCATGGGCAGAAAGAATAAACTAGCTGCTTTCTGACAGAGGTGGGTGCCCCCCGCCTCCTGTTCGTTCTGTTAGCAGACCCGCTTTATCTTGGGTGTCTGTCTTGTAAGCCTCTTTTCTATCAAAGCCCTCGAACTGTTAGCTGTTGAAGTCAAGCACGTCTCTGTTGAGAACCGAGCACTGCCAGCGTCCCATTTGGGGAGAATCTACGAGGTGTGTATGCCAAGCACGATATCATTGTGTGCAGGCACTGCGGGAGTCTGCCAAACCCAGGGGCAGGCTGCCAGTACAAATGCCACGTTGACATGACATTTACAAGTTTAGAGTCTGGAAGAGGACTGCCAGCGGAGCACTCTTCAGCTGCCTCATTTAGGGTGGCGGTAACTGGGCCAACTTTTGATTTTCAGACTCCAGAAGCATAGTCAAGAAGTAAGACTTCATATAGAATTTGAAACTACCACTGCCACATTTTCTAGGAAGTGATGAATTTGGTCCGCCCGTTTCTGGGATGTGGGATATGCCCTGGTGCAGGTTAAAAGTGCACAATCTGTAATCAGATCTGGGTCTGAGTGAGGGCTCCATCACTTGTGGTGTGACCCTGAGCAAATCCGTCTGCCTGAGCCTCAGCTGCCCACTATAAAGTAGGGATAGTATCAGTTTCTTCCTGGGGTAATTGGGTGGATTAAATATCTCAAGAAGTGTGAGCACTTTTTCCAGTGCTTGTCCAATAGTGAGTGCTCAGTGATGTGAGGCATTTTTCACATTCTTCAGAAGCTTGTGAGAAATTCAGATTTGGAGCTATTTGTATGTTTTAGTCACAAGTGGGCATATTCCAGCCTGCCGGGGACACGAGCTTGTGGGGACACTCCCTCTCTGACTCAGGCATTGCTGGCACACTGTGCACAGGAAGCCCAGCACGTAGTTTTCTTTCTCTCTCTAGGGAAACTTAGAACTGGAATCAGAATCATTTGGGCATTTGGCGGAAGGCAGAAACCATTTGGGTATTAAGAATTTATTCCAGTAATAGCAGTCCTTTGATTGACCTGGAGCTTTTCTGTGGCGTATTCTCTGCAAAGGGAAGGCCTCAGGCTGTTCTGAAGGATATTCTGTGGCTTATTAGGGGCACTGTCTTTTCGGTGTTGGTAACAAGGTACTTGGTCTTGATTAAGTCTGTTTTCATGATCTAGTAGTTAAAGGACAGGTTTTTCTTTGCTACATATACAGGATATGATCCTCACCGCCATGTTTAGTTAACTTCTGTTCATCATTTTCAACACTGCTAGTAAATTCTCTCAAACGATAGAATTCTTTTTTCTTCTTTCTTGTTTTTCAGATCTTCAAAGTTGCTGCGGGCATTCTATGTCCCCTTCCTGTCAGATCAGTATACAGCGTATGCAAACTACACCATCCTCAAACCCCGGAAAGCAAAGCAAATCAGGAAGAAAAGTGGAGGTTAGCAACACGCCTGTGACCCCAAAGGACGGCCATCCTGTTAACTAGTGATTGCACTGACAGGACGCCCTCCACATCATCATTTGTAACGTTTGTAATAAAGGCTGTCTGACACAGGATTCTAGAATCTGGGTGCTTTGGGCTGGTCAAAGTAATTCCCATTCACGTCTTGCTGTGTCTCTGTTCTGCATGTGAACTTTTTGCAGCTAGGCAGAAAAAGGCCTTCACGTCTCGTAGGTATGTTGCTCTACATCTTACTGTTTTTCTTCTGTTCGATATTTACTAGACCGGAGAAGAGCAGAGCCACCTTACAGGAAGAATTGAAAATCCCTGAACTGGATGGCTGCATTAAACTCTCTCTCCATACTCTGGCCTGGCATCTGAGAACTAGCAAGCCTCTTTTGGGCCACACAGGCTTCTCCACCAAAGCTGTTGGGCAGCTGTTAGCAGACCTTACTCAAGTCCTAGTGCTGAAAATGAGCACAGCCTAATTGCCAACCTACATGTCCTTTTCCCCTCGTGCAGGACTAAGCTTCTCTAAAGCACTTCACAGGACGAGGACCCTGTCCTGGAGATATCTCAGGAAAAAGGCAACCATTTGAGGAACTGTAATCTAATTTCATTATGTAGGATGCCTCTTAGTCTCAGTTTATTTCCTATACAACAAACTGTGTTAAGTTTTCGCATGCTGTTTCTTGAATTCCAGACTTTTCTGTATAAAAGCATCAGCAGAGTAGACCATAACTGTATAGGACATATTTGGGGAAAATTAATTCGATCACTTGGTAGGTAGGTTTGGATGACCTCACATTTTTAAGTAATGTATTTTGAGGCTATTGATGAATTCCCGCCCCCCCCCTCTTTCTTTAAAGAACCCTAGTGGAAAAGGCCACTGTATATTTACAGCACGTATTTTTGAGTCTATCTATTGCAAAGCACATTCTGCATGGGACACTTCTAGTCAAATAGGCAATGATAAGGACTTAATTAAAGTGTAATGAGTATATACTGTTACTTTACATACAGTATTTCACTGTTTACAAAGTACTTTCACATGATCTCGTTTGGTCCTCATGGTCACAGTGTGAGGCAGACAAGACAAGTGGTTTGGTGTCCATTTTATAGATGATGAAACAGGCTTTGGGGGGTGGTGGGGAAGGGCAAGTGGCTTGCCCAAGGCCACAGTAAGTAACAGAGCTGGGACTAGAACGTGGGTTCCTGAACTTCTTACCTAAAGCTCTTCCATACTTCCTCTCTTGAGTCCGAAGACATTGGAAGACAGAGCGATGGTGTTGGCTAGAGACCTGACTGATAATGTAACTTTCTATTTTAAGGAAGAATTTTATCTGTGTTTCTTTGAGTTCTTCAGAGCCTCCATTCTGCCTGTGGGTTAGACCATCACAGCAGTGCCCCGTGATGCGGCCCAGCCTGTGTCTGGAAAGTTGTGCTCATGTTTGGAAGTCCTGCTCTTTTGCAGCCACACAGAATCTCCTATCCGTTTCGTTTCTACATAATCAATCTGGGGTCATATTATAGGTGCCTTATTTCTGTAAAGGTAATTATGTCTAGTAATCTGCAGAGAGGATGAAGAGATTTTTCAGAGCTCTCATCTTTCATTCTTCAAAGAGAAGGGCTTTTCAACAGGAACTGATCCCAAGAGAAGAGAAAGGAAGTCACAGGGAAAGAAGTGGCTAGTCAACATACAAAAAGTCTCCTCCTCGTCGGGATCCCTCTCATGGAATTTCCAGACTGAGGTTGAAGCGCTGGAGAGGAAATAGGTCTAGACAGTACAGAACAGTAACTGGAGAGTGAAGATAAATTGGGGTTCCACTTGCTGCTTTAAAGATTTCTGGTATTTAATTCTCCATACTTGGTTACTGCTTTCCAAGGCAAATATTGGCACATGTGGTCTGACTACAGGGTAGAGAATTTGCAGTGAAATGTCTTGCCACACCTGCAGTAACCATGTGCTGTCTTTCACAGTGGCTAAAGCCTTCTACTTTTTGCAGGAAAGTAAGAGTCCCATAATGGAGGTCCATGGTGAGTAGCTTTTTTCCTAATCAAAGTGATACAATGATGGTCTCTTTTCTCACCTTGCATGTTTAAAAAAAAAAAAAAATCCTTCTGAGTGAGGACTTCCTGTAATAGAGCACAAAAAAAGGTCATGATTGATCAAGGGATTCCTTGGGGATATCTGCTCCTATCCCTTTTAAAACCTGGTTTTGGTTTCGTCTGTTCTAGGTACATCTTTAGTGAGAGCACAATACACTGTGGAACACTGTGCCAAATGCTGTGGGTAAGGGATGTAAAAACGAATGTTGTTCATTTTGAAAATGAGTATTTTTCATGTGATGTTATATAAACACATTTTTGAAAAGTCTCCATCTCAGCAATACAGGGAAGCCAGCTTTGCCTGGGAAAAAAGAGTTTCAAAACACCTGGTCAGACAAGTATTTCTCCTCCAGAGGATCTGTGTTTAGCATGAGCTAACTGCTCTGCTCACTTTAAGGATAAAGTATCTGAGGTACTTGTCTTTTCAGATTGTGGTGTATTGAGAAATATGGAGGACTTTGTTTATTATTCGTAATAAACTTTGATTATGGAGCTAAATGAGGGAGTAGGTGTACTTGACCGTTTCAGGGCTTTCTGATCTCTAAATTTTATTTATTTATTTTTTAGTAATCTGTATGTGGGTCTCGAACTCCCAGCCCCAGCACCAAGAATCACATGGTCTTCCCACTGAGCCAGCCAGGCGCTCCGCCAACCTCTTGATCTTAAGCAGCTTTATCTGAACCCCAGATCTTACGACACTGAGTCCCATTACTGAACCAGACAGTGTGCTAGGCATCTATTATCAAAGTGTACCTGGCACCTGAGGGCTGTCATCTGATAAAACAGAAGACTAGTCATTTTAATCTCTTGGGATAATCACAGAAACTGGGAGCCCATACTCTTTATTATTGAATTGAAGTTTAGAAACATTGTTTTAAATCAGGGTTGTTCTTGATCTCAACCATTTACTTGGGACATTTTTGCTGGTTTGGAGTTCTGGGAAAGAACCTTAAAAACTCATGTGGTTTTGTAGCATTATTACATCTGGAGTGACTGTTGGGTCAAAACACTAGTGGCAATCGTTTATTGTGTTTTTGCATTTCGTGGGATTTGAAATAAGAATTCACTGTGATTATGCTGTCTTCTAGCCAGTGTCAGGCACCTCTGCTTTAATTTGGTTATTTTTTTCCGAAGAGGGAAAAGAGACACAATTTAAACTTTGCCTCCACAGCCTATTAAAGCTCATGTGTTAATTCATTCTTATGTTACTACATTAAATGCCTTGAGTAAATGGATAGATGGACGTATGCTCAGCTTTATTCTTTTGCAACAGAAAGATGAGATCTCAGATGCCCTCTGGTGTTTTGGTAAATCTAAATGAATGTTGCCTTTAATTTTTCCAATACATACATTACCATGTAATTCATGCTGCACATGAAATCAGGAAGCAGTACAGTGTTGATGCAAGAGTCTTGTCCAGTTCATTTGTCTTCCTGATCCCTGTACTTGATTCCCACGTGTCACTATTTATATCACGTACGTGTGTTTTCTGTAAAAGAAAAAGTTAAATAAATCTTGGCAATTTGATTTTCCTTTCTTAGGCTGGTATCTTCTCGTTTGCTTCTAGCTTTTAAATCTTTGGTGGAGGTTGAAACTCCACTCCTTGCATCTCCCCTACTCTTTCAAAAAAATTTTTTTTAACGTTTATTTATTTTTGAGACACTGAGACAGTGTGAGCAGGGGAGGGGCAGAGAGGGAGACACCAAATCTAAAGCAGGTCCCAAGCTCTGAGCTGTCAGCACAGAGCCCGATGTGGGTCTCAAACCCATGAACTTGTGAGATAATGACCTGAGTCAAAGTCAGACACTTAAATGACTGAGGCACCCAGGAGCCCCAGCGTCTCCCCTACCCTGCCTTCTTAAAGGCCAAATAGCACAGAATGTTTCTTCTGAAAACTCCAGGAAGAGGCATTTATTTGTGAAAGTCAGTGAGGATTAGTTTTATTGTACTTGTGGAAAAACCAAGCATAGTGGGAATCACTTCAATGTGTCAGTATTGTGCGTAAAAAGTAATAGTCTCCAGATCCATCTTAGGTTTTTCGATTAAAAATCTCTGGACTGTGATAGCCTTAATATTCATAGAAGTGTGGATTTGGTAATTGTTTAATTTTTATCTATTTTGAGAGAGAGAGAGTGTGAGCAGGGGAGGAGCAGAGAGAGAGAGGGATACACAGAACTTGAAGCAGGCTCCAGGCTCTGCACTGTCAGCACAGACCCAGATGTGGGGCTCGAACTCATGAACTGTTGAGATCATGACCTGAGCCAGAGTTGGACACTTAACTGACTGAGCCACCCAGGGCCCCCCCACCTTTGTTTTTAATGTTTTGGTTAATATTTATTTAAAAAAATTTTTCATGTTTATTTTGAGAGAGCGCATGCATGAGTGGAGGAGAGGCAGAGAGAATCCCAAGCAGGCTCTGTGCTGTTGGCATGGAGCCCTGTGTGAAGTGTGATCTCATGAACCGTGAGACCATGACCTGAGCCAAAAACGAGAGTCAGATGCTTAACCGACTGAGCCACCCAGGTATCCTGGATCTGATAGTATTTAACACTTAGGTAATTTCCCCCTTTGTTGGAGGTTGTCAGGATTAGTAAAAACTTTTTTGTGAATGAATTCCTAACATCATTTCCCTGCCTTGCACCTATAGCCAGTAACTTCTAGTAGTTATTTGGTTTTAAATGATAGGTTATCTGTTTTCTTTCCATAGGACCCAAAATGCCCACAAAATTTGGTTCGTTTCATTTCTTTAAAGTCCTTTTAGAGAAGGGTGCTCTACCAATATAATTCCAGGAGAAGTCCACAGCCTTAATTAATTTCTTTCTTTTTTGGGGGTGGGGGTGCCTAGAATGTCCTCATTCTTTCTGTTAGTCTTTTTCAGGCCAGATTGAGTCTCCCCCTCTTCTATGAAGCTGTTCTAGGCTTGAGGATTACTTCCTTTCCTCACCCTTCATGAGTACCCAGTGTCTTTACTAATGGCATGGAACCTTGACATGTCATCTTTGTAAACCTGTCTTTCAAGAATATTGTTGGCACATCAAGCGGCAAAGACCATATCACACTCCCATGTATTCCCAGGGTTCAACACAGTTCCCTGAACATTTTGGTAATACCCGTGTTCATTGATAAGCAAGAAGGAAGAGCCAAAAGACACTTGCAACTAATATACAACCTATGCTTTCAATGTGGCTGATTTTTAGACCTTTGAAAATAAAGCAAGTTATAAGCCCTCTGTTACTCAAAGGGCAATTTGGAAGATGTAAATGAGACTCAATATTGTGCATATTTAAGGAATTCTCTTGAAGTACACACACAAAGGCAGATTCCTCAGAGTACTTTCTAAAAGGAGATTTGGTACCTTTACTGAATATCTGTGTTTGATTTTGGAAGGTCAGGCTTTGCTCAGGAGACCTTCTGAACTAGTTTGGGGCAGAAAGCTTCCCCTCCAGGTGTGAAGAAGTGCTCCATTACTATCAGCCCTGCTGGGAAAAGGAAGTCTAACTGTAGGATGGCTTTGTAGTGATACATTTAAATTCAATAATATTGGGGCACTTGGGTGTCTCCGTAGGTTAACACCCAACTCTTGATTTTGGCTCTGGTCACAATCTCTAGGTTTTGTGGGTTTGAGCCCCACATCGAGCTCTTGGGATTGAGTGAAGCCTGGTTGGGATTCCCCCCTCCTCCCCCCACCCCCCCACTCATGCTCTGTCTCTCAAAATAAACTTTATTTAAAAAAAAAAAACTTTTTTTAATGTTTATTTATTTCTGAGATAGCAAGAGAAAGAGTGCGAGTGGGGAGAGGCAGAGAGAGAGAGGGAGATACAGAATCTGAAGCAGGTCCCAGGCTCTGAGCTGTCAGCACAGAGCCTGACTCAGGGCTCAAATTCATGGACAGTGACATCATGACCTGAGCTGAAGTCTGATTGTTAACCGACTGAGCCATCCAGGTGCCCCTCAAAATAAACTAAAAAAAAAAAAAAAAAAATCAATAATACCAAGTAGTGAGTGATTTTTACATTTTAATTTTATTTGTTTTTAAATGTTTATTTTATTTTGCGAGTAAGTAGAGGAGGGGCAGAGAGAGAGAGGGAGAGAGAGAATCCCAAGCAGGGCTTGAACTCAACCCATGAGATGATGACCTGAGCTGAAATCAAGAGTTGGATGCTTAACGCACTGAACCACCCAGGCCCTCCCCCTTCCCCTACCCCCGCCACTGCCCAGTGTGAGTGATTTTTGTATTTTTAAACTGAAGGCTGTTTTGGCTCCCTTCAGCTGTGCAGTTCAACCTAGACCTGACATTGAAAGAAATTATAACTAACAGATTTGATGAATAAAATGAAGCAAATTTAGATAAGGGATATAAGATGACAGAATTGTAGTGACACGATTTGGAAGATGTAATGACTGACATCTCCATGGAAGTGACTATTCTTCTTAGAATAGTTTGTGATTAAATTAACAATTGGATTAAATAGCTTTTTACCTGAGTAGGAACGTTTAAATGTTTTAAGCGAACCTTAGGTATCTTCATAAACTACTTTTGAACGGTAGGGCTTTTTGTTCTTGTTTTTGCTTCCAGTTTCCGGGCTGCTTATTCCGTTGTTACATGCCTGGGGATAGAAATAAAAACGACGGACTCTTGATGGCTCTGATGGCTCTGACGTGTGAGTTAAAATAGCTTTGATCTTGATTGGCCTGCAGAACTGGAGACATTGCCCTGTATTTACCGTTTTAATTCTTGAATCTCAAATTGGCAAATGAGAAGGGTGTGCTTTTTGGTCTGCTTACTAGCTGCTTCCGCAGCATCACACTCAGTGCTGGAGAAGATGTGACCTACGGAGCAGTGATTCTCAACCACAGCTGCAGGAGAGGCTCACTGGAGACCATTTAAAAAATCATCCCTATCTTCTTGAGTCCCCCAAGGAATTCTGAGTTAGTAGCTACAGATGGGCCCTGACATTTATTTTAAAAAACCTTTTTATGTGGCTTTCTAATATCCACCGCAATTGTTATTAGAGGCTGGAAGGCAAACAGTCACACCAAAGATCAAAGGTAATTGAGTAGGCAGAATGTTTGCTATTCTTTTCCACTTCCAGCCCCTGGCTCCGCACACTTCCATGGACACTTCTTGCCACTCCCATCCCCCATCCCCCATCCCCATGTTTTCTCTATTTTTTCTGACTTCCAAACTTTACCTGCCCTCTTACCCATTCTCTCTGGGCCCTGCTTTCTGGGAAACAAGTAACTAAGAGGGTACTGATGTACACTAATGAATGTTCATAGTTTACTGCAGTTCTCTTCCCATTGATCCTCTCAGCACATTTAAATGGGAACACATCTGGAAAAGAGCAATGACTAATTTTGGCCATTTCAGACCCATTCAAGTGCCATTTTATTGATGGATGGGGAGGAGAGTGTTGGAGCAGGCAGATCCAACCTTGAGGAAGACTCAAGGTCTTGTAAGTTCAGACCCTATTGATCGGCGCTGCTCAGCCTACTCAGAGAAGGACCTGTGGCTCTGGTGAGCAGAGTGAAAAAACGTGCCGGTGGATAGTTAGTCCTGCGCAGGGCACGCTGGGCGAAACTACTTTGTAGATTTCGTCTACTACGCTCTGGGGCATGTACAGTGAAGACTTCCCCTTTGTTACTCGCACTGGTCTTTGGCAAAGGTTCTGGGAGCCGCTGTCCTCCCCCCACCCCCACATGCACACACAGACATGAGAGCAAAGGTTAATCTCATTCTGAGAGAAATGACCTGAAATGTGCCCCCTCAATCAACAAGAAAACACCATGTATGTCATTCAGCAGTTGGTCTTGCTTTTTTCTTGCCTTAATTGACAATACGTGTCTCTTAAGCTTCCCGGTATTTCTGAGAATATATTCTCATTTTTTTTTCTTGCCTGTGAAATATTTGTGGAGTTCTGTAGGAAAAGGAGGGTGGTTTTACAGTGCTACATTTATAAAAGAATCTTAAGTGCTTTTTTCAACTCAGCCCTTTCCCCTCTACTTGGGCCTTTTCTACGATTGTGTTTTTACAGTCTGTGATTACTGGAGATATTCTAAAAAATAACACCAAAGTTTAAATTTGTTGCCATGTTGTTTTTGGTTTTGTTTTTGTTTTGTTTTTGTTTCTGTTTCTCGGTTTTGTTTTTGTTTTACTTCCAAGTAACATTATTTCTGAAAACTTGCTGAGGCAGCCGGACTGCATGCAGTGCCCTTGTAGAGACTTCCCTAAGTCCAGCAGGGGGCAGCCCATTCTCACTGAAAATTTCACCGTTTCTTTTCTTCCAGCATGCTAATTTGTTTCAGTATTTGCAGTAATCTTTGGTGTGTAAATTCCTGTGTAAATGGAAATCTCTGAGCTACATTTCTTCAGTTAAAATTTTCTAAATGCTTATTTATTTTTGAGAGAGACAGAGTGCAAGCGGGGGAGGGGCAGAGAGAAAGAGAGAGAGAGAGGGAGACACAGAATCTGAAGCAGGCTCCAGACTCTAAGGGGTCAGCACAGTGCCTGACATGGGGCTCGAACCCAGGGACTGAGATCATGACCTAAGGTGAAGTTGGAAGCTTAACCGACTGAGCTACCCAGGTGCCCCTGAGCTATATCTCTTTAGAATGCATGGTTACATTGCTGTAATGGCAAAAATTTCCTGGAGAAAACCATGCCCTTAATTCATGGGCGATGGATCATCTACCCCAAAAGTGATTCCTGGGTTGGGAAATGATCCACAGGTCAATTCCTCACAGTTAATGTCACTACTCTTTAACATGACTTTGGTAGTATTCATAGGTAGTAAAAGGTATGTGTTTGCTTGAAAGGGGGTAGCAGCTACTTTGAGG
Source organism: Herpailurus yagouaroundi (assembly GCF_014898765.1). NCBI lineage: Eukaryota > Metazoa > Chordata > Mammalia > Carnivora > Felidae > Herpailurus > Herpailurus yagouaroundi. The sequence continues at coordinate 4,348,796 of NW_024412402.1, read as the reverse complement.
TGTAATTACCAGCCATTTGCCCATTGTCAGGGTTCCAAACATGAGCAAACTACTTCATACACACAGTCTTAACTTTGCCTCTGTTCAGTTACTGACCTTGTCAAAGGCAACCCAAAGCCTATGTGAGTGTGCACAGTGCTCCCCTCCGTCAGATGCTGACACATTATCCACACGGTGGCTCAAAGGAAAGTAATAGCATGTAGCAGAGGCTGAGCCATATAAAGGCCTTAGAATACCTTTGATTGCTCCTCCTGTGCAGGTCATTAGATGAAAAGCAAACATTTGCAGAACATGGACATTTAAAACAGTAAAGGGTACCCACCTAGGCAGATAGGCCTTGGGGACCAGACAAGGTCAGCTGTTTGAAATAGGAGATTTCTTTCTTTTTCTATGTGGTGGCTGATACCCTCTCTTGAGCTCAAACTTGATGGGGAATTTTTTTTGTTGTTGTTCTGTTTTGTTTTTTTAATTAGGGACTACTTCATGAATTTGTGAGTCATCGTTGCATGTGCAGGGGCCATGCTAATCTTCTCTGTATTGTTCTGATTTTAGTATAGGTGCTGCTGCAAGGAGCCTGGGGGTTTGGGAGTCTTTTAGTATGTTTTTTTTTCTTTTTACTTTTCTTTCTTATACCCTCTAGATTGTCAGATTTGCTCTGCAGAGAAATAATATGAATAATAGCTAACATATTAAGCACTTACTGTATGTCAGGAATATTTCAAGTCGCTTTTTTCTTGCATAATCCTTACAACAACCTTATGAGGGTGATAACTGTTAATACCTCTTCTTAAGGTATTCTTCTAATATTCTTCTAATATTACATGGCCTGCCCAAGATCACCTTAGGTGGGAAGTAGCAGGCCTGGGGTTCAAACCTAAGCAATCTGTCTGACTCCAGATCCTCTCTCTCAACCATGACATCACACTCCCTATCTCAAGACCTCTTGGAAGTCAACAGCCCTCGAGCTCCTTTTTTGGATGTTATGTTGAGGTACCCAGAATGATTAGACAGGTAGAGATAAGTCAAAGCTGTTTCAGTCTTTTTACCACCTGCTTAATCTGCCTTCAGAAACCACAGCCTGGAGTTTGAGTGTGCAGATAACAGAGTTGGTCTTTCTAGGGGTTAAGAGCTCTGCGTGGTCCAGCTAATTTTAATCACAGCTAGATCAGACAGGGAGCTGATTTCCTGAAGTCCTAGAAGTTAGTGGGAGTTCCGGTTTCTGATTACAGTCCCAGCTGAATTTCTGCTGAGGGTGAGTGATGTGTCCAGGGGGTCTTGGCGTGGGTTTGTTCTCACTCCTGTGACCTTTTTCCTAATAGTTCAGGGCAGGTCAGAAAAGAATGTGGGAAGAAATACTATCTTCAGGGGACCTACACGGTAACGCTTTCAGGAGACAAGGAATATTTTAAGTAATTTCTGCTTTTGCTAAATCAAACCTCTGTCTCGTTGCAACTTGGGGACATTGTGCCCAGATGCTGAAAGCTGCTACTTAGGTTGGCTGGGTCTGGTACAAGACAAGTGATAAAAGCTTGGAAAAATAAAGAAGAAGGAAATGTGAAATTTGTGGACACAGCAGAGCTAGACCGGGAGTAGCTGGCAGGAAAGGGCTATTATATATATTACGGATGCCATGGGGAAGGTCGGCCAGGGAAAGGCAGAGTCTAGTCTACAGTGTGGTAACCAACCCAGACCCAAAAGGCTTGTTTGTTTGAATACATAATCTTTTTCATCGTTCAGAAATGAAAAAGCCTAAATATCTTGGATATTGGTATCATAGATTGGGTCCTGAAATGATAAGAGACACTGGGAGAAAAATGGGTGAAATTGATGTAAAATGTGGGATATAGTATATAGTAAAAACAAACAAAAAAACCCCACGAAAAACAGAAGGACAAATGGATAGATATACTGAACGTTGAAAAATCTCCCTTCCGTTCTGTTCCCCAGGTACCTAGTTTTATTCCCACTCACCAACCAATGTGATTAGTCATGTGTTCTTCTAGAGCCTTCTATCTTTAATACTTATACAAGCGCATCTGTGCATTCTACTTGAAACAAATGGTAAGATACTATATACACCATTCTGGCACTTGCTGTCTCTTTGTCTCAGTCATACACTATTTTCATACTACCTGTTAAGGAGCAATGTATTATTTTCAAACATTTTTGGGTTAAGTAACACCCCGCATCTTCAATAATACTGTGTACCTTGCTTTTGCATTTAACGCTGTAACAAAGAGTTTTTGATGAGCTGTATATAGCATCTGACAAGATAACAAGGGGTCTGCCCTAAGAAAGTTAGAGCCCACAATAGAACTCAAACATCTGAGACTTTTGAGAAAGCTCGCCGTGCCTATCTGATCTCTAGGCTTGTTGTAGCTCAAGTCTGCTCTTGTGGTTGGAGAAGTACTCATTCTGGCTGGTGTTCTTGGCGAATCAGGGGCTTACGCACTTTGAGCCTAGGTCTCCAGATGTTCTCTTCTTTTGTTTGGTGTCGGCACCAACCAGTTAATGAATCTTTGGTGATCAATAACTTCTTACATTTGTGAAGCATTTTCCATTGACAAGGTACTTTGTGTTATGAATCTTATTCCTCACAAGAACAAAGAGAGAGAGAGGGAGGAGAGATCAGCTAAGATTTGCCTCTATTTTCCCAATGAGAAAGCCTTCTGGAAGACCTTGAGTCAAGTGTTCTGACTCTAAATCACGTACTTTCTTCATCCTTTCATAGTGGTCCTCTTTGTTCCCAAAGCTCAATTGATTGGAATGTTTTCCTTCCTGCTTCGACTTCCTCAGTAGATAACTATTATAATGGCTAATATTTAAGGGTTGACTCATGTCAGTCAGGTACTAATCGAAGCACTATATATGAATTATTTAATCTTAACCACATGAGGTAAGCTTTATAGCTCTACACATGCTGAAACCAAGATTCAGAGAGGGTGATTTATTTGCTCAAAGTCACACAGCTAGTAATGGGCAAGCTAGGATGTCCTTCCAGGTCATCCTGGCTCCAGTGAATACTCTTTTTTTTTTTTATTTAAAAAAAAAATTTTTTTTTTCAACGTTTATTTATTTTGGGGACAGAGAGAGACAGAGCATGAACGGGGGAGGGGCAGAGAGAGAGGGAGACACAGAATCGGAAACAGGCTCCAGGCTCCGAGCCGTCAGCCCAGAGCCCGACGCGGGGCTCGAACTCACGGAGCGCGAGATCGTGACCTGGCTGAAGTCGGACGCTTAACCGACGGCGCCACCCAGGCGCCCCTCCAGTGAATACTTTTAACCGTTCTGTATTCTGCCCTGAATGAGAACTGGCTGTCCCATGTCTTTGATTTGCTCTTCCCAGGAATTCAAGAGAAGTTGTGCTCTGGAAATCCAATACCAGTTTTATATCTGGTGATATAAACTGTGGCATGGAGGTAGAGGATGAAGCAAGGAGTAGTAATAATGCATGATTATTAGTGTCATAGCTTCTGCGTTCATTGTGATTCATTGTGTGACTCCAGGCAAAGCTTCATCTTCTTTGTCAAGTATTCCCAGCCTTGTAAAAATGGAATTAAAATTGTGAGGTGAAAATATTTGAGTCCCACAGGATTAAGACAGTCTTTGTGTAGGGGCACCTGGGTGGCTCAGCCGGTTAAGCATCCAACTCATGATTTTGGCTCACGTCGTGATCTCACAGTTCACGGGATCCAGCCCCATGTCGGGCTCTGTGCTGATGGTGTGGAGCCTGTTTGGGATTCTGTCTCTCCCTCTCTCTCTGCCCCTCCCCCGTTTGCTCTCTCTCTCTCAAATAAAAATAAACTTAAAAAAAGACAATTTTTGTATAAAAGTAAATTCACAATATCCTTGATGCTATGGTGATAATTACTGCTTTGCATTGAATTAAGTGCAGATCTGGGAATCAGTTTATCAGGGTCATCTTGATAAATGAAGGTTGTTGGAAAATGCTTGCGTGTACCTCAGGTTTTCTGTGCATGAACTGGAACACCTACCAGTTTGTATTGTGGTTATTGTTTTTTTCATCTACCACTTTCTTGACGGCCTTTTTAGTGGGATGACGCTTCTGGGTCTGCCTTGAGAGGACCACCTACATACATGTCTGTCTCTTGCACTTGGCCTAGAGTGGGGTGGCTCTAGAGCCGATAAGCTTGAATGAACATGTACTTTGTAAAGCCCTGTGGATGGTGAGGAGGAAGCGATTAAATTGAGGCAAGAGGCCACAGAGCATGACAGTGACATCATTCAGACTTCTTCAGGACTGATCTTTTCTGTAGTGACACTGGGAGCTAATACAAGCACAACAGTTGATGTCTGTTGGTCCCATCTGCTTGTGTTTCTCCATATTCTTGATGCTTTGACAGGAATGGGGGCAAGTCTGACCCCGTCTTCCCTTGGTTGACTAGATGAGTGGGTGTCAGGACTCTGTGCTTTTGTACTGAGAATGTCACACTGTTTCCTGAGTGTTGCTTTAAACTAACCACAGCCTAATCTCAGCTATTGCTTCTGGTGCTTCCCGGTCATTAGTTTCTTGTGTGTCTTGGGGGTGAGGGGGTTGTGTGGAGAGGAGACCAGAGGAGCAAGGAAGGAGAGGGTGTGGAAGCAGCTGAGTTCCAGGAGCCCAGCAAAAGAGGGATCAGTTTAATCTGGCAAAAGCCATAGCCAAATAGGGACAGATTTACTTCTTGATAAGCAGTTTTAGCTGTCACTTGCTTTTGCTGGACAAGTTGTGGCCTCCAAAGACTCTCTTCATACTCGTCCTGAGCAGCTGCTTGTTGACATGGAAATTATCTTTGCAGATGTTTTTAAATCAGTGACTTTGAAATATTAGTGTGTGCACAGTAAAATGCCCCGCCCCACTCTCAGGGATTCTGATTCAATTGATCTGGGGTGAAGGCCAGGAATCTGCATTTTTTCTAACACGCATTAGGTGATTTAGATAGTCCGTGGACCACACTCCCCAAAAGACTTAGATTTTGTTCTAGTTTCCATTTGGCCCAGTTTCTGAAATAGCCTCTTTTCTGCTGTAGTCTGTTTTAATCGGTTTCTTTATTGAAGGATTTATTAGCATCTCCGTGTTTACTACCTGTTCCTTTCTCACATCATCACAGTAACTAGAGAGGGAACCAGAGGCAGTTAACTCCATTTTATTGGGGGTGAGGGGGTGGGAGATGGAACTGAGGCATAAGAAGAGGTAGGTCACAGTGAGTCAGAGGCAGAGGTGGTGGGAATTGAAGTCCTGAATTGATGACTCTCAAACCAGGCAATTTTCTGGGACCTATTTTTTCAGCTTGTAATTTCATATTTAATCATAGTTACTCCTTAGGTATGCCATTCATTGTGCTTGGGTAAGGAAAGCCTATCTGAGCTTTAAACAAAATAGAATTAATTGGTGCTAATTTTTCAGCATAGTGAGGCTCACCTAAGCTTGAGCAAACATGTGGATGATTCTATGTGTGGGACTGGTCTCGATGTATTTCTGTATTTGCTTCCTCTACCATTTCTGAAGACTTTTTACAGCAAGTATAAGGGAGCAGATTTCTCGTCCAAATACCAATAGGAACCCCCTCTGATCTTCTAACTGGTAAAGTGCAAAATCGAAAAACCTTCTAGCCCTTTCCCCCTCAACCTTGAGTGGTATTTGAATCCATTTCTAAAGGAAAAGAAAATCGTGAAAACTCTCAGGCAATTTAAATTATTTTTATTACAATGTTATTTAAACTTGCAAATATACAATAGGAATATAATGTTCTTTTATTTATAGTTCTTATATGCTAAAAAACTGAGAGAGCTCTACAATTTAAATCCAAGTGAGACTGAATTATCCCTTGTATTGTGACTGTTGTCTTGCCTGTGAGAGCTCAGCTTCTTTTGAGTTCAAAGTACAGGTGCCACCAAGTGACCCATGGCACCTGTTTGCCCTACTTTTCTGTTAGAAATGCTGCGACAGTCAAGTTCCATGATGTCATTTGGCTTTCACTGAGTGCGTGAAAACCCCATTTTCAGTTTAAATCCACCTCTGCTCTTCTCTCATTAACCTAGAATGGTAAAAGCACTGAAACACACATGCAAATGTAAGGATAGAAGCAGTGTGGCCTACTGGCTATAAAGCTGCCATGCAGATAATCCAGAATATGTTCACATCAATCTAAAAGAAATTACCAAAATGAAAACCAAATTGAAACCCTACAGAATACATCCGCAGACCTACTTTGAGAGATACTGTTCAGGTCCACTGGTTCCCAAACTTTAATGCTATCAAGGCTCCATCTACTGTGTTGACTTCCCAGAACCCCTTTTTTTTTTTGTCGTTGTTGTTTTGTTTTGTTTTTTAAGTCTCCTAAATTACGTTTGTTAATAACTTTACGTTTGTATTAATTACATACATAGAATTACCATTTCAGAGCTTATGATCACCGTATGTAGTTTATCATTCTAAGCTGCTTAAATTGTAGTCGGAAGCAAACAAAAAACAGGGGGACATCCTAGTTCTTTGTGCCCTTAAAAGGGTGAAGGAAAACTTTCCATTAACTTTTCTAAGAAAGAACTCCAGCACTCTCCCCTCCTCCTCCTGCTGGCTTTGAGGACTCATGGAGTTCTAGGGACGCCACTTTAGCCTTTCTCGTAGAGCAAAGTAGCCACTCCATCCAATCTGGAAGGATTAAAGCTTGTCCTCGTTTTGCGTGATTGTTGTACTTCTAGCATGCTAAAGACCTAAAAGAGGGAGGAAGAAAAAAAAAAACAACAGAAGGCACCATTCCAGTACCAAACTGAAAAGAAACACAAAAACAAGAGAGCAGCATGTTTTTAACAGCTTGCATGGAAAAAGCGGAAAAAATATTGACTGGGGAGTTTGGACAGCCCCGTTCATTTTCTCTCGCCGCCCGCGTTATTTGTCTTACGAAGCAGGAGCCAGATACAATTCTGGCTCACAGGCCAGAGGAAGAGGTGGAGGGGTTCTGTGGAAGCTAGCGGGGAAATTAGGGCTGGCGACCCGGTGGCTCAGGGCCAGGACGAAGCCAGGGGAGGCGCTAAATCTGTTTTCCTCCTGCCCTCGGGCATCCTCTTTGGTCTGCCTGAGTCCTGGGAGCAGTGCTCGCAACACTCAGGTAGGTCCTTGATCCCTTCAGCCCATCATGAGCAGAATGCATTCCTGCCCCTGTTTCTTTCGGCTGTGTAAAGGATGTGCGGGCTCCATTCGCTTCCTCAGCCCACCCTTGTTCTGGAGTTTAGACGTGCAGCCCCCGCAATGGGGTCCACGTGGGGGCCTCCTTCAGCCGGTTGGGGTCTCTACTCCCCCACTTCGGCGAAGCAGGAGCATGGGCCTTAGTTCC